>NW_024070206.1:60791154-60835422 GCF_014754425.2 Oryx dammah | reverse complement strand
GTAGGTGGATGGGTCAGTGGCTGGGTGGGTGGGTGGATGGGTCAGTGATTGGGTAGGTGGGTGGATGGGTCAGTAATTGGGTGAGTGGGTGGATGGGTCAGTGGACAGTGGATGGGTAGATGGGTCAGTGGGTAGACGGGTAGGTGCATGGATAGATGGGTGGGTAGATGGGTCAGTGGTTGGGTGGGTAGGTGGAAGGGTGGGTGTGTGGATAGATGGGTGGGCCAGTGGATAGATGGGTGGGTAGATGGATCAGTGGTTGGGTGGGAGGGTGGGTGTGTGGATAGATGGGTGGGTCAGCAGATAGATGGATGGGTGGATGTCAGTAGATGAATGGGTGGGTGGGTTGGTGGACGGATGCCAGGTTCTTTATCCCCAAAGCAGGAGCACAGGGAGAAAGCCCTGTTGCCCCACAGTAACAGAAGCACTTTCCCCTGGGGCCTCAGGAACTTTACTTGTTGACTGGGGGTTTGATTTGTCTTGCACCCTCCCTCACAGGATGGCTTTGAGGAGCAAATGACAGAGCACACTTAAAAACCACTTGGGAGAGTGTCTGAATTGCATACAGAGTCCATGTACTGTTTCTTTTTATTGTTTTTTAATTTATCTTGGCCACACTGTGAGGCTTGTGGGGCCCTAGTTCCCTGATCAGGGATTGAACCCACGCCCCCTGAGGTGGAAGTGCAGGGCCTTAGCCACTGGACAGCCAGGGAATTTCCATGTACGCTTATTACCAAGATTAAATAGAGTGCATAGAAGTTAGTGAGAAATTTGGATTAGAGGTTATACTTCAAAATTTTTTACCTTATTCTTTTCAAGTATATGTAGTTACAGGGGCTGATTGCTAATAGTATATTTTCAAGTCTAAGTCCTGCTGGGCCTACTACAATGAACAGGAAAAAAATCTCATAATTAGCAGCCTTATTTGCATGCAAACAACAAACGTTCCCAAAGACCTTAACATTGCTGGCATTCATTCTTATTTTCAGGGATTAAATTGCTCACAAACCCCTTTCCCACTAGAAAGTCTAGAAGTGAACTTGAACCACTCAAATATCATTAATGTCTAATTGCTCCAGATCCCACATTAAGGTAGCCTCAGCTGATACGTGTCCAGGTACAGGACACGAAAACACAGAAGGGGGCTGTGTCTGTGAAGTTCAGCAACCGCAGTTTCCGGGTGTGGTGCTGGACGGGTACTCGGACAGCCCCGTCAGCCTCGGGTGTGTGTTGTTTGGGACGAGCCCCACAGTGGCTCTGACCCGGGTGAGGCCGTGGCTGCGAGCTCCTGTCTTCCTGTCCCAGGGACAGCTGGGCGGGGGGCTATACGTGGCGGGGCCCACGTCACCACCTGAACACAGACACGCTCGTTCTTCTCTGTTGCTTGAGAACCTCTGTTCCATGAAACCTCTGTCTCTTCCCTGGGATTCCTTTGTTCTTCTTCCAGGTAAAAAGCATATTTGGCAGCGAAAGCCGTTTTTCAGCCTCTGTTTGACGCTTTCCCTTCCGATTAAAATTATATGGGGCCCCAAGGCATATCTGGTGATCGCAAGTCACTCTTGGCTAGACATGCAGCTTTTACGTGAATAGCATTATTGTTATATGATATAAAACACAGGGAAAATGGAAGATTGACTACGTCTCTGACTAAAATTTGGCCTACCAAAGAGGCTTTGAAAAATCAAGTGTCAGAACATCTACTTTCAGCCAAGATGGGCTAACAGGGACCAAATTTACCCTCCACTGACAAGAGTGAAAAATGGAAAAAAATATATGAAACGTATTAGGCATTAGCCATCAGGCAGCGAAGAACAGTGACCCTGATGGGGGACCCTGTGATGGCCCAGCGCTGGAGGGACCACCACAGCTGCCGGAAGAGTCAAGGCATTACCCCGAGCAGCGAGCTGTCCAGGGGCGGTGCTCAGACCCGCATGGCTGAGGCCTCACGCACACAAGCGCAGGAGGGAGTCCCCTCGGGTCTGGTGAAGAGCAGAGCCCTAAAGAATTACAGGGAGAAATACTCGGAGCCCACGCCAGGCTGATGCATGGTGTGTATACATCCCCATACTCTGCAGGACGCTAGGGAGTATCCTCAGAGGGCTTTGCTCTGAGAGTGGGAAAAATTAGCCACAGACCATGTGTTGCTCTGATTCCATCAAACATTTATAAGCTGGGAAGACCCAAAAGGATCAAATCTTTCCTAGGGACTTAACTGCTCCCCAGAGCAAGCATTCATAAGAAACAGAACATGACCCAGGCTCAGTGATGCAAAAATTCATGTTTGACCTCTGACCCTGGAGAGAGCCGATAGAAGATGTAACCCAGATGAGATCAAAATTGATCAATGAAAATCAACTAAAAATTACACCCATCATGGAGTTATCAAACAAGGATATAAAAGCAGTTTTTATAACTGTCTCCCACACACACAAGGAGTCAGAGGGCAGAGTGACACGCCCAAAGAAAACTTGCATTGAAAGCTCTAGTGTCGGGGGGCAGAAGACACCCTGAGTCACAGCAATTAGATGCTGCGGAAGAGGACGAAGCACAAAAAAACTACGGAACATAAAACAGGATAAGTCTGCAGAAGTGAGTGCTGTGAACTGTGGATGACTCTGTGCAGCCTCGGGTGTGTGATCAGAGCTGTGGCCGGAGGGGCAGAGACACTGGAAGAGGTTGTGGCTGAACTGCTCCACTTAGATGAGAACTGTGAATCCGCAGATCCTGGAGCCCAGCTGACCCCAAGCACAGGAGACCCAACATGCATGTGAGGGTAGGGGTGTGGAGGCCCCAGCTCCTGCCTCCCACGTGGGGCTTAATCTTCCCCTAAATGGATGCTCATCAGTGCTTTTCCCCTGGAAAAAAAAGGAGGAATGGCTACTGAGGACAAACGCCCTGGATATCAAGCCTTGACCATGAGTTGCAGCCCTGCAGCAACGTGGAGGCCGTGACGCTTTAAAACCTGCGGTCACAGCCTCCAATAGATGGCAGCTGCTAGAGACGGAAGATTCTGTGGGGTGTGTCTGAATGTGAGTGTGGTATGTGTATGTGGATATGAGTGTGTTTGAGTATGTCTGTGTGGTGTGTATGTGTGCGAGTGTGTGGGTATGTATATGTGAGTGTGTGTATGTGAGTGAATGAGTGTATATGTGTGTGTCTGGGTGTATGTGTGTCTGGGTATGAGTATATGTGTGCGTGTGTGTCTGGGAGTGAGTGTGTATTTGGGTATGAGTATATGTGTGTGTGTCTGGGAGTGAGTGTGTATTTGGGTATGAGTATATGTGTGCGTGTCTGAGAGTGAGTGTGTATTTGGGTATGAGTATATGTGTGCATGTCTGGGAGTGAGTGTGTATGTGAGTGAATGAGTGCGTCTGAGTGTGTGTGCATGTCTCTGTGGGAGTATACATGTGTGAGTGTATGCGTACGTGTGAGTGTGTGTGAGAGCGTGTGTGTGCAGCTCTGCTGGCAGGCTGGTGCACATCAGCAGGGAGGTCCGTCGTGCGAGACGCCTGCAGCAGCTCGGTTCTTTCAGAAACAGGGTGCGGCGGCGTGGCCTCCGCAAGGCTCTCTTCTCGCTCTTGTCGTCTGTATGTGTGAAGTACAGACACGTGTGATCTGGGGCCTGGCTGGCACCACCTCAATGACTCAGACGCACAGCGAGGCCCCAGTTCGCTGGCAGGACCAGGGCGGGTTGACTCCACCCAGGAGGCTGGAGGCAGACATGCAGGAGCTGCCTTCTGCTGGGGCATAAACGAGCACTTAGTCATCTTAGCGCTAACTTAATTTTTTTGGCATAAAGAAGTATAAATACGATGTGCTTCACATATGTGATTCCAAATTAGGTTAGTGATCCACAGTCTGTCTCAGGGATGGATAATCTAAAAATTGAGCAAGGGAAAGCAGTTCTTCAAAAAGTAAAACACACAATTGCCAATTTACCAGGAATTCCATTCCTAGGCGTTCCCCTGGAGAACTGAAAACAGGGATTGGAGCAAAAACTCATATGCGAGTGTTCACAACAGTGTTACTCACAGTCGCCAAGAGGTGGGAACAGCCCAGATGTCTGTTGCCTGATGGACACATGGTGTGGTCTATCCACAGAGTGGACAGTATTAGGCCGTAAGGAATGAAGCTCTGATAAAGGCCGTTATGTGGATGAACCTGAGGTCACTGTGCCCCGTGGAAGAGGCCATGTAGTTCAAGTTGGTTTACAAGAAGTGTCCAGAACACAGATTCACACAGCAGAATTACCGTGGTTCCCAGGGGCTGGAGGAGGGGCTGGGGAAGGACTGCTCTCGGGCGCAGGGTTTCCTTTGGGGTGAAGGAGGTTGAGGTAACTCAGCACTGCGAACGCACTAGATCCCGGTTGTACGTTTGAAAGCAGCTCATCTCATCTTCTGTGGATTCCCTACATCTGGCCCTGTTTTCCTCAGCTTCATCTGCTCCTGTTTTCTCTCTCTTCTTTCCAAAAACCCAAATGCAATTTATGTATAGCAATATGGAACCTGTTTCTGAAGAAATATGTAATGAGAGGGGTGTGGAGACCCCTCCTTGTAGCGTAGTCAGCCAGGGCCCTGCACTCTGGTGACTGGCAGCAGCAGCTACCCCACGGCCCCTCCTTGAAACTGGGGTGGGGCCCACATGTCCCGGGGTGGGGTGGGTGGGCTGTGTAACAGGGTGGAGGCTGCAGGGATCAGGAGACACGTTCGGACAGAGAGGGGTCTCCCACGGCGACTTCTGCTTGGGTTGCACTGGCTACAAGGAGAAATTGGATGTCTATCAGGTTTTTTCACATCAACTCAGGCTGGGGCAAGGCTGGAGCTGTGGGAAGCCCGAGGGGAGGAGGGGGAAGTCAGCAGACGCCCCCATGAGGCTGCACCCTCGTGTCCCATCAGTGGCTCCCGGGTTGCACCTGCCCAGGTTCCTGAAGGGCCAAGGTCACCCAGGACAGTGAGGGAGCGTCTGGGAGGTAACCTGGCCCCTGGGTCTACACGCCTGAGCAAAGCACGGTAGCTGGCTGCCGGAAACAAGTGATGGGATCTTTCCCTCTTATTCAAAAGCAACATGAAAGGGATGAAAACTAAGTACACGGGTATTTGCAGAGGCCCAGCCTCCTTTGAGGGATTCCCTGGTGGCTCAGATGGTAAAGAATCCACCTGCACTGTGGGAGACCTGGGTTCGACCCCTGGATTGGGAAGATCCTCTAGAGAAGGAAATGACTACCCACTCCAGTATTCTTGCCTGGAGAATCCCATGGACAGAGGAGCCTGGCAGGCCACAGTCCACGGGGTTGCAGAGTCTGACACGACCGAGCAACTTCACTTTCACTTTTTCAGCCTCTTTTGCAGAAACCATTGTTATGAAGGTTTTCATTTCTGGAATATAGAATGCCATTGTTGGGAGTTGGGGTGGGCTTACCGAGACTCACTTCGAAACTAACGGTCTCCAGTGCGTCCTTCAGAGACGTGGACGTGAGCTGTGACCTCCTGTGTGCCCTGTGGCCTCTGGGATGTGCTTTGGGACCCAGCTCTCCAGCTGAGTCCCGGGCTCAAGGCCACCTCCTGCTGACCGCCAGCCGAGTGCCACCTCCCACGATCCTCCCCCACCTCAGCCTACCCATGCATCTTCAATTCCCTGAGCTCCTGTGGACATTACCGTTGGGCTCCCTTCAGACAGCACAGCAACTGGGTGGGATGGACTTTTGCTAACTGCGTTCATGAGATTTTTCTAGGATATTAGAAGATCCCCTGGAGAAGGGAATGGCTACCCACTCCAGTATTCTTGCCTGGAGAATTCCATGGACAGAGGAGCCTGGTGGGCTACAGTGCCTGGGGTTGCAGAGTGGGACACGACTGAGTGACTAACACACGCACACTGCAAGCTGGAAACCTTCTGGCCAGAGAAACAGGAGTTCTTGCGTTTGAAAGGCCTGAATGCAAAACAGTATTTCCGCAATTCAGTGCACTGAGCCCTGGAGTGCCCCCTGGAAGCTCCTGGTGCCACCCTTGTCTTAGAACAACGTGCTGACAGTCCCCACCCAAGCCCGAAGTAGGGGATGTGTGTGGGGGAGGGGAGGAGACAGCCAAGCCAGGCAGCCACGGGCCTCGTCGTGAAGGTGATGGCAGGTCACGTGTGAGTGTGGGAGGCCTCACTCGGCTCTGCCTCCGGACAGAAACGTTGGCAGAAGTGGAGGTCCTCTCCACGGGGCCTGGAGAAGCATTTCTGACACGCCATCTAAGCGCTGGGGAGGCCGCTCACATCCACGCCTCCCAGGGTGGCCTTCCTGACGTGTAAGGAGGTGAGAAAACACCTCACACGCACAGCTGGACGACGGGAAGCCTTTCTACAAACACGGACCTACAGCAGAAAACACGCTTAAGAACAAAGAGGATTTTTCCATGCGTGGAATGAATCACAGTCTGACTAAGATGGTCCAGCAAAAAAAAAAAAAAAAAAAGAAAAATATTGCTTTATTAGATCTATTTTCTACCCACAAAGAGAGCTAACACAGTATCAAACATCTCCTTTCTGTAGGACGGTCTCCCGAGAAACGTCTCATGCAATTCCTAGGAGGCTAAATGCAGGAAGGGGCTCCAGGCGGGATGAGGGGTGCAGGGCAGCGAGGAGGGGGGTGCTATGTACACGAAGCCATATACCGTCAGCTCTTCACAGTAATGTGCAAATGTTACAAATATGGCTTTCAGGATTTCGTTTCTGTGACTTAAAAAACAAGTAAGACATAGTTGTACAGAACAACATTTTAAAAATAATTCTTTCTGTGGGAGAACGCCTTCCCCACGGAAACGCTTGAGTTTGGGGACAGGATGCGTCACCTCCCCCAAGGGTGCAATTCGGCCACGTTCCAGCAGGGGGCGTGAGTTCCTAAGGCACAGTTATCAGGTTAAAGGTGTTTTCATTAAACCATGCTTTTTGGTTATGTGAAACAACAGGTCACAGCTAGCAATAAAGCGCAATAAGCTGTTACGGGTACAAAATGCAGTGGTAAAGCTCACACTAACCTATGTCAACAGTAACTAGTCTGGAAACACTACAGTCACCACATAGTAAAACGCTGCTTTTGGTAATGGTTTCCTCAGATGAAGCAGTTCCAAGGCTTTTGTGAAAGAACGATCTTACAGCGGAACAAATATATTACAGTCCTTCTGTAACAGTATTTACAGTTCCTTTCCAATTCTGCCATTTGGTAACAGCCGATATCATGGATGCACCTCTCCTGGTTCTAAAGTGCTTGGTTAGCTGCAGGAGACCCGAGACGCAGACCTCCGGGGGCCGGGAGCGCCCCCACGGATGTGGCTGTGGGGAGCTGGATTTTGAGCCTTGGGTGTATTTTCCAAAACGGATACTGGTTATTGCTGACGCGGACGCCCTTGCCGGGGGGAGACTGAATGTCACCACGTCGGTTATGTTCACCATAAATATATGCCTATATATGTACACACATGCAAATGCGAGACCTATCCCAAGACAAAGAGATTTCTCTTTTTGTCCAGTAACCTATCTTGTGCTATTCAACTTACCTGTGCTATGTTTGAAGCCAGATTAAAAACAAAATCCTAACATGCTACAATGAGCAACCCTGTGGTCTGAGTAACACAGGGGAGGGGAGGCAGTCACGAGATCTGAGATGACACTTTGGAGCAGTTCTGAAACGTGCTGAGTAAGGCAACAGAATTGTATGTTACAGCCCAGGAAGAGGTGAGAAAGTAGGAAACATGGCAGGGTTTCCTTACAATGCCCAGTCCTCCAGTATTCTTGTAATTTACACAAAGGATAAAGCCTCGTGATGAAACGTCCCATAGCTTCTGCTCCTACAAAGGCACTCCCGGTAGCCACGTCAGTGCTTGATTCCACAGTGCCCAGCCGCTGTGGTCGGCTGAAATAAGGCACTTCCACTGAAAAATCCAGGGTGCCTGAAGGGCGTGGCTCGGGGTCAGGCCGCCATGTCGGGCTGAGGCCACGAGGGCAACGTCACGAGGTCTGTCTTCCGTGCTCCCCCCACCCACCCACTTTCGTTTCCTTCTTGAGGTGACTTTCCTTCAGAAGAGGGATCGGTCCTTCCTTCCTTGGGCTACTTCTTTGCACAAGTGACCTGAGCCTTCACCGCGGTGGAAGCTCCCAGTGGTACCAGGTATGGATTTAGTTTGTTGACTCAGTCATCACCGTGGAACAGATAAGACACCACGAAGCCTCTGAGAGTCCACGCTGCCAACTACGAGTGGATGTTGGTGCTGGAGAGGTCATTCCGGATTATCTCATTTACTGTAAGAAAACAAAAGTAGAGACAGCGTCAGAGAGACAGGACTCCACACACAAGTCCACATAAACTTGTGAAACTGACTGAAATCTCATCAGTCAGTTATATTCAGTCTGTGAAAAGCTGTCCCCTGAGAATGAGTCCTGAACCGGCAGGACACGGCTGCCCCAGACCTGGGGCTGTGACCACAGGGCCAGTACTTGGGCTGTGACCAGGGGCCTGCGTCAGGTTCTGATGGCTGACCCGGGGCAGAGAGCCATCTGTGCTCATGCAGGTTTGCAAAACCAACAGATAAACCACGGCCGTGGAGGCACCGCTTGAAGTCCACGCCCCATGGGCCCCTCGAAGTGGCCTCGTGCTCAGTCGGCTCAGGGCAGTTCGGGAAGGAGGGCTAACTGCCCGGCCTAAGCCTCCCTTTGTTCGGGGCTCTTCCTTCACCTCTGTTCCCTTGTCCGTGTCCACCATTGGCCTGTGATTTTTGGCAGCCAGGGAGGAAGTGAGCGGAGCTGGCAGAGGCCTCGGGAGGGACCGGCAACCTCCCTCTGTCCGCCCCCACCCCCGACGGCACAGATGGGAAATGTCACCAGGAGGCTGTCGGCACCGCTCGCAGGGCTCAGAGGTGGGGACGTGCTCGCGTCACGGAACTGCCTGGGCTCCCCTCTGCCGCCAGATAAACCGTGTGTTTCTGCCGAGGCCCCGGCAAGCCAAGGGCGGCTTCCCGGAGCAATCAGTGGGGCGCGTTTCCGAGCCCACTCCCTTCCCTAAACTGCTTTTCAACACCCCCCTACCCGCCAAGTATTTTTAAGAATAACAATAATAAAGCACAGTGGGGAACCAGGAATTGTGTCACGGGAACCGACAACAGAACTTGCTGGCCCTGTGGACCCCGGAGCCCGGCTCCTAGCGAGGAGGGGCACGTGGGGAGGGGCACGTGGGGGTTGGGGGTGCCAGGCAGTGGCCCATAGGGACACGCCCGGACTGACACGGCTGTCCGACGGGCGGTCACATGTCCTCTGCCGATGGCCCTGGCCTCATGCGGGAAACGCTGGACAGGTGGCAGCTGTCTCCACGACCCTCGGCCAGTGAATCCTCGGCGGGTGAGGCCACATGCCCCTGCCTTGGCTCACGGGTCCCCGAGGGCCTGGGGCAGGGAAGGCGCAGGGGACACGGTCCCCCAGGCCAGCAGCTCCTCCGTTTCCTCCAGGTTCGGCCTCTGTGCTCCTAAGTCTACTAAGTCTAATCCACCTCTCCTGAGCGCTGCCCTGCAAGGTCATTCTGACAAAAGACAGCCACAGGACCCGAGTCTCTCTGAGGTTTGGTCAGGGTCAGGATGGGCCGCAACTGTACGCAGGGTGTCTCTGCCCCAGGGCAACGCGGAATATATGAGAGAGAGAGAGAGAGCATACAGAGAGCTTACATGGGGAGTGGAGGGGGGCGCGGACGCAAGGGGAATAGAGAGCATACGTGCGGCGCAGGGCGGGGATGGGGGGGCACGGACGCAGTAGAGCACATACGTGCAGGGGCCAGCGGGCGCCCTGTGGCAGCACGGGCACGGAAGAGCCCTTCACACTGTCCTCATTGGCCACCGGACGGCTTACGGGGCGCTTTCCTGACCATTACCTCATTTTGTCCTAAAGCAACCCAAGGCCAGGGGCCTGGTGGGGCTGCCTAAACTTTTCCGAGAAAAGAAGCAGGTTTGGGGCCATGCAGGTCAGGGTCTCTCCCACTGGGTGACAGCTACTACTGAAAAGGGTAGCGGAGGCAGTGGGGCCAGCTCCATCCCAGAACAGAAATCAGTTGTCATGCCTCAAGGCAAAGATTTCACAGTGGGAACAGTGGTCGACCCCACCTAAAGGGGGGTGGGAGTGGAGGTCAGTCACACCACCCAGAGTCCGGCCCTGCCTACCCAGTTTTAGGAAAATGGAAATCTCAGAGCAGTCTAGTAAGATCAGGAATAGATGGCTGAAAACTATCTGATGGGCAATACTGACTGGAACTGGGAGGGAGAGCTGAGAGGTAATATTGCTGTTGCTCAGTCGCTAAGTCGTGTCCGACTCTTTGCAACCCATGGACTGTAGCACGCCAGGCTTCCCTGTCCTTCACCAACTCCTGGAGCTTGCTCAAACTCATGCCCATCCAGTTGCTGATGCCATCCAACCCTCTCATCCTCCGCGTCCCCTTCTCCTCCTGCCTTCAATCTTTCCCAGCCTCAAGGTTTTCTCCAATGAGTCGGCTCTTTGCATCAGGTGGCCAAAGTGTTGGAGCTTCAGCTTCAGCATTAGTCCTTCCAATGAATATTCAGGACTGATTTCTTTTAGGATGGACTGGTTTGGTTTCCTTGTTGTCCAAAGACTCTTAAGAGTCTTCTCTAACACCACATTTCAAAAGCATCAATTCTTTGGTACTCAGCTGTCTTTATGATCCAGTTCTCACATTAGTACATGATTATTGGAAAAACCATAGCTTTGACTATATGGACTTTTGTCTGAAAAGTGATGTCTCTGCTTTCTAATGCTGTCTAGGTTTACCAAAGCTTTTCTTCCAAGGAGTAAGCATCTATTACTTACTTTCATGACTTCAGTCACTGTCCACAGTGATTCTGGAGGCCAAGAAAACCTGTCACTGTTTCCATTTTTTCCCCTTCTGAGGGTAAAAGTGAGGGGGTTGGGAGGGAGCTCTGAGGGGTTAGTAAGGCAGCCAGCGGAGTAGCTGAGAATCTTTACTCAGGGTTAGAGAGACCACAGGAAAAATAACATCTGTTTGACAAGATAAAAGGGGAAGAACCCTAAGCGGTGGGCTTCCCCTTTTGCCTACTGGGGCACTTGAACCTTTAAGAGGGCACCCATGGTGGGGGTGGGGGGTAGTGAAGAGGCATATCCCGGACATTCTGGGCCCAGAGAGGACGCCAGTGCAGGGCTCTGCTATGAGCGAGGAATGGTCCCATGAGGAGCCCCCAGGAGAGGCTCAGGGGCCAGGGTGGGAGCAGAGTTCCTGCCCATTGCCATCGGCTGGGGCCTCTGATGAGCTTCCTGTTGACAAGTCATTGGCTGGACCCAGCGCTACCCACAACTGGCAAGGGCAGGCTGGGTCACAGTGGGTCACTCCTCTTAGGAACAGACTCAAGAACCACCCCCCACCCCCACACACCCTCCTGCATCTTCCCTGAGCACTGCGGCCTGAGCCAGGAAGCTGCCCAAAGTAAAGGTGGAAGACCAGCAACCCCCGGTGGATGACGCTTCCCACAAGGGTCCCCGGGGCTGAGGGTGGGCGCTCAGACCTCACTCCCTTCCACAGACACAGTCTGGGTAGGAGCCCTGCAGGGAAGCCATGATGGCCCCATTTCACAGATGGATAAAGAAAGACCAGGTCAGGGTAGGGCTGAGGTAAGAGAGGCCCTGACGGAGGGCGGGAAGCGGGGCACAGCGTCCCGGCCCCGGTCCTCCCAGCCACGACTTCCTATCTTCCCTCCGTGAGGTCATGGGTCCGAGCCCGCATCAGGCCGGGCCCCGGGGCTCTGTGTGGGTTATTTCGGGGGTGGCTTTCTCTCTTTGATATGGTTGTGCCGAAGACACCTACGGTTTCCCACAATGTCTTCTCTCTACTGATAATTTCCATCTTCTTATTCAGCTTTTCCACCGACACAGAGGTTTTTTTTTTTCTTTACAGAAGTATTTTGAACTGCAGGTAACATGTGACCCTCCCGGATCGGGAGGGACCTGAAAGAGGAACCTTTGCTGTGTTTCACGTCAGATTGTCCCTGCAGCAGGATGTGGTGAGCTGTTATACCACAATTTAATGAGAAGGGTTTTTTCCCTTATATTTAATTTTTCTCTAAAATGCTCCTGAGGTGGAAACAATTGTTTTTTTTTTCTAAAACTTAATGTGGCCATTTGAACCGTTGTTTTAATCTGGGATATAGACGTAGGATGTGTATATCTGATGCCCACACACAAATCCACCTCTCTGTAAAATATGGGATGAAAAGGAAGTTAGCATTTTTTTTAAAATACCAAAACTAACATGTACGAAGCACAGGCGTAGTTTTCACCTGTACTTGACCGACATTGGTACATGTTAACTATATCCTTCCTGAAACCATAGAAAGATGTCTCTGCTATTCCTAAGTGAGTGTGCAAATTCACTAATAAGGTGAAAAGTCCTTTTAAAGTAAACTATTCGGCTTTCTTTTGACACCGCTTTGAGAGTAGCTGGCATCAGAGCCTCCTGTTGTGCTGAAACACCGTGGCTCATCCCTGCGGTTTCCCCCGTGGGCTCTGGGTGACTATCTTGAGAACAGAGCAACCCTAAAAGGAATCTCGAGTCTGAATAGTTTTCTGCATATTTCTCTCCTTTCAACGTCTGACCTTTAAGTAAATGTTCCCACGTTTCTGGATTCTCGGTTTCTGAATGCAGCTATAGATCTTAAGACAGATCACAAGGAGTGAACAAACTATTTACCCAACTCCTACGGTTAGTTGCTAAGCCCTTGCATGTGTATTATTCTTGATCCTGCAGCAATCCTATGGAGGTAAAGGTGGGGAGGCTCAGCCATCCCGGCCCTTGAGAGAAGGCGAGAAGCTGAGACCCTGACCTGGTGACCTCAGCCTGGGGCCGCCCCTCGCCACCTGCACAAACTACGGGTCTGGAAGCTTCGAGACTGCCCCCTCGGGCTCAGTGGGGCCGTGTGACCTGCTCTTTCTCAGTATTGACTATGAAAGTTGGAAAGGCCAGGGAGATGCACACAGGGGCAGGGACCCTGGCAGCCAGACCAGCGAATTCCTGCTCGCCCGGCCCCTGCAGGGTCGGCCCCCGCCAGGCCCTCTCTGCCCCTGACCCTCACCGTCCTCACCCGCGAGGTGCTCAGAACACAGAGGCCAGAGAGGCTGAGGCCACAGTCTCTTGTCTCCTTTTCCGCGGCATGTTTTCAAAACAAAAAGTCCACACTCACCCACCACCACACATACACACACAGTGCACTGTTTGAGCCAGAAAGACTTTGTCTTTCCTTTTTCCTGTATTGCTTTTCTGTGCTTTAGAAACTTTTTTTTTTTAAGGGAAAGACGTTGCAGGCGACCAAGGAATCCACAGGGTCTCTGGGGTAACCATTTCCCCTGACCTGGAGGAGCCGCACATGGGCAGTCAGCCCCGGGTCCCACACTGCGGGCAGCTGACCCTGGTGCCTTCAAAGGGGCACTGTGGGTGCGGGTCCAATGCCAGGAGGGGCCCGTCAGCGTGGCCTCAGAAACAGCACCACACCCCTGCAGCAGTGCCTGCAGTGGCGCCGACAGGCAGGGGGCTCTGAGAGCTGCTCCCGGCCTGCCAGGCTTTTCGCAGCTCCAGCAGGCTCTACCCGGTTTTAAGGTCTGACATCCACCATCACACGTCCCTCCTGCTCATGGTCACCTCTCACTCCCACTGCCCCGAGGTGGCTCCTCATCACCAGCGTCCGCGCCTTATCTGTCCGAGACTTTATCACCAAGTGCCCCACTTCCTACCCTAAGTGAAGACGCGATATGTGTGCTTCTGGGTTTGACTCTAAATATCGGGACTTTGAACGCAGTGATAGTAGTATCACTTTGCTCTGAGAGAGGAAAGAATGAGTACGATGGAAAACCCAGGGTCCTGACACCAGCAGGTCCCCAAGACCCCGGGAGATACAGGACGACACGCGGCCAGAGTCAGAACACAAAGTGCGGTGGGGCCAGGGCTGCACAGGCCGCTGGGCGTCCACACCCGGCCCTCAGCTTCCCGAGGGAGCGGCCTGCCGCTGGTAAAAGGTCCCGCGGTGAAGCCGCGGGCGTGCCTGAGGCTCTTTCCGCCCCATGAATCGCGGACTCCTCAGTCTGGTCAGTTGGAGAAACAGACCCCTCCTGGACTCGAGTTCTGTGTGCGGGGCACAGGCGAGGCGTGACGCGGCGTCTCCCAGCCCCCGGGGTGGTTACTGTTCAGATCGCCGTGGACAGGACCGGGGCGCAGGGGACGCACCGGTTGCCTCATTGCACGGGCCAGCTCACCGCAGCCTGCGCCGGGAGGCCGGCGGCAGGGCAGCCCTGGGGGAGGCCGGCGGCAGGGCAGCCCTGGGGTCTGGTCTGTGTCCACGCAGCGGGACGGTGGCTCAGGAAGCCCCATCAGCCTCACCTCCGGCCTCCACAGAGGGAGTAGAGCTGTGCTAGCGCCTTCCAGGGAACTTAGTTACCGACTGCCAGCCAGCAAGAGAGAACCCGACCGGCTATGTGAGGGGCGGCCGCCCTGCTCTAAAACCACTGCCAAGTCTGGGTTCAACCACGAGACACAAAACGGGCCGCGGGACCGGCCCCCTCCACTCTGTTTCCACATTCCTGACGTCCCGTGTGGGTCCCTGTCCTGTCAGAACAGTGCCTGTGGAGGTCTCAGGTTAACGAGGACATCGCCACGTCCCTGAGTGGGTCACAGACACCAGCACTGTCGCTGGCCTCTCGCTGGACATGGCCGCAGTGACATGCGGGACAGCGGCCTGTTCACGCGGGCGGCGGGCTCTGCCCTCCTGCTGCAGGGGCCCCGGCGGGCACGGGGTGGGAAGGGCCAGGAGAAGCAGGTGTCAGAAGCTTCCGGTTGTCTTCACACAGCTGTCACCCTGGTTTCTCAGGCCTGGGTTTAGGCTCAGAGAGTAAGAATCTAGCTTAGCAACGTTAACCTCACCACACAGTTTACTCCTTGCCTTCAAATCAAGTTAACTTACTCAGAGAAGGACCATACCTTACAAATAATACTTTTGTGTCAATTAAAAAAAAAACGTATTTGTTGATATAATGCCTAATTACATACCTGTGTGTGTGTTAGTCACTTAGTCGTGTCCGACCTTTTGTGACCCCATGGACTATAGCCTGCCAGACCCCTCTGTCCATGGGATTCTCCAGGCAAGAATACTGGAGTGGATTTCCATTTCCTTCTCCAAATTACATACCTAACTACATACAGTACACTTTAAAACATCTCTTTTTTGATAGTTACGTTAGTTCCAATAAGGAATCAAACTATACTATGGATTTTTAAAAACTAACAATATTTATCTACCGCTCCTTAGCAAACTAGTCAGCCCAGCAGGGACACTGTCATTTTTTCCATTTCTGGTTTTACAACATGCTGTGATGTTGCTTTTTTAATGAAGAGAACTAGTTCTTTAGGGCATCACTGTCCTTCAGACAAGAGCAATATAAAAAACAAACAAGGTCATGACTTTTCATCAAAGCTCATGATCAAATTAAATATGGCACATAAGTAAATATATGGCACAAGAGCAACTATTATTTCTTCACTTCATCTTCCTCCACGGGGCAGGAAAACACACATCCTTCTAGAGGACAAGTCATCAAAAATCATTCTTATTTTTAAGAGAAAACCAAAATAGCTTTCTGAAGAGCAAAACAAAACAGGAAGGATATTCTTTCCCATTCCTATAACTAAAAGATAATTTAAAAAAGTATTTGCTAACTTTCCCAGAAAATGCACCTTTGGCTAAAGTTAGTATGTAACCTAAGAGGATGATAATTTAGGTGGACGGAAGCAGAAACGTCTCAGCCAAATCTATTCTTAAGGAACTAACTTCTAGGAAGTCTCCGGATCATGTTTGCTGTGCTTGCCTGCAAACCTAGTGATTCTTGGGTAAGGAAGCCCTTGCTGGTGGCTGTGTGTCCTCGCAGACGTAACGACGTTCACTGCTATGATTCCGTCACCGATGGGATGGCTGTGTCCCTGTTTGTACTGGACACAGGCAGGCACACTCGGCTGTCATTAAGGGCATCTCTGTGGACTTGAGCTAAGCCGTGATTCAACACGGTTAAGGCCACAGTTCAGACAGCAGAGGCACCAGGGGAGTGCGTGTCCCGTGCAGGAAGCGTGAGGTGTGGCTGCGTGTGGGTGTTCAGTTTCCTGAGAGGAGGCAACCTCGTGGCAAGTCCACCTCCCTCACAGGTGGGCACTGGTCAGTCTCCCAGGTCCAGTGGCCTCCGTGTCCAGCGTGAAGGTGTCTGGTCCACCCGTAGCCCCTGTCCCTCCCTGAGGAGGTGCTGCTCTGCAAGACTCCGGGCTGAAAATGGTGATTCTGCCACGTGCGCATCACAACTGTCGTAATTCTGAAAATGCAGAGTTGCAACAGCACTAAAATCATTCTTCACTTTTTCTTTTTTTCCAGAGATGCTTTGTGAGGCAGTGGAAAATAAAACAGTTTCTCAAGTTTCATTAAAAAGTAAGTTCTCGTGTTACCTCGGGTGTCCTGGACCTATTTCAGCCTTCACTTATTTTTATCTTTTTAATCATAATAAGCCACTGCCACGGGGCCTGCTATTTTTGGAAGGAGAGAATGGGACAGCGGAGGGGCTGGATGACAACAGTCACGGTTTTAATAAAACATGACCCTCCCAGCTGGATGTGGGTTGGCCCTGACAGGCACCTCTGTTATGCGGGGCTGCCAGCCATTAAAACAGAATAATTGTCCTGCCTCCACGGCCGCTTCCTCATTTAGCCTGAAAACTCCAAATAATGCAAACGGCCCGTGTGGAAACTGCAGCGTCCGTGGGGAGTGAGGGCCACGTGACGGGGGGGGGTCCCTGCTCGCCCCGGCCTCCTGCTGGTGTGTGCAGTGGACGCCTGCCATGTGACCCGGGCCATTATTCCACCCGTGCCAAGCTCGCTCCGCGTTGCTCACTGGGGTCATTAAACCACCGACAAGCCCTTTTCCAGGGCCTGCTCTGCGCCGCCGGGGGACACGTTGCCCCAGTGATGGAGTTCCTATTCCGACAATTAACAGAGTTGGAAAAATAAAAAAAGTTAAGAGACTCGTTTAATTAAAAAGTAGAATTGAATAAATGGGCCTGGACAAGGAGCCGCTGTGGGTTTGGCAGGCGTGCCCCGTCCCTGGCTTCAGGAGCTCGGGCCCCCTCCCCGGCTGCAGGCACCCCTGGACCCACGACAGCCAGCATGGGGCCGGTCCTTCTCTGGGGGGCAGGGCGGGTGGTCAGTGAGGTCAGAGGTGCCCGCTCCGAGTCTGGGGCTCTCGGGACCGCCCGGGTTCACACTGAGTCTGGGAGGATCCATAACCTCCCAGCTGGCGCCAGTTTTGGTCAGAAGACGCTGCCCATGAAGGAAGCTCCGGGGACCTGGGTTCGCAGGAAGAGAAACCACACCTCAAAGCCAACCATGACCTTGAACTAAGCCGTCAGTCCCCTGAGAATCAGCAGTAGGCCTGTCAGGTGTGACTGCGTCCGCACACGGCCGAGGAGAGGACGACCGCGTCCAACGGCAACACGGGGCAGTGGGGGGGCTGCTGCTCTCCCCTCCCCCATGGCGGGGAGCCTGCTGAGGGGCCAGGGACCCGCCTCCTGCTCCTTCTGTCCCATATGATCAAGCACCAGGATCAGAGGGAAGCCGGGGACAGGCAAACCCAGCATCCACCACCCCACGACGACCAGTGACGCGAGGGCCTGCACCCTGCCGGGCCATCACCCCACCACCCTGCTCGGACAGGCCGCCTGCCCCGCCCGGCCCAGGCCCGGTGCTCCTGCCACCCAGGGACGCTGTGCCGCCTGAGCTCAGAGGGGCTGACCCGGAGCCCCACCCAGGCCCACCGAACACTCTAACAAGATCCCAGGGACCGGACATGCTAAGCAGACCCCAGGGACTCAGTTCGCACCCACGAACGTCTGGGGAGCCCCAGGCTGGCTGGGGGGCAGGAAGGGGGGCAGACAGGAAACCTTTTGGGTGCCACGGAAGAGAAGTCTCTAGAGCTGCTGTGCTGAAGTCCATGTGCTCACATCCCTGTGGACAGAAAAGCACGCTTTCCTCACCTTCAGAATGTTCTGAACTATCATTCAAATCTCTGAGAAGAGGTTTTTGTGCCACAGGCCCTGGGCAGTCTGTGGACAGATAGCTAAGAACTTCCGGCTGCTCACTGCGGGGCGAGGCTGGTGGCAGGGGCCCGGCATGGATCTCTCACCTGCTCACTGGGCAGTGCCCCGAGTTCAGTGTCAACTAACGGTCTTGGAGCCTGGAGCCCCCGACGCTGGGCACGGAGGTGTCCTTGTCTCCGAGGGCGTAGGCACGGCCGCTACATGGCAGCAGGCCCAACCTCCTGGCTTCAGAGTCCCTCCAGAATCTCACTGGCCCCAGGCAGGTCCTGAATACCACAGCCATCACGTTTGCCTGCATCCCCACCCTGGCTCAGGCCCAGCTTGCACAGGGTGACCCGGACACTCAGTCCCACAGCCAGCCTCACCCACTAACCCCTGACCTCCTCGAGGCACTGAGCCCACCTGGAGGGTCAACTGTACATGAGTGCTGACAAAACCCACCGACAGCAGAACCTGTCTGCTCATTCCATAAAAATCAGATCCATACAGATTTGGACCAAACAAAAAACAAAAAAACCACAGAAGGCATGAAGAAAAAAGTATAACACCAACTTGGTAATCGATGCTTAAACTCCTAATTTGGAAAACATCGGAAAGAGAGTGAAGCAGGGAGGCAGAAAATTCGGGCAAATGAGACAGGTCCCATAATCTTCAGGACATATTGACCCTGGAGTAGGAAAAAAGCAAAAGCCAAGACTGAATTTTTGTATTGATTATCCAATTATTAATCTTTATAGAAGCTATTCCAACACCGCACATAATGAGTAATTCATCAAAGTATATTAGGTGCCATGGAAGTTGCCTTCAGTGTAAAGGGCCATTAAGTTTCTTGTAATTGCACATTACTGGAGCTTTCCTTGCTCTAAATCAAATCAACAGTACCGGCACACACGCACTCTAATTGACTCTGTAATGACGCCATGCCCCTGGTGGCCACGAAAAAGAGCAGCCTCGCTGCACGACCCCGGCCCCGCGGACCCCGTCTCAGGTCTCAGGTCACAGCCCGCGGAGGGGTATGGCCAGGTCCCACACCCCTTGGGGAAGCAGGCAGGGGGTCCCCTGCATTTCCTTCCGGCACCTGGAAAGATCGCCCAGACTGAGGACTGGCAGCACGGGGGGCCAGGGACCCTCCCCACGGAGGGTCTCACAGGCTGGTTTCTGGAGGAGGTTCTATCAGTTGACCTTGCCTGCATTTGACAGACGTGGAACCAAGGCTGGAAATGTATCCCCCACGCTGACGACACTGCACTTCCTATGTGACCCAGAGATGCCACTTGAGGCAGAGAAGCAACAGTCCCTGAGGCTTTGCTCCATCTCTGCTTCTCCTGAAATGGCCTCTAAGTGTCCCAAACCTAAACCTGGATCCACCGGCCTCTATGACTCACAGGCAGCTGCTAGGAGGCCCTCTAGAGCATGGCTCTGTCTCTCAGAATTGTTACTTATATTTTAAACACTGTTTAACCTGCTCTCTCTGACTGCACTCTAACTTCCCTGGGGTGAGGCGTCTGATCTGGTCCGGTGCCTTGACTACCCTGCGATGCCCAAGCAGGGCCAGCAATCTGCAGACACCGGTTGATTTCTGTCCTCTTTGGAAGCTGGATTACTCTCTTTCAGGAGCCTCACCAAGGCTGAGTCTGGGCCCCGCAGGCCTCAGGGCTCTTGTTCTCCAGCTGTGAGGTCATGGCCACAGTAACTTCTCAGGATCTTCCTTCTGTGGGGCAGAGCTTGGAAACTTAGCATTAATTCCTTCTCTGTTTATCTAAATTAGATTTCTTTTTTCTTTCAGAAGAACACTTTTAAACATTAATTAATTAATTTTTGGCCACGCTGGGTCTTTGTTGCTGCAGGCAGGCTTTCTCTAGTCGCAGAGATGGGGGCTACTCTTCACTGCGGTGCCTGGGCCGTGGTATACTCTAACGGTGGTGGCGTCTTGTCTCGGAGCACGAGCCCTAGGCGCTCCGGCTCCAGCAGTCCTGGTGCGCGTGCTGCAGCTGCTGGAGACCTGTGAAACCTCAGGCGTCCAACCTGTGCCCCTGCACTGGCAGGCAGATTCTTAATCCACTCTACCACCAGAGATGTTCTATCTAAATCTGATTTCTGAAGAAGCCTTGATACAGCTCTTCAAAAACAAAAAAACAAAACCAAAGAACCAGCATGTGGAGAACAAGCTAGGTAGGATATTTGTTCACAGTTAGTGTCAGCTCAGACTGAAGATCACTGAGGCCTTCCAGTGGCTTCTGGATGGGTCGTCTCTATACCCGAGCTGTGCTGGCCCTTCATGTGGGATTCAGACTGAGCTTCAGGATAAATCAGGGGCCTATTTCCACCACAAGGTGTGAAGAGACCCAAGATGAAGTGACAGGAGTTCTCGAGCCAGGAGTGGGGCTCCGAGCTCAGCACCTTCCCGCTGGTCACGGCCCCTGGTCCACAAGTCGTCAGACAAGCTCACTGCCCAAGAGTGTGGTCTTATCCAAACACTCTATAGATTCAGCAAGCCCTGGGTCAGGAATCCCACAAGTTTCTGCAAAGTCTTGTGGTGAGTACGGCTACAAACTGCTGGGATCCTAGGGCATGTTTCTAAATCCACGGGTCCTCTAAGCAGCCAGGGACAGGGAGGGCTCCGTGAGGGAACCTCCTCCAAGGATCCTGAGTTTTTAAGTCTCCTCCTTACTCTACCAGTTAGGAAGTGCTGGACGCCATCTATAGAGTGAGGCTCGCAGCCCACGGCCCCCTTCCTGCCCTCTGTGTTGCCAGGTCTGGGGTGGGGGGCAGGCGGGAACCCACTGAGGACCTCACCACCCCAGGCAGCCTAGGTGACCCCAGCACCAGCTCTGAAGACAGTGATGGTGGTGATTGGACACCTTGAGCTGACCAATGGTGGCCAGGGGACATCAGCACGTTTATGGCTCACAAATTGCGACTTCACAGCCAACCTGGACTTGTGCAGAGAGAAACAGGACGTGGTGCAGAAGAGAGCAAGACAGGCCAGGGCAGGGGCGCGATGCTGTGAGAGGCTGCTGGAGAGCCCACGTCACAGCCCGTTTGCAGGAGTGCACCTGGCTCGTCGGGTTAACCTGTCGCCGAGTTTCCATCTGCACACTTCTCTGCAGCTCGCGATTCTGCAGCATCGTGGCAGGAAACCACATACAGGACAGAGGGCTGGTGTGGATCTGATGGGAATGACTGTCTCCCTCTTGGTGAGCAAAGGAGGTGTCATACTTGGGGGTTACAGGCGCAGCTGTGGGGGATGATGGGCGTGGTGGGGTATGACAGGTGTGTGTAGCGGTGACAGGTATGTGGAAGTGATGGGTGCATGTGGGGGTGATGGGTGTGTGTGGGGGTGACAGGTATGTGGGATGTGACGGGTGTGTGTGGGTTGATGGGTGTGTGTGAGGGTGAGGGGTGTGTGTGTGGGTGATGGGTGTATGGGTGGGTAACAGGTGTGTGGGGGTGACAGGTGTGTGTGGAAGTGAGGGGTGTGTGTTTTGGTGACAGGTATGTGGAAGTGATGGGTGTGTGTGGGTGTGACAGGTATGTGTGAGGGTGAGGGGTGTGGTGGTGGGTGACGGGTGTGTGTGTGGGTGACAGGTATGTGTGAGGGTGAGGGGTGTGGGTGATGGGTGTGTGTGGGGTGATGGGTGTGGTGGTGGGTGACGGGTGTGTGGGTGACAGGTGTGTGTGAGGGTGAGGGGTGTGGGTGATGGGTGTGTGGGGGGGTCAGGTGTGGTGGTGGGTGACGGGTGTGTGTAGGGTGACAGGTGTGTGTGGGGGTGACGGGTGTGGTGGTGGGTGATGGGTGTGTGTGGAAGTGACGGGTGTGTGTGGGTGTGACAGGTGTGAGGGTGAGGGGTGTGGGTGAGGGGTTGGGGTGAGGGTGTGGGGTGATGGGTGTGGTGGTAGGTGACGGTGTGTGTGGGGTGATGGGTATGTGTGGGGGTGACGGGTATGTGTGGGGTGACGGGTGTGTGTGTGGGTGACGGGTGTGGGTGGGGTGACGGGTGTGGGTGGGGTGATGGGTGTGGTGGTGGGTGACAGGTGTGTATGGGGGTGACAAGCCTGGGGGTTGCCAGGCGGGGCAGAGGGTGCTGTGCTTTGCTGCCTGAATAGTGGACGGGCACTGGAGGACAATGGCCTGTGCTCCCAGGCCGTCTTCCATCCAGCAGAACATCGAGGTGACAGGCAGTCTCCGACATACATGATTTCAGCTCCTTTCTTAAACTAAAATGTCTTAAAGCTGCCTGCACATCTCCCCTCCAACACGGCCGGGACGCTGTGTTTCCAGTGTGGCTGCAGATGGCCCTGCGCCGCCAGAGCAAACACTCAGGTGACGGCCCGCAGCGGCCACCTCTGCAGCCACCACTGCTTTTCCTCTGACCGACCGTCTGCCAAGAGGAAATTGCTTGCTGCCCTGTGAGCCTGCGAATCCCAGAAAACAATCTTAAATCCACAAAAATAATTGAACTTCACTTCTACTGAGCCGCCTGTTCCATTCTGATTTTTATTACAATGTCAACAAGAGTTTAATTTGTTTTAAAGTTTAGGTTCTTAAACCTGAGTGATATACAGTAGTTTACAGCTTGCTGGCAACAGCTACTGTGGACAAAAAAAAAGGAAAGTGCACAGAAAGGCGATTCTGAGTCTGATGCTGTGAAAGCCAGGAGCCCGGCCAAGAGCAGCAGACAGCAGGCTCTCCCGCAGCCAGGACTGGGCCCCGACACGTGACGCGGTCTGCCCCCTCCCGGCCAGTCTCAGTCTGGGGACAGCAGTTATGAGGAAATGCCCAAAGTGCGGTTTCTCTCATCAAATGCAGTCGGGTCACCTTGGTGCTGCTGTCTTGTCTGGGCGCCATCCTAAAGACGATCCCAGAGAAAACCTTTGAGGGGAAGGAGTGTCGCCCGCCAACGGTGTCCCCCCCATGTACCTCCCCCTTCCAGGTGTCTCCCCATCGGCTGTCCCCACACCCCGGGTGTCCTCTGGTGTCCCCGTGTCCCCGCCCCCAGGTGGCTCCACCCTACCGGGTGTCAACCCCCCAGGAAGTCTCCCCTGCATGTCCCCCCAGTGTCCCCACCCCAGTGACCTTCTCATTCACCAATTTTGGTCTGTGAGTTTCCTGTCTGTACAGAATGCTCCGACCTCACTCACACTCACAGGTGAGAAGTTATCTCCCAAGGCCGCTGCTGGGGCCCTGCCCAGCCTCGGCTGAAACCTCCGCAGAGACACGGAGTGGCCTGCAAACCAACCCAGCTCGGCACGTGGAGAGAGGATGGGGAGGCCTGAGACGGGCTGTCCCCAGAGCCCCAGGGGCAGCAGAGGGAGCCGGCAGGGCCTGGTTCACGTCTGGACTCCAGGCCTACCCGGCCACACCTCCCCACTTCCTCCTGCCAGACCCACCAGCCGGAGCCGGGGCATCACAGCAGTCTCCCCACGCCGCCCAGGGCGCTCCCAGGCCGTATCTGGAGAGCGGCAGCTGTGCGGCCTGATACGGCGAGTGGGGAAGCCTTCCCGGGGGAGGGAGGGTGGGCTGGGGCTGATAAGGCCCCCTGCCCCACCGAGGACGCGTCCAGCACTGTGCACTCTGCTTCAGAGCAGAAGAGAGCCAGCCCCAGGTTCTGGGCGATAACTGTCCACGTCCCCCGGAGGCCGGCACGGCCCATTGTCTCAGGACCAGGCTATGATTAGTCGGGGTCCCCTGGGCCTGATAAGGGCGGATGTTTGAGTGGGGGGATGGATCGTCTTTATTCTTAACTGTGTGCAAGCGTCCACTTTGTAATCTGTAAGGAAGGAAGAACCCGGTGTCAAAATTCAGACTGAAAAGGGTAAAGGGGCTTAAGGCTTTGTGCCCAGGCAACGTGAGGACCCACATGGCTCACGCTTTAAAGAGAATCCTTTATTTAGCTAAACAGTAAGTGATGGAGAAGCATACATATTTTTATTCCCCAAGAGAAACTCTGCTATCAGCATTATTTTCTGTCATATAAATATAGAATTTGTGAGTTTTCTCCCATCGCGCCTGAAAAAGGGCTGTGTATGTCCCACATACAGGAGCAAACACACACGATACACACATGCCTTCGCTTCCAAAGCACTTCTCTCCTTTGGCTTCGAGTGTTTTCGCAAAACCATGTGTAAGACCAATGAAACTGCACAAGAGGCCAGACCTAGAAACATCCCCAGGCCAGGCTGCCTCTCTGGACACCTTCATATAAACGGGCCCACATAAAATTGTGGTCCTTTGTGTCTGGCTTTTTCACTCCACATGTTTTCAAGGTTCAACCATGTCCTACCACGAATTGGTACTGCATTCCTCCTTGTGGGTATGGATATAGCACACTGTTTAAAATCTGTTCCATGGACGTTTAGGTTGTTTCACATGTTTGGATATTACACACAATGCCGCTAAGGACATTTGTGTGCAAGTCTTCATGTGTACATACGTGTTCATTTCTCTGGGTAGCTGTCTGAGCGTGGGATTGTCAGGTCTTCTGGCAAAGGCACGGCCCAAGCGACTGCACTCCTTATATCCCCACTGGTAACCTGCCTGAGTTCTGTTTCTCCACATTGCTACTGTCTCTGATTTTTCACAGCATCTCTCATGGGTGTGAAAAGGCGTCTTCCTGGCATTCCCCAAGACTAACAATGTTGAGTATCTTTTCATGTATTTGTTAGCCGTTCATGTATCTTCTTTGGAGAAATGTCTACATAAATCTCTTACCCAGTTTTTGACTAGGCTGTCTTATTACTGAGACATGCAGCTTTCACATGTGCTAAGTCTAAGTCCTTTGTCAGACACTTGTTTTGTGAATACACCCATCTTGCACACTGCTCGTCTATTTTCTTGGCCATGCCACACGGCTTGCACGATCATGGTCCCCCGATCACGGGCTGAACCGGGCTATGTGGCTACACGCCACGGGGTGGGGGGAGGGGAACAGCCCAGAGTTACGGCACCACAGATGGTCTCCCAAGGTCCACTTTCCCCTGAATAAATGCTTCCCAGTTTGCTCTGCCTCTGGGTAGTTGTCAGGTTCTGGAATAATTGATGTGAAAGTTGTGTCGGTGTTTTTACTGCTTTCAGGGACTGATATCTCACCAAGGGCCTCTCTGCATCACTTTGGAAGTCCTGCCTCTCCCCCAGTTCTCCCTGGGTCATCAGAAAGTGCCTCCACTAATAAAAGGGATTCTCTGATGAAGGAAACACATAGCACACTCCACACTTCTCTTTGGCTTTCGAGGCGAGTCCACACACGAAAGCTAGACTCCTGAGCAGGAATCTTTGCTCACTGCATCTTAATGACACAGCTCGACCTCGGGGGCCCAGAGCCAGCGCTGACATCGGGGCTGGCGGGCGGGTCACGGCGGGCCCCGGCTTTGTCCCCGCCGCGCTCTGAGCAGCTCCAGTGACACCTCTCTCCGAGCTTCAGCCTCCCTCTCTGACAGCAGGGGCTGAATCGGCGGTTCTGCCCGCTCAGGGCTGCTGTGAGGCTGAGTTCGTCAACAGAGACCCCATGTACGGTCGCTCTGGAAGGAGCCCGGCCCGCGTGCTGGCACTATTCTTGTCGCCCGGGTTTCCTACGTGCTGGTGATAGTGTGCCAGGCAGGACACACGCAGCTGTGATGGGAACAGTTTCTCGAACACCAACCACCCGGGCTCTTCTCGCCTGGACCTGGCGGATGGCTGCGCCAGGCAGTCACTGTCCTTCAGGAATCCACATGGAAGGGACACTCCTGTATCAGAAAGGTCACTCAGAAGTGCCACACACTGCTGGCCCTCTGCCTGGCCCTCTAGGGCAGGGCAGCCACGCGCCCACTGCTCTCGAAAAGACAGGCATCCAGCAGATTTAGACAGGGCCCTCCGCCCCAGTCACCACTCCTCAGAGACCCCAGGCCTGACGGCCCGTCAGCAGTGGGGCTTCTGAGTACCTTTCCCCTGGTGTCACGCTCTGGGGACAGAGGACAGCCGTGTGCCAGGCGTGGGCTCAAGTGTCTGAGAGGAACTGCCAGGCCTGCTTGTTCCTCAGTGAGGAAGAGCTTTGAAACGTGTGGCATCGGAGAGCAAAGCCGTGGAGAGCAGGGCTGGAATGGGGGCGGCACTGACTAGGCCCCCTGGGAAGGTGCCCGCCTCTCTACAGAGGCACATCCACCAGGAAGACGACATTCTGGTCCTGATGCACTCACTCGCCAACACTCTCCCCCTCGGGGCCAGCCTACAGGGACCATGAACCGCGACACACCCATGGGGCCCCAGCACGGCAGGCCAGCACCAGCCTCTGGCCCAAGCAGAGCTAAGTGGCTCTGGCTCCATGAAACCTTCCAAGCGCTTCCCTCCGCTTCCTCCCCCAACGTCAGATTCCTCTTTCTTTCCCTCAAATTAGTAACGTCAAACAATTCTCCACTTAGAGAAAGAAGTAAGCTAAAACCTAGGATTAAGGCAGAAAGTTAACATTAGCTGAAAGCAAACCACCAGATGCCCCTTAAGTGCCCAGAAAGCAACTGGGCTGAAGAACCCTGGATGAGAGTTGGGTGGCCTGCGCGTGCTGCTCATGTCGCCATCCAGCATCCGAGGGGTGCCCCAAGTGGCGGACACTGAAGCCGTGGGGTCACCCGAGCTGCGGGAGGCCGGGAGACGCTCGCCGTCACGGCCCAGCGGGCTGTGTCCCAGGGGCCAGGCGCAGCGCCTATTTATAAAGGCCCTTACTCAGCGGACACTCAGAGCGGCCCCTGCCTCCCCCCTTTCTCGAGGGGCAGATCCCAGCAGTGCGGGCGCAGCAGGAACGCACACACCGGCCAGGACCACAGAAGCACAAGGCCTGATCGCCGCCTGGGGTGGGGTGGCAGTGTCCAGGGCTCCTGCCGTCACTGGCTGTCACTCAGGTCCATCTAGACAGGGAGGAAGGTATTTATTCTGAAGTCTCACACCGTCTGACTCTTGGAGGCATGGTGTCCCTGGCAGCCTGGCGTGGGGTCTTGTGCAGACAGACTCATGTCCCCATGAGGTTCCCAGGGCCGAGTGTAGAAAGGGCTCTGTGCCCTTCCAGACTCTCGGCTCTGGGAGGTGCGGGCGGGGGCTCTGCTCCTGGGACTCCCGTCTTGAGAGATGAGGCCTGCGGGTCACCAGACTGACGGTAGTCCCCACCCCAGCCACCTCCGGATGCCATGCCGTAAGGACTGACCCTCAGGACCCGTGCATGGCCGAGTGCAACCTCCGCCCAGCGGGTAGAGCCCACCGTCTAACGACCCAGCGTGTTTGATCCAGACTCTTTCAATCATCACTAGGAACGGGGAGGCCTCAGAGCTGGGCCCCAGGCCAGGTTAGTAAAACTTTCCATGAGGAAAGTCTGCGTTCGGTCCCAGAGCAGCCCCAGCTCAGGAAGGAAGGGGGGTGCGGGGGGGTGGGGGCGCAGGCAGACTCAGGCAGACACAGCCTGGCCGCCTGCTCCACCTGCTTGTTGTTTTAATGACATCGAGACTTCTGGAAACCCGAGACCCCTGGAGGGGCCTGAAAGGGCCGATTGTGGCTGAGGCCGCGGAGTGGGCTCGGGGGACACATGGGCGGGGTTGGCAGCAGCAAACAAGCGACACCCCGAGACCGCTGCTGGCTCACAAAGCGGGTCCTCACGTCAGCAACACAGGGCCCCCCATGAAAAGACGGGACAGGCCCTGGAGCTTCAGGGACGTTCACAATACTGCCAGCAGATCCACGTCAACGGGAGCAAGTCCAGGACACCCACACGTACACCTGAGGAGTGAGTTCAGGACACAGACTGCTGTGCACACGTGTGGGAACCACCATGTGTACACCCAGGGAGCAAGTCCAAGACACAGAGACTACTGTGCACGTGTGTGAACTGCCCACGTGTAGAGCCAAGACAGAGACTGCTGTGCATGTGAGTGTGAACCACAGTGTGCACACCCAGCGAGTGAGTACAGGACACACAGACTGCTGTGCACGTGTGTGTGAACTGCCGTGTATACATCCAGAGGAGGAGTTGCTGGGCGGTTGTGTAGCTCAGCCCAGCAAGGCGCAGGTCATGGAAATCACCAAGGAAACATTGTAGCTTTTATGACACATTCAATCCACATTTAAAATAAGAGAAGACCACAAAGCTAATTTTTTTAAAAAAGGTATCTAGTGATACCACCATGATTGAGAAATCCAAAATGAAAGTTAAATTCCATGCATGTTGTTGAACCAAAGAATAAATTATAACCAAAGTTACTTATGGGCCAGATACTATTGATACAACAGCAGAAACGTCTGAAAAACAAAGAAATGGGGTCCACTTGAGGCATGTCCTTGAAGCAAACGGAGATTTGGCATGAGCACTGGCCTGCTGAGCGTAGGGCTTCACTGTGCAGGGAGCATGGGCGTCCTGCTTAAGGTACGGCACCTTTCCTGTCTCTGAAAGATTCACTTATGCGCTCCAAACGCCCTGGCTCCCTGGAACTGGACATACTATCCTACTATTGCCCTTTTCACTCTACATTTCTGGAAAACAAAAACTTCAAAGAAAACACCAGAACACACATGAAATGAGCTCTCATTGTTCACAGGCCTGGCACCACGAGCATCACAAGCAAGCCCGAGGAGCCCCCATAGGCCCCTGACTCCTATTGGCCAACACAGCGCCTCTGAGAGCCCAGTGGGGAGGGCACACAGCCTGGGAGGAGTCACCCTAACCATCACCATGGGGCCAGCCTGGCAGAAGTGCCCTGAACTGTCACCATGGGGTCAGACGCGCAGTCGCTCTGTTCCTGAGCCTGTGTGAGGCTGAGTTCCCCACGGGAGCCGCAGCAAACGCCGGGCCCTCCTGCCCTGGGTGTGGAGCCAGGGCTTGCAGGACAAAGCCCAGGAGAGGGCAGGGCAGGCCCCAAGTGCCACCAGAGCTAGCACCCTGTCCTGTGGGGAGGAGACTCCCCTGCACCCTCCACCCGGTCCTAGTCCCCTGGTCTGTACCTCGCCTCTTCCTGGGCTCAAACGGCAAGGATGGAGTGTCTGCTTGTTAATGTCAAGGCTACTTGAAACCAATGGTTTCTAATTTCCTGATTTAGTTTTTCACTCTGGTTTCCATCTTCTCTGTCTATACCTTCCTGAGCTGGGCTGCAAATTCAAACCCAGACACAAATAGAGACTCACATGGCCTGGAGTGAATTCCAACAATCCCCCCATCTCCTCCAGACCTTTCGCAGGGGCCTGTTTCTAAACCAGGGATCGGCCCCAGCCCACGAATTCCCTCTCCTCGCAGGGCTCAGGGCTGCACCACACACCCCCAGATCAGGCCTTGGGGCCGCAGTGCGTATACCCCTGGACACCAACTCTCTTCACAAATCAATTTTCAGACACCTCAACCACATATGACGTGTAAAGGCGAGGCCGGTGAGGGATTAGATGACTGGTGCCCTCTTAAGTCATCCAAGCATTACAGAAATCCCTCGAGGCCCCCACTCGCCCCATGACACCTGCGTACCCTCCCCACCATCCCAGTCAGAAAGGACCAGTGAGATCCGCCCCAACCCCCTTGGTATCCAGGCTGGGGACTCAGGTCCCCAGGCTCACGATGCCTTTATTCTGCACCAGACGGTCTTCCGAGGACTGACAAGGGGCTGACTCGCGTTTACATGGTAGCTCCCGTGAGCGAGTGGGTCCCAGGCTGGGACCATGGTGAGCAGAGATGGCTTCTCTAGGAACCCACAAGCACAGCCTGCAAAGGGGGCGCCTGCTGTGAAGCGAGCATTTAGGAACAAGAACACTCATGAGCTGGTGAGCTCACGTGAGGAAGGAGCAGGAGAGGCACTGGAAGGGCCCCAGGCCGCCCGATCAGAGGGAGGACCTCCTAGGCCCGGGGTCCACCACCAGAGCGAACGGGGACCCGCCATGCCCAGGGCCCTCCTGGTCACTGGGCTGGGGGCTGTGACCAGGTGTCCCCACAGGAAGGCCCATGTGCCCCGGTCCAGCTGTACCCACATCTCAGGTGGGAATGGGCACCAAAGGTGAGGGTTGGTGCTGGGGGCCCTGTGCCCATGCCTGGGACCGCATGCCCAGCGACTCTCCCTGGAGGCTCCCTGGGGCAGGACACAGGCGTGGGGGAGACGGCAGTCATGGAAGGAAGACGCCCACATGTCTGGCTCCAATTTCAGGGAAAAGGCCAGGAGCCTCAACGGTGGAGGCAGAAAGGCCGAGGTGGCCGATGGGATGGGGGTGTGGGGCTGTGCCCAGGACTGTCCTGTGGTTCCTGGGTTCCCTGAGTCCTGCAGCTGGGGAGCTGGGCAGCAGGTAGGCACTGGGGTCATACCCTGCTCGGGGAGTGACTCACACCGGGGAGATGGGCTGCTGGCTGACAGAGGCCAGACGCCCACACAGATGCGCCAGGCGGGGCCCACGCGAGCACCGGGTCACCTAAGTGACAACACCTGGGGCCCTGGCCTTTTGTCCCAAAGCAAGAAAAGAAATCTCTCGACCAGGTGCCATCTGCCATCATTTCATAGGAAGACCTCATATCAGCAAGTCTGCATCATCAACCTAGCTGCAGGCATCCCCAAAGCATGCCCTACATCCACCCAAACTCATCCCAGCGGAGCGGGCGCTATGCTGGGTGGGTGCACTGGAGTGCTGCCCCCCGATCTGATCACTGGGCTCCCAGGCGGCACAGTGGTAAAGAGCCTGCCGGCCCGTGCAGGAGACACAAGGGCCTGATCCCTGCATCAGGAAGAACCCCCGGATCTGGGCAACCCACTCCAGTGTTCTTGCTGGAAAATCCCATGGACAGAGGAGCCGGGAGGGTTACAGTTGAGGGTTGTAAAGGGCTGGACGCAACGGCAAACACGCACAGAATACATGGTTTCACAAGCTGAACAGGGTGAAAGCCACTCACTTTTAGCTATTTGACCACTTAATGACGGTTCATTCACGCAACTAGAGAGGCAATTCAGACGCTAAGCAACAAGCTGGGCCCACAGCCGAGTCCAAGGAGGCCTCTTGTCCTCACGGGACATCTCAGCTGGTGGAGGCCGTGTTCCAGGGACCGTGGTCACCACGCCTGGCCCTGCCACAGGGACCATGTTCCCCAGGATGCCCAGCATAGGCACCCACTGGGCGGGGATGGCACCCCCCACTGGCTGACGGTGGCACTGCTGACCGCTGGGGCTTTCTGGTGTGACACAGGCCAGGCACTCTCCTGGGGCGGTGGGCACGCTCCAGGCCAGGGCCCCTCGGCCCAGGGCTGGGCGTGCTCCTGCTGCGGCGGGCACTTACCGTCATCCAGGTCGAGCGGGTCCAGCTCCTGAGGCTCTCGCTTGACCGTTACGGAAATGGGGGCCAGACTACGATTACTGTCCTCACGCACCTCGGGCGGCGGCGGGGGCCGGGTGGCGGCGGGCTCGCTGCTCGGAACCTCGGGTGGCTGGTGCTGCTGGTGGCCCGTCCCGCAGGGGTGCGCTGGGCCACAGGGCTGCAGGTGGGTCGGCTCTCGGGTCCCGGGCGGCAGCGGAGAGGAGGGGCTGTGGGGACAGAGCGCGGGCCGGCGCCCCGGGGAGCAGCTACTGCTCGACGTCGGACTCACCTGTGGCTGCAGCAGAGTGGGGGGCGGCGGCTGGGGGGGCCCCGGAGGCACGCCCGAGGGTCTCGGCGCCTCCTGGCTGGCGAGGACCCCGCCGACTGGCCGCGGAAGTCCGAGGGGGCTGTGGCCCGGGCCAGCCGTGGCCGAGCCGTAAGGGGCACAGGAGAGGTCGTGGAGCTCGGGGCTGGCACTGCCCTGCGGACGGGATGGGAAGCCGGGCATGAGGCAGGCACCCGGGTCGGGCGGCAGGGCGAGCGGCTGGCCGTAGCAAGGCTTGGGGAGCGGGCTCAAGCCCTGGCTCATTGGTCCACAGGTGAGGGCAGGCTCGTAATCATCGCTGGGCTCCGTTTTTATGATTGGAACTGCGAGGAGGAAAAAAAAAAATTAAATAAACATGAGCTGCAGATGGGAGCACCGGGGCGGGCTTGTGGCTAGGATACCCTCCGAAAACAAACAGCGCTTTGACTGAGTCCCTGTGTGTCTCCTGCCTGGTTCTCCCACCCAATTAAAACGAGGGCGTGAGTCATCGGCTCGGGAGAGCTGCAGCTGGTTCTCAGGCCGAGAGCACTGTTTTCCTTGGACTCTCCTGCGGCACTAATGTGCTATAAAAACCCATCTGCGAGCTGTAGCAGAAGCCTGGACCCAAGGGCCTGTGGATTTGTAGCAATCAAAGTGAAAATTTTAACTTGGATGTACTACTGCGTTTCTGCTGCTACCGACATACTATCTGATAAGTGTCTGACATGGGGTGAACTTGAGCAGAGAGTAAGATGGCGCTCAGAGATCAGTAAAAATCCAACAGAAAAGGCGAGTGTCCATTTGCTGCAGGAGAGAAGCCTTCAGCCGTTAGACAAGGAAACCCTTTTACACCAGCAAGAATGCCAGTCCTCCTTCCCGTGCACGGGTTCGTTCCCAGGGGAGAACGCATGACTGCGGTCACAGGGTCCTGCGCAGTGCCTCGGGGTACCCTCAGGGTGCGGAAAGCCGGGCTGGGAAGTGGCACCACAGGTGCTGGACGGTCCCTTCCTTCCCTCCAGGCTGTGGGCCTGACCAGGCCCTGAGGGCGCTGAGCCCCGTGCCCTGGGGTCTGCGGTGGGCCGGGCTCCACCGTGCCCACCCCGCCTGCCGGCTTACTTCCTGTGTCTCATTTCTCCTTGGTTGTTGCCTCTTATGCACATGCTCACAAGGGACACCCTGACGGTCGCGTTCCCTGGAGAGCGACCAGCGAGAGCACAGTTGATTTCACAACAGACGCCCGGCGCTGCTGTGTGCAGACGGAGGAAGGACAACACGCTGTCACCAGACCCTCCTGATCATGTCTTCGCCTCTTCGTGTGTGTGTGAGGCTGGCCTCCTGGCGTTGGGGTGGGCGGCGCGGAGGGAACGCCCCTCTTCCTCCCAGCCCGCGGGCCTCCGCGCACCCAGCCTCCGCCTTAAGTAAATAAAGCTCCTCTCTCAGACGCAGCTTTGCTGTAACACGGTCTTGAGCCAGTGTGGCTGCACATCTGTTCTCTGTTATGGCTGGTGCTTGCAACCCACAGCAGCCTGGAGGACTAGGACTGGCTTTCCCAAAGCCCGTCCACAGGGCGCCTGGGCAGCACCGTGGCTGCGAGGCTGGGACCTGGGGACACTGACGTGAGAGCACGTGGCCCCGCTCAGCGTCGCCAGGTCCCGGCTTGCACCCGGGATGCCCAGCGGAGTCGTCCCCTTCGGTCTTTCCCTCCCTGTGCCCCTCCCCAGCCCTGTTCCTGCTCTTCCTGCCTCTGCAGGCAGGGAGGCACCAGGTCCCCGGGCAGTGCTGCAGCTGGAAGGCTGCGGAGGAGCAGAGCGGGTGATGGCCACCGTGCAGCCTCCTGCAGGCAGAGCCAGAGTCATCACTCACGTCTCCAAAGTCACGTTGGGTGGAAAGCTGGGGTGTCCCTGGCATCCTTGGACAGGATGTGTCCAGCATGGCAGCGGTGGGCACGGCAGGCATCCTCACTCCCGGTGCTGGTCAGTCTCCATCAGCCAGGCCAACTCCCGCAGCCTTGGCCTGCCTGGTGCCCAAGCGGCACTGGCGGTCCTTTACTGGGCGAGAGACTTCTTTCTTGAGTGCATAGCTGGCCAGGGCTTTGTGTGAGGGGCTCCAGACGCCACGGGGCAGGATTCAGGGATGCCTCACAGGCTGCCGGCAGACACGAAGAAGGGCCAGCTGTCCCGGGTGGATCGCACGTCGGGAAACACCCGCAGGTCCTGGTTCCAGCAGTAGCTCTGTGGGTCTCCCATGGGTATGTGTCTCCTGCGGTTCCATGGGTGCGGGTTTTCCTTGACTCCAAGTCCCCCTTCGTGTGGGTCTCCCATGGCCCTGTGGGTGCAGGTCTCCCGAGACTTCCTGTCCCCGTCTTGCTGGTCTCCCACGGGCCATGGGGGCGGGTCTCCTGTGACTCCATGTCCCTCTTCTTGCAGGTCTCCCGCAGCCCACGGGGGCGGGTCTCCTTGACTCTGTGTCCCCCTTCTTGCGGGTCTCCTGTGGCCCGTGGGGGCGGGTCTCCTTGACTCCTCTCCCTTCCTGCGGGTCTCCCGCGGCCCGTGGGTTTGTGCAAGCCCCGCCCCTCCCGCGTGGTGTGCTATTTCCCCATATGGACGTCGCCCGCAGGGGAGGACATGCGCTGGGCCCAAGGCTGTTCTGAGTCCAGGCTGGGTCCCCAAGGTTCGGTGTGCCTGTGGGCCCCAAGTCCGAGGGTGTGCGCAGAACCACTTTCAGATGCAACCCCTCTCCTCCAATCTGCACACTCGTGGTCAGCGGTGGCCACAGCCTGGGGCTTCTGCAGTAAGCACCGTCCCCCCAGCCTGGGGCCCCACGTGGAAGCCACTTCAGGAGACGCCTCGACTGGGTCTGAGCCCTGCGTGCCTCCTGACTGGGGCTCCAGCCCTGAGCCCCACATCCCACCGAGGCGGCGGGAGAGTGGCCCGGGGGCCTTGACAGTCCCACGGGTCACAGACCCCGCGATGCGCCCGCTTGCTGCCCGCTGAGAAGCCGGGTGTGAGGCGGCTCCCGCGCGGGCGAGGTGGCCTCTCCAGGAGCCGGCCGCCCGCCTGGGGTGGTCCGAGCTCCAGGCCGCGACTCCGCGGACCGTGCTGCCCAGCGGGGGGGCGGCTTCCAGCCAGGACCATGGGAAGCGGCAGGGGGCGCGCTGGGGCAGGGCCTTCCGACCGGGCAGCCCTGGCGCCGAAGACACCCGACAAGCCCGCGGCCGGTCCTGCTCACGCGCGGCCCGCACGGCGCCAGTTACGCTCTGCGTCGGAGCCGACGTGCAAGGCTCGGGGCCTCGGAGCGGCACGTCCTGCACGTTAAGCCATCGCCTTCGGGCTCCTCTCCGACGCCAGGTCCTCAGCTTAGTGCCAGGGCAGGCTCACCTTCCTCAGGTGCCCCTCCAGCGCTTTAACCAGCCCCCCGCCCGCCCCACCTGCTCTGGAGGTGCTGTGGGGAAACGCCGGGGCTGGTCTGCCTGCCTCGCTGCAGCATCCGCACCACCGGGGCTGGCGGAGGGCGGGAGCAGGAGGGCGTCTGTGCGGCCGCGGGCACTGGCGTCAGGTCGTGAGCCCGTGCGGACCCCGAGTCCCCACCACAGAGGGGGGACGTGACCCAGGTTGCGTCTCCCCACCCGCAGCCCCCGGGTCCTCGCAGGCGCACGGCTCCGGCTCCTCCGGGCCCACGGCTCTGGCTCCTCGGTGACCCGGCCGAGCGGGGCCTCCTCGCTCAGACGTCTTCCCGTGTCTGCATCCCGCGCTCGCCCCCACCCTTAAGCCCCAGCACGAGGCCATCTCAACGGCTCCCTTTGGGAAAAAACTAGTGCTCTTAAGGAGATGACCGCCCCCCCCCACCCTGGGGGCTCCACACGGTGCCGGGACGGTGACTGAGAGAGACCCCAGCGAGTCAGCCCTGCCGGCGGCACTTCCAGGCAGTGTGCAGCAGACGTGCGGTCCTGGCACACCTGCCCGCTCTCCTCACGACACCTGGCACGGCATTCAGACGGAGACGACTGGACCAGAAACAGTGACAGACGCCGAGAAGAGGCACTCTCCTGACGGACGGACGGACGTGGCCACACCGCACGTGGGTGGGGTGACTCGGGCCCCGGAAGCACCTGCCGGCTGCGTGGCCTCGGGGCTGACCCCACGGCCCCCGGTCAGGTGACGTCCAGCTAGGAGGGGACCGAGGGCCCGACGAGCACGGTTTCCGCTGCCACAGGAGAAGCCAGGGTTGGGCCGAGCCCACAACCCAAGGGGCTGCTGCCAACGGACCTGTCCCACACGGGTGCTGGGCGGGAAACCCCGAGCCGGGTCCTGGCATCTGGAGGCAGACAGCAGGGAGGAGGCAGGTCAGGGAGGGGAGAGGGCCCACACCGCAGGGCCATGGTGCAGAGGAAGGCTCTCACTGTCCACTGACATGGGGGATACGGGGGACATGGGGGGCACAGTGAGGGGACACAGGGAGGGGGAGACGGCGGGCAGGAAGGGGCACAGGGAGGGGGCACAGGGAGGGGGAGACGGGGGGCAGGAAGGGGCACAGGGAGGGGGGCACAGGGGACACGGGACATGGGGGACACGTGGGGGGGCACAGTGAAGTGGACACAATGAGGGGGTCATCTGCGGGCCAGGGGGGCCAGGCCCCCTCCCCGGCACCCCCAGCTCCTGAGCTGACCGCAGCCTCCCAGGCGGGCTGGGACCTCTGTGGAGACGCCGCCCGGCGCCTGCAGAGCCACCTGAGGACAGCGCCCCACGAGGACTCCGTGAGCCTGCCCGGCCCCGCCGGCACGCGAGAGGCTGTCCTCAGAGAGCAAAGCCCGAACCGTCATCTGTTTGTTACGTGACATTCGAGCCATGAACACAGATACCCACAACTTCAGGGCATGGTTTCTGAGGCAGGAATCGTGGGCACGGGAGCTGCCTGAGCTGCCAGCCCCAGTGAGCCGGCACCTCTCTGCGAGACCTGGGGGCAGGCAGTTGGACCAGAGGACGAGGGGTCTCAAGCGCACGCCGGCAAGAGTGACGTCTCCTCTGCGGACAAGCTCCGGCCTCTCCATTCTCTTGCCTCAGGTCCTGGGTCCCAGAGGACAAGCTTCCGGCTCGGGGCAGGAACCTCATGACCACGGCAGGCGCTGAGACCTCAGGTCTGTGCTGGCGGGAGCTCTGGCCAAGCCCGATGGGGTGGGAGGCCCATCCTCTCCGGGACCCCCCAGGCATCCTGGGGGTGCCGCCCGGCAGCTCTGCAGGAGCGTCAAGGGGACCCCAAGAGACGGCACGACTGCAGGCTCGGGCACACTGAAATGGACCGGCTTCACGGCTCTAAGGCAGACGTGGGGTGTGAGCTGGCGAGGCGGCCTGGCCGTCCGTGGCGATGGCACTGCTGGGTCAGCCCCGCCTGGGAATCCGACTCCCCTGATTAGGCTGATGATGAATGGCGGGCAGAACAGACCAAATGAACCAACAAGTGGGTTGCTTTTGGGTTTCACCCGGTGCCGCGAAAGCTGCATCAGAAGGACCGTGGCTCACCCTCCTGCGTTTGGTCCAGGCAGCTGCACATCCACGGCTGTGACTCGTTGGGGGCTCAGGGGCCAGCCTGCGGTGACCTCTGTGTGAGTGCCTCGTGGGGACCAGGAGTCGCCAAGTTGCTCTGCGAGGTTGTGCCTAGGGGCCTGGCCTCACGCCTGACTCAGACCGCCTTGGTTTCGGTGGCTGGTGGCCCTTGGTGTCCACCCTCCACCTTCCTCGTTCCGCTGTGTGTGACGGTCTCTGCAGGGGAGGCCTGGTGTGGCTGTGCTGGGCTCCTGGCTCAGACCCCCACGGAAAGGGCACCCACGCTCTTTCCCACCAGTTCAGGCCCCCAATTCACCCGCCCCCATCATTCTCTTCCAAGCTCAGACCACTCCCTGCAGAGTCAAGGCCAGGCAGCAGCCTGAAGCAGTCGCTGGTCAAGACAGCTGACGGTGCTGACCCCATGGAGGCCTTCAGAGGTAAACAGTCTCCAGTCCCCCCCAACGCCTGGGCTCTCCACCACCAGGTTCAGACACCAAAGCCAGCGGCACGCAGGCCAGACCCACAGCAAGGAGCTGAGACCCACAGCAAAGAGTGTCCAAGCCCCCTCCCCCAACTCGTCCCTCTGGGGCCGGCAGCAGGGCCCTGGACACACGGACGACCAGCTCCCAGCTCCCCTGTGTGGCAGGTTTAACGTGGAAAGAGCTGGAAACACGGATCCCTCGTTCCCGGCTGGAGCTGTGAGGGAGCCCACACAGCTGGGGATTCATGACAGCAGAAGCCTAGCCAGGTGCCTGCATGAGCCCCCACCCTGCCCGGCCCCCCAGCCACATGGCTGAGCTGACTCGCAAGGTTCCAGAACACCCAGGGACACTGGCCAGGCCACCAGCCACAGCGGCTCTCCCCCCACCGCCCTCCCACCTGCTCCCGGCCCCACTCAGCCTTTGGGCAGAAAAGTTTAGGGCCTGTAGGCCCAGGACGGACACCCCTAGCCCTCTGCCCACATTGGGGGAACACTGTAGCACCTGCCCAGCCAGGGAGCCGACGGGTCCTCTGAGATGACGCGAGGCCAGCCGGGCCCTGGTGTGGACAGAGGTCTATCTGCAACCCTCTCCTCAGTCCCCCGTTCCCACCAGGAGATGAGGTGAGAAAGCTCAGCCCAGGGCCCTCAGGGTGAAGGGCGGGGACAGACGGAAGCCCCAGCTTCAGTGGGCTCTGGACACGGCTGCTCCAAGCGAGCGACACAGGCTGTGCGCACACACACGCGAGCACACACACACACGTGTATCTCAGGATCAGAGGCACGGCTCCCTGCGGTCAAGGCCACAAAGATGCAGCTGTGACATGGGGTGGGGAGAGGGCGTGGGGGCCCGTTCGGATCTGCGACGTGAGGGGACGCTGCAGAGTGGGTACCCGTGAGGCCTGGCCCAGAGGAGTGGTCCGAGGGCGGCCTGGGGGCGGCCCCCAAAGCTCGGGAGCCGGGCGCCTTCCTCAGTCACTGCTGGGTGTGCACACTGGCTTCTGGGAGGTCAAGACTCAGGATGGAATGTCAGCACCACGAACTCAGGGAAAGAAGAGCCAGGCGCCCAGCAGAAAGGTCAACCCAGAGCTGGCTGTGAGGCAAGGTCACAGGGCTGACGGCCCGGGCGGGACAGCTGCCTGCCCGTGACTCCGGCCACCAGCCCCGGCCACCCGGCTGACCTGGACCCAGCAAGTGTGCGACCCTCGACCTCAGGCCCTTGGAGACGGCTTCTCCATCGGCAGAGGCCACGTGGGCGCCTGAGTGTCCCGAGGGCTTTCTCGTGATCCCGGCAAAGCTCTGGGACCCTTGCGGCCTGAGCAACAGGTAGGCAAGGGGCCAGGCGCCACAGCTGGCAGTCCGGGGAACAGCTAGAAGCATCTCAGACCAGAGAGAGGCTCTCCAGACCCCAGGCTCTGCTGGACTCTCAACTCAGCAGCACGCAGACTTCCCTCGGTGACCCTGCGGTCATTAGCTGGGCTTCTTCCCTGCGTGCAGGTTGCCTGTCCCAGGGGCACCGGGCAGTGCCAAGAACGCGAGCTCCAGGGACACAGCTCAAGTGTGAGACCGCCGTCCCCCAGACTCGGGGGACGCCCCCCACAGGCAGGCTGCTTTGCATCTTTAACACAGCTGGTATGTGGGAACTTAAGGACTGTCACTGCTCCCCGGAGGGTCTCAGTCCCGCAACAGGACCAGGGCCCTCAGCTCAGCTACCCCAGAGACTGCACGCTTCCTTTCAGAAGATTGTGAGTTAAACCCGGACGGTGACCAACCAGACACCGAGGGAAATGCCCCGGCCACATGCGGTGTGTCTGCAGCACAAGCGCCTGGATGTCTGCTCTCCTCTGCTCTGCCCTCGACCTTCGCCCAGAGACACTGCGAGGAGCCCGACCCTGCCCGCTCGGCTCACCCTGGGTGTCCCACCGCAGCTGGAGACTTCTCCCCAGGAGGGAAAGAAAATGAACGTGAAAGTCACTCAGGCGTGTCTGACTCTTTGCGACCCCATGGACTGTAGCCCTCCAGGCCCTCCTCCAGGGATCTTTCTGACCCACGGATTGAACCCAGGTCTCCAGCATTGCAGGTGGACTCTTTACCATCTGAGCCACCAGGGAAGGGACCCAAACTGCCTGGGCCCCATGTAGGCCAGCAGCCAGGACTCCCTTCCAGGCTTAACAGCTGATGCTAATGTGATGTGGTGGACGGCAGGGGACAGGGGGCTGCAGTGGGTTTCCCTGTGGTCGAGGCTTCCAGGGGTGAGGGCAGGGTTGAGACAAGATGTAGGGAGAGGGTGGGGATGTGGGGCTCTGCCCACCCACTGCCCCAGCACCACCACTGCTCTGAAGACTCAGCCTGAAGCTGAAGGAGGCGGTGACAGTGGCAAGAACACGAAACCCAAAACTGGAAACTTGAATTCTGTTTTTTCATTCATGCATTTATTTTTTTGAAAAGAAAAAAACCCACACATATAGGGTAAGGATTTGGTGATCTGGTAAGGAGTCAGGGCTGCCTAGGGGCTGCTCACAGGGAACCTACAGTCCAGTGGAGTGTCTGTGATCACAGCCCCTTGGGGCATGGAGACCACTCAGGAAGGTGGGCAGGGCTGGGCTCCAGGGGCAGGTGGCATGGCCCCCTTGGCCTCTGGGGATGAAGCAAATGTCCAGGAGAGATGTGAAGGGAGACCAGGCCACACAGCCATGCTCTGGACGGACAGACAGATGGACAGAGGATTTGCGGGTGGAGCAGGCTGACCAGCTGAAAGGGGCACTCTGAGCAGACACGGGGCGACAGGGTGTGGAGTTGGGGCAGGTCACTGCTGGTGGAGGGGCCTGCAGGGCTGAACGACAACTACAGGGAAGGGGAGATGAAGGCCCCATGACAGCCCCACCCACGGCCTCAGCAGCGTCTCTTTGGGGGCCTCAGTACCCCCATCTGAAAGGCCCCCCGAACACCGGGGCATCTGTGTTAGTGGGAGGTGAATCTGGAGTGAAATGTAGGAAACGACGTTCGAACTAGTTTCTAAACTGCTTCAGAAAGCGATTTTTTCTTTATAACATTCAATTTTTAGTCAACCACACTTGAATTTTAATTAGTACTTGATTGTTACATTTTCAAGTCAACACTGAATATTTCTGCCAGCAGGGCTGCAGTACTGTGTCCAATAGCAGGCAGGACTTGAGAGGGGCACCCAGTACTGAGCACAGATGTGCAGATGGGCCCAGGGCAGGAGGGCAGACATTCTCCTCGTGCATGGGCCCACGGCAGCATGCGTTTCTGCGGCTCTGTCCACGTGCACGCTCGTGATGCGGTGACTTTACAGCAAAACCACGTTATTCAAACCTGGAGAGCCTTGGCTACCGTTTTCCTGGAGAAGAGTTAATTCTACTGTCTGGTGGCCACAGGTTTTCCAGGGCTTTCTGTCACCTAGCCTATTGTGACACAGAAGGTTTCAACATTTAGAGAAAACTGAAGCCTCCAAAAACATCTTCATAAGGACACAGCTGCTTTTGCAATTAGTTCTAAGTATGTGATTTACCTCTTAGATAATAGGGATCTCTCAAGTCTTCAGAACAAAAGCCACAGTATAACAGCTGCACTTACATCACACAACGGAATCAGGACTTGGTCCTCTCTGGACACAGACCTGCCTGCCTGGAGGAGGTGGTGGGGGCCGGGGCACCAGGCTGCAGGGCTGAGCTCTGCTGGGAAACAAATGCCTACGAGTTCAGAGGAGAAGCAACAACAGTGCTGCTCTCCTTAAGAAAATAGCCTGGAACGTGGAACAGGTGCAAACAGGCCTTTTTAGAACGAGAAACCACCCTTAAAGTCTGTGAATGGACCATGTGAACAAGGTGTTTTTGCTCAAGCAAAGGGTGTTTGGTGAAACAGCATCACCAACTCAATGGACATGAACTTGAGCAAACTGCGGGTGATAGTGAAGAACAGGGAGGCCTGGCATGCTGCAGTCCATGGGGTCGCAAAGAGTCGGACATGACTGAGCGGCTGAACAACAACAACAAAGGGTGTTTGGGGGTGAGAGCCTCCCGGTCAAGGGGAGAGGCAATTTTCCAGCCGAGAGTTTTATGTGGGACGTCAGCTTGGGGACAGAACCATCATGTTAGTGAATGACCACACCAGTCACCAGCCTCAGGCCTCAGGTTTATTTCTCAAGCACCTGCAAAATCATGACAACTATTTGCATTTCCACCTTAAGCATCTCGAGAATTTAAACTCATGCCGAGGCCACCTCATCAGCTTCTGAGAACAAAACAGCTGCACCTTCTTGCCCCCTTGGCGGTTTCACATCGGCAAGCAGCCTCCAAAGGATCAGGAGTCACTCCCAAACGCAGCCCCACCCCCACAGTAACGAAGGAAAGCACACCAAAAGCTCCACTTCTGTTTGGAAGGAACCGATGATGAGATCTTGCTAACAGGACATGACGGCCAGGCCCACTGTGTGATCACATGTTTTGAAGCGACTGAAACATCAGGGTCCCTGATTTTCTTTTAGGAAAAACACCCCATGGGCTCGTTGGCAGCATTTACGGTTAGAAAGAGAGCGTTACCGTTGGCGGGCAGGTAGGTGAAATGCTGGTACTGGCTCCGCTTCCTCTTCCCGTTGCAGACGTAGAAGTTGACCTGCACAGGGCTGGTTATCCTCTGGTTGCGGAAAGGCGGGATCTCCACCACCAGCGAGTTCTAGAGAGAAAGAGGTGGGCGAGGGCGGTGAGCGACTCACTAGCCAGGGACACACCCACCCACACCACCCCCCCTCACCCCGCCGAGAGTGAGATGCGCAGGTTTCTCTCTGGAGAGGCCGGCCAAGCGCCTGAGGCCCATGGCTCCTGCATGGCCAGAGCCCAGAGGGGGCTGAGGGGGGCGTGCAGGGAGGACGCATGGGCTTCATCTAAGATGCCGTCGACTGAGTCAGGAGAGAAGTCGTGAGCACAGGTGCCAAGAGGGGACCAGCCACTGGGCAGGACCCCATGCCTCTCTGTCCCCAAACCCAAGCATGACCTGCAAGAAACTAATAAGCCCCCAGGCACCGACTTGCAGTGGAGCCAGGAGCACCTGTCCAGGTAACCGGCAGCAGACACCCAGGGCAAGTGCCCCCTGGAGACGCTCTATGCCAATGGCCCAAAGCCCAAGCCACGACCCCGAGGATGGATGGGGACGGGAAGGTAGACAGGCAGGCCCAATGGACCAGGGGTTTATGGAGGCTGTTGTTAGTCTTCCAGGTTTTAAATGAAAGATCAGCAACATCTGCACCAAACTGCCCCCTTTGAAGTACAGATACACAGAGGAGTCACTGGGGCAGGGCCAGGGTGTGTTGTGGGGGAAGGAAGCAGGGAGGGTCTGCGTGCTCAGGTGCCCGGCCATCCACACGAGGGCCCAGCCTCAGCACCAAAGAGAGGCCCTGATTTTGGGAGTGGGGTAGGGCAAGATTTCACATCCTAAAAGGTTTCTTCAATGATCTTTATCATACGATTTCAGTTAACAAGAGGAAAATGTGTAAGAAAAATCCGTGGCATCCCTTTTAAGAGTTGTAGCCAATTAACAGCAAAATTGATTGAATCCAGTTAATAATGAAATCTTTAAGAATGTTTAAACAGAAAAGTGAGGAGAACTTCAGGGCAACTCTTCCCTTTACAGGTGAAAACACGAGGCACAGTCTGCTGCTAAGGGCATCTGGTGGAGGGGGGCGGGCAGGACCAGGCCTGCAGCCTGCTCTGGGCTCCGTCTCCTGGGACCACATGTGGGCCAGAAAGTGCATTTCTGTTGTTTTAATAACTTCATCCCATTTGGAACAAGATGGAGTCAGTGGAGCCAAGGGTGGGTGACCCGGCAAGGGCACGTGTGCTCATTCAGAGCCCTGCTGGGGCCACACCTCTGCCACGTCTGTGCCCCAGCCCCGCAGCCCGTGTCCGGGAGCCTGGCTCGGGCTGGAGAGGTCTACACTTCAGCCCGGGCTCTGACATCTCCAAGTCTTCGCTCCACCACTGGCACAGGGGAGAGGACGAGGAAGACACACCTCGGGGCAGTGGTCTGAGGGGACTGCAGGTAATGCTGGCACCGGGCATATAGCTGGTGCTCAATGACGGCAGACACCGGAGTCAACAGCAGAAACGAGGACAAGAGACAGAAAGGCAGAGGGCTTGCTCGAGTTGAGACCAGAACCAGAGCTGGGACGCAGGAGTGGCTGCAGGGACGCACCGGGACATGCCCGGTGGGGCAAGGAACCTTGAGCAGGTTCCACGCTGGGGGGCCAGGTGACCGGAGGACTGTGTTTAGATGTGGGCACAGACTGATATGCTGGACAGGTTATTAAATCATGAAAAGCACTAAATGTGCAGTGAGGGTAGAGGTCAGAAGGGAAACCTGTGTCTCCAGCACCAGGGCGAGAGGTCCAGATGGCACTCGGCACACTCGTGCCACTGACTGAGAAAACCCACCGTCTACACTTCTCATGGTCATATATAAACCACACACGCAGTGCCACCCAGCCTTGTTGAAATGTATAGTG
>NW_024070206.1:60735580-60791144 GCF_014754425.2 Oryx dammah | reverse complement strand
AACCACACACGCAGTGCCACCCAGCCTTGTTGAAATGTATAGTGTGTGTGTGCGTGTAGATACACGCCCATGACAGGAAAAGGGTGGAAGGAAATACGCCCACATGTTAATGGTGGCCACATCCCACTGAAATTTCACTAGGCGTTTTCCTTTTTAAACTTTGTTAATATCTTCCAAGTTTCCACAATGAATATGGCACTCTTTCATAATTAGAAGAAATATACGAAAGTAAACTTCATTTAAGAGATAAGAAAGGTGAAACCATAAAGCTGAAGCACATTGCTGTTCACATGCGTTTCTCTCAGAACACACGACTGATAATGGTTAAGTTTTCTTTAAAATATGCACTGTTCACAGTGGAAAAGGAAACCCAACAACGGAAAATCTGAACATGCAAACTTGGCGGAATTATTTCAATGCCAAAAATGCACAGTTTCTGCTGGCCTCTCCTTCCTGCCCAGGGAGAAGGGGTGGGTAGCCCGGGGGCAGAGGACTTGGGCCTACGGGGGGCTGGAACCTGGAGCCAAGGGCCTCTGTTTCGGGGTGACCGCCAGTGGCTGGTGTTGGTCACAGCAAACCTGAGGCCCACCTCTGTAACTGTGGGGCCTGGAGTCCTTGTCCAGAAGTGGAGTTCCTAAGCCAGCAGCACTTCCCCAAGGGAACCAGGAGGAGCCATGAGGCAGCGTGTGAGGTTAGAGGCCTGGACACCCTGGGGGGTGGTGACAGTGGGATACAGGTGTCCTCCCTGGGCCTGGGAGGAAAGGTTTATCTTGAAACCATTTGGAAATGTTTCTGTAAATGGATCAGTGCTTGGAAAAGGAAGGTAAAGTCACAGGTAAAGATGCTTGCGGTAGTTATGTATGGATGTGAGAGCTGGACCATAAAGAAGGCTGAGCGCCGAAGAATTGATGCTTTCAAATTATGGTGCTGGGGAAGACTCTTGAGAGTCCCTTGGACAGCAAGAAGATCCAACCAGTCCATCCTAAAGGAGATCAGTCCTGGGTGTTCATTGGAAGGACTGATGCTGAAGCTGAAGCTCCAGTACTTTGGCCATCTGATGCAAAAAGCTGACTCACTGGAAAAGACCCTGATGCTGCGAAAGATTGAAGGCAGAAAGAGGAGGAGGCGACAGAGAATGAGATGGCTGGATGGCATCATCGACCCAATGGACATGAGTTTGAGCAAGCTCTGGGAGTTGGTGAAGGACAGGGAAGCCTGGTATGCTGCAGTCCATAGAGTTGCAAAGAGTTGGACACAACTTAGCAGCTAAACAACAACGTGCTTCTTCCTGATGAAGCCACCTGTGTGGAGGGAGGGGATTCCAGACACAGGGCAGAGGGTACCGCAATCACGTCTGCAAATCTCGCGGCCAACGGAGAAAATTCAGTCCTGATCATGAATGAGACTTTGAACAATGACTCCCACTGCCTGTGTTCTCAGGAATGGACCGTGCACACGCCACCACCAAGAGGGGCCAGTGGGACGAGGGAGAGAGAGTGGAGGAATTTTGAACTTCAAAAAATCACTGTAGGATGTAAGAGTAATATAAAATAATTAAATATAAATTTATTAAAAATTATTAATTACCTCATTCAAGATTTTCATATTCTTATTCTGCACTTATCATTCTCAGAGAAATGTTGATATGTCTTATGGTGATTATATATTTTTTCTTTTCCCTTATATTTCTTCTGATTTTTGCTTTATGTATCTTTGTTTCTTTGCTGTTAGGTGTCTAACGGTTTATAATATCCATTTTCTTTGTAAATTGTTCTTTTATCATTTAAAAAAAATTCATCTTTTTTCATTTAATATAAATAAGTTTAAATTTTTAAAAGTGAAGGATTTTTAAAAGAAAAAAAAATCACCTGCCGGCCTGTGCATTGTCACCTGAAGGTTCCTCCTGCTCTGAGAAGACAAAAGACAGACACTCGGAGGTGGACAGTAATCCAACCCGTCAATAAACGCTTCAGAGACAAGGTCTCCACACCTCAGCCAGAAGGCAGGGACTGGGAGTGTGGGTGAGAGCACAGGGCTGCTCTGCTGGCCATTCTTACAAAATAAAAACGCAGCCCGAAAGGCGCACCAGTCAGTGCTCAGGCAGAGGAAGGAGAAACCTTTGCCGGCTTTAAACAGAAACACAGCAAGAAGGCACCAGTCTTCCTCAGATCCTCCCCTGGTTCTCCCTCGGGGCCCCTCCTGGTTCTCCTTCAGGCCCCCTCCTGGTTCTCTCTCAGGCCTCCTGGTTCTTCCTCAGGGCCCCCTCCTGGTTCTCCTTCAGGCCCCCTCCTGGTTCTCTCTCAGGCCCCCTCCTGGTTCTCCTTCAGGCCCCTCTCCTGGTTCTCTCTCAGGCCTCCTGGTTCTTCCTCAGGGCCCCCTCCTGGTTCTTCCTTGAGTGTGAGCAGCCACAAACACCACAGAGGCCAAGTGTACAAAAGGGCACCGGCAGGCCCTGGGCCCTGCAGACGGTGAGTGTGCACAGTGGACCGCGGGTCTACAGGTCCCCCGGCTGCTGGCCAGCATGACAAGCAGGTGGAGCAGCACTCAGATCTGACCTTGAGCTTGTGTCCTGGTGGGAGGACAGTGCGTGAGGAGCCAAGGACGCTGGCGGAAACCCTGGGCCCACATGGCCAGGCAGTGAGGGGTGGGGCTCAGGCTCTGGAGAGGGGGGGTCTTCTCGGAGGGCAGCAAGTCTGGGCTCCCTGGTGACAATGGCCAGTGGAGACCACAGGCTCTGGGCATGTGTGTGCACCTGGTCTACCTCGTGGGGGCCTGCAGCCCAGGAGCTGCCTGGCTCTCTGCAGTCACCCCGTGTCTCTGTTCTCTGCTCCCTGTGCTGCGCGTGCCGAGAGCACTTGGGTCCGGAAGCACTTCACCACCATTTCTACTCCTTGCTCTCTCTCTCTGTGTGTGCTCATCCGTGGTTCATTGCAACAAATCAGAAGCCATGTGCCTTGGGCCAGGGGCCCCTCTGTAGTCAAGAGCCTCTCCAGAGAGCACGTGGCCCTCCTAGGCTGTCTGTCCACTCCCCCTGCCCCCACCACCACCCGTCTGGCCCATACTCACCGGCTTGCACAGGTCTCCTTCAGTTTTTGCCTCCATCTCCCAGATGTGGTGGCCATCTGCAAGAAAGGATTCGGGAAGTCTGTTATTCTGTCTCAACGGGGCGGCCTCCAAATCACAACTGGACGCAGGCAGATGGGAGTCCTGCAATGAGAGGACCCACCCTTGCCTGGCCGGCTCAGCAGCAGCTGACGGGAGTGGGTCCCTGCGTGACTGATCAACCAGAGGGTGGATGCCAGGACCCCAGGGGAGAAGCTGAAACAGACCTGACTGCAGGCCTGGAGCGGGGGGCTGGAGACCCCCACTCTACAGGAGGGAGCTCTTGAGCGGCCCTAGCAAGGGCCTTGAGCATCCCTAGCACCACCCGTAGAAAGGGTCTACGCTCCAAGGGGGAGTAACCCAGGAGGAACGCAGGCAACCCAGGTAGGAAGGCCATCGTCTGGGATGTGAGCCTGAGTGCAGTGCACACAGTGGGAGCTGGGGCCTCATTACCTGGGCATGAAGAGCCCTCATGGGTCTTGGGAGCAGGGTTATTCTAATAACTGTGGCCCTGGAGCCACGGGTCCTGCCCTGCTCAGGGGAACTGGGGGCTGAATAAGAAAATCCTCTCTGAGACTACTCCTTGCCACATCAGGACACAGAAATGCAAAACACAAGGTATTTTTAACCTTACCCCGTGGCCGTTTGCATGTTTGAAAAAATGAAAAGGCTCTAGTGCCCTTGAAAGAAAGGGCTTATTGTCCCTGGGCCAGGCCCTGGAGGGAGGCGAGGCCCAGGACCTGCGGGCTGGGGTGACAGAGCCGTGACCCGGTGCTAGCAAGCCCCTCTGGCAGGCGTGCTTTGCCTACGAGGCCTAGTCGTTATTTGGAAGTAACAGACGCCAATCTCCCACACGGACCTCTTTGCACTTATTTATAAAGTTGCTCGCCAAATGAAACGTTACATCTAGTAATGGTTCTGGGCCTAATTTTTGCTTTCTCACTGTTTTCCAAGAAGAAATGTATGTGTTACAAATACTAAATTATAAGTAAGTTAGACAGCATCGCCTTTTTCTCTCTCACAGTGCTGGCTGGGCAGGGGCGGAGGGCGGAGCAGAGAGGAAATGTGAGTCACAAAGAGGCCTGGACGTGCCAGGCCATACCAGCCCCTCGGGACACGAGTGCCCCCGCGGAGCCTTCAGCAGATGACCCACTAGGGCATCAAACACTGCTGGAGCCTGGGGACCCACACCCGTCTCTCCTCTAGGAAACACCAACAGGAGATGGAAAGAACACCCCCACCCTTAAAAGTGCCGGCATTCCGCAACCAGCAGACAGCTCCCATGAGGGCAGGGCTCAGGGAAGGAGTGACCCCCAACTTGGGCAACAAACGACAGAGGGTCCCTGGGACGCGTGGAAAGCACCGTGGACACGGCTCCCGTGGTATGGCCCACACCTGCTGTGGATTCGCCACTGGGCCCCACCCACCCCCACCGGTTTGAGGAAACCAAAATGACTCTTCCTGTAACCAAGCCTCCCACGTCCTTGGTGCCTTTTAAAAACAACAATTTTTCTTATGACAAAACCCATCGTTGCCCCAAAACAGCCACTAAGTGTTAAAACCTGAACAGCTGTGGCAAAGCCTTGCAACTGCTTTACTTCTGGTCCATAGAGGTTGACAGACCCCTTCACCCAGCATCCACCGCCCACCCTCCAGGAGGGTCCATAGACCAGACCAGCCTCCTGGGAATGGGCTGCAGGTCCACCAGTGGAACAGCCATCACGGGAAACAAGGGTGTGGAGTGGGCAGTGGGCGTGCGCACCAAGGACAAGCACGGCAGGAGGGGCCTTCCCCTCCAGGCCCTCGTGGGCCGTGCGACACCATCCCATCCAGTGCTGGCCTGGGGTCCAGTGGTCCCACCGTGCAAGCCGATCCACAAGCTGACCAGCCTGGCCACCCGCACAGGCTCACAGCCCTGTCACAGAGTCTGAAAGCACAGATCCCTGGAGCCACAGAGAGACGAGCACAGAGCAAACAGCAGAGGTAGACGGGCCACTGAGGTCCAGCTCACAGGCCCAGGGCTCCCACGTCCCTCACCTTGGCCTGGGGGCTCTGGCCCAGTCTCTGTTCTGTGGTCAGAAGTGCACACGCGGTCCGGCTCCAGGAGGAGGCCGGAGCAGCAGCCAGGGTGGCCGGTGCCTGCCCTGTGGGACTCCCACGCGGGACACTCTCCAGCGCCCCCACCCCGCTGACCGCTGACTCCTTCCACTGCCCCGGCCTGGGGCTAGTGCCCCCAGCCTCTGGCGTCCTTGTTTCTGCAAAGCTGCTGGGAGGCCACCGGGTGTGGAACGCAGCCGCAGCCCCTACGGGAAGGGAGGCCACAGGCCTGAACGGGCCTTTGTGCTCCAGCCTTATCAGGAGCTCGCTGGCCTCCTCAGTAGGAAATTGTGTGCAAGCCCAGGAGTAAAACTATTCCGAGTCATTAGGGAATTCCCTGCAGCCTGAGTCATCGGAAAGGCTTCCCCGCCACACCCGGCGGAGGAGCCGGGCCTGGGAGGGGCAGCCCCGCCGCATGGCCTGCTCCCTGCTCCACAGGGTGGGGACAGAGCAGGCCCACTGGACGGAGCCCCGAGGGTCCCCAACAGCTGACCCTGCCTCAAACTCGCTGGTTTCCAGCCCTCCGCAGGGCCAGGGTGGGGGTGCTGCCTCTAATGCCCACAGGGACAAGCAGACGTGCCTCCAGAGTGAAGCAAGCTCACTCCCTTGCCCAGGGGAGGAACATGCGTGCGCTCATGTGAGCCCACAGAGACCCACTGCACATCGTGCATGACACCAACAGCCGACCACAGCGAGTGACAAGTAGGACGGGCACCCTCTGGCCTTCAGAGGGTGATGTTCTGATGCCCTCACGGGACATTCCTGGAGAACTTGCTGGTTGGCAGAGCCGGGAATAGGATGCCATGGACCCCAACCCCAGCAGGGCCCCACCCACCTGTCATCTGCATTGAAGGCACTTGGGAAACACAACCCCCCAAGACTGCTGAAAACATTCAGTTCAGGGTCGTGGGAGGACCATTTGGCTCCGAGGCCCAAAGTGAGAAAAAGCCTCCTAAGGACCAGAGGGGCCTGGCTGCTGCTCTTTTCCACCCACTGAGGGTCAGTGCTGTTTCCCAATGGTCAATTCTGGGCAGTGGCAGGCCTTCCCTGCAGGAAACAAGTCCTGCTTCTGTTGCAAAGACTTAGGACTGAGGACGTGATGTTCTCTTCTTCTGAGTCTGTGACCACATGGGGTTTGGGACCTCAGTAATAGGTTTGAACAGGTCTGACAGGGAGGTGGTCTGGTCATGTGGCTGGCAGTCACGCTGAACCCGATGATCCTCCAAGTCTACACCCTGGGTGGTTTAGCCCTGAGTCTGGGCAGATGGGACCTGCCTGAGCCTCAGTGCCAAGGGGTCCCCCTTGAGTCTGGGCCTTGAGGAGGTACAGTGTCCACTAAGGATGCCCTGGGGGCCATGCCCGTGTCCAGCCACACACAAGCTACAGCAAACCATGTTGCCTGCCAAAGCCGCCAGCTCTGGTGAAGTCTGCTGAGCTTCACACAGTTTCTAGGAGCTGTGTAGAAAGGCTGGGCTGCACATCGCTGACTTTAAGCATCACAATCGAGAACCTGGTGACACGCGGTGCAAGCTCCAAATCCCTGGTCTCTCCTGATCCCCCTCCACGTGGGCACTCTCTCCGTGTTCTCATGTTTAAATGTTTTTTATATGCTTTTAATATCTGCACGTGTGTGCAAGTATATCCCTCATGCACAAGCTGTAACAGAGCCCCCTGACCTCCAGCAGGAGAGAGCGGGGTGGGAGGGGCATCTCAGCATCCTGCTCCTGCCAGGCCTCCCAGTGAGTCTGTCCCAGGCCCCACGCTCAGGGATGTCCACTGTAGGAGTTGGCATCTGGCTCAGAGGCCACAGCTGTCCTTGAAGGGAAGGCCCCGTGGTTTCTTGCTGGACACTAAACCCTGAGCAGAATTACAGGGTGGTCCTGGAGAGTCCCACCACGAACGCAGCTGAGAACACGAACATCTCAGAGGTGAGCGTGGCTGCTTCGTGGCTCTTTTCCAGGGGTCCCCTGACCACGGGAGGAGCCTCACTCCGACGTCCTGAGGGCCATCCTCCTCCGGGACCCTGCTTGGTCACACAAGGTGGGCACAGGTGACAGCCAGCCCTGGCCAGGAGGAATCTTAAAACACTTAAGAAACTCCAAGCACTGCTCAGAGCAGCTGAGGCGACATGGTGACTAGACACCCATCTCACCCAGCGTCTGACGTGCGACAGCCCAGCCACAGTCCTGCTCCTGCCCACGGCCAGCGGCTCCTGGACCAGCCTCACCGCTCGCATGCCAGCCTTGCTGCCTCCAAGTAAGGACTAAAGACAGAATTTTCCAGCACACCAGGCACCTCCTCAGGAGCCTAGAGGATGACCAGGCTTTCAGTCTAAATTGACTTTAGTGGTTTCTCGCCCCAAAATCAACCAGGAAAAGCCCAGTAACTGTTGAGGCCCATCAGGAAGCATGTGTGCTAGGCTAGGAATGCAGGCTGGACACATGGGACTGGCGTGGACGTGTGCAAATGTGCCGCAACTTGGTTTAGACGCAGACACGGTGTGACAGGGCACACAGCTGCGCTGCGTGTTTACACTGCCCTTGTCATGACGCACCATGTGTTTGCGGGACGTCTGGTCTCCACCCACTTACTGGTTTCTTGCCCTCTGCCCACCAGACAAGGAATGCTGCAGGAGACAGCAGGCTGGGGGCAGGCCAGTGTGGCAGTGAGTGGCAGCAGCACTGAGCCCGCCGGGGGCCAGGGAGCCGGGGAGCCCAGCGAACAGCCAGACGCCCGGGAACTTGGCTTCCAGCCGCAGACCCGTGACCAGGCCCCCGTGACCGAGGAGCCCGCCCCCGTCCACGACAAGCTGAGGAGATTGGGAGACGCCTCACGGTCCCATCATGGCACCCAGGTCGAGGTCAGGGCTGATTGGAAACAGCCCTGGAGGAAACAGCCTGGGGCACCGGCCGGCTCCCACCACACACATCTCTGAGTGCGGTGAGGACCCTGCTGCCCACAGGCTGGGAGGGGGTGTCCACGCACACATTTAGAACACAAACGCTGAAATTATTTCAAAATTCACCTCCTCCAAAGGGCATTCTGGTAGTGTGAATTCTTCCCCCACCACTATACTCAGGCGGGTCTTCTCCCTCCTGTAAAACAATTTCCAATCACAGGCACAACAGTGCAGGCAGAATGAGGCCAACATGAAAGACTCTCAAGCCCGTTTTGACTGAAGCACTTAAGTTTCCTGCAGACTGTACAAAATCAGCCCCATTACGGAGGCTGAGAGCCTCCGCGGTTTGCGGTGAGCAGCAGGGGCCCTGCCCTGGGCTCAAGAGCTGGACTGGGGCTCAGAGGAGCAGCTGGGCAACTGGCCCCAGAACCCGGCCTGCGGGCGCTCCCTTCCAGCCTATGGGCAGTGGCACCCCCTCAGGCCAGCTCCCCACAAGGAACGTGCTCTACAAACACACCCTAGGGTGTGAGAGAGGTGAGGCCACATGCTCATGACCATGTGGGCTGGGCAGGGGTGGGCAGCCCTGGGGCAGGAGCCGTGCTTCCCCCAGCCCTACTCCCACCCCTACCCGTAACCCCCTGCATCCATCCTGCAGCTCATTGACAGGCTGGTCACCTGGGTCCCCAGACACCAGAGAGCAGAGACCCTTTCCCTTCAGACCTGCAGAGGAGCATAGAGACACAGGTCCATGTGCACACACACACAGGTCCACATGAAAGCACACACCTGCATGCACAGACATAGGTCCATGCGCATGTGTGCACACACACACACGTGCGCACACACACACACACAAGCACACACGCACACACACACACACACGGGTGGCTGTGGCCCCAGGGGCCACCATCATTGAAAGCAACCAGTGTCTCCTGCACTGTGGGGCGCTGTGCCACCAGAACGAACAGCACAGAAAGGTCTCTGGGCCCAGTGGGGTCCCCTGTGGCTTCCATGCCCACTGCACAACTGGATACCTGCCTAGGATGGTTTGCGGTTCTAAGAAAGGCAAAGACCAGCAAGAGCTGGTTGGAGCCCCTGAAGAGGCACCTGCTAGCCAGGCAGAAGCAGACACCACACCCGCAGCCCCTTGAAGCCATGTAGGGAGGCCCTGGGACCGTGCATGGCACCCTCTCCCGCCAGCCAACCTCTGCTGGCGCCCAAACAGCAAGCACTCGATGCTGGTTTTAAGAGGAAATACCTGGTGCTTTCTCCACAAAAATGACCTTGGAGTCCTGAAGAAAGTTGTGGCCGGAGAGGACCATCCTCTTCCCTCCGAGGACGGGGCCGCTGGCCGCACTCTGCTTCTCCACAAGGGGCAGCTCCTGGGCCGAACGCTGGGCTGTGGGGGTGAGGCGAGAAGTGAGCCAGTGAGCCCCCTCCTGGGAGAGCTGGTCCACCTACACCCCCCCAGCCCCTCCTGGGCAGCCGGTCCACCCACGACCTGTTGTCAAAGGGAAGGCAGCACGCCTCTGACTGGGCCATGTGGAGACGTGTGTGCGTACACACGTGAGTGTGTACACACATGCATGTGTGTGTGTGTGTGTATGTGACTCTGTGGAAGTGAATGCGTTCTGCTAGAGTGATCACCCTTGAAGGGCCTGGAGAAGCTGTGGGGAGTCCTAGAGGTGAGGGGGGACACAGCCTGCCCACCAGCAGCAACAGGGCAATCCCCGGGGCTAACCAGGCGGGGGGCCCACAAAGCAAGGAACCCCAGGCTAAAGTTGAATGTGGTGGGCTCTCAAGGGCTGAGGGCACAGGTGGCCAAGCTCGGGATATGGGGCAGAAGTCTGTGTAGCAGCAATAGCGAAGATACATTCTGCGGCCCCCAGTGACCGGGGTCCTCACATGGCCCTCCCCAGTGACCAGAAGACCTGAGATGAGGGGCCTGCTCCTTCTCACAGGGAGAGACCATAGGTCAGAAAGCCGGAACCTGCAGCAGAGTCCACGGCCTGGGGATGGCCATCTGGAGACTGGACAGGAGGGTCCAGCGAGAGTGACCACGTGGCAGAGGGGGGCCATGAGGGAGGGGCCGTCAAAGATATCTGACTGATGTTCAGGTCAGAGACAAAGGAACAAGCCAGGATGCTCCCTGAGGCGGCAGGCAGGTGAGCTGTGAGGATGGGGGTCGCCACACAGCACACCCCCTGGGGCGGGGTGGAATGTTGCAGGCTGTGGGAAGGAAGGGTCTGGCGGGACTGGCCCTCGGCCTGGACACGGGGCAGCAGGGGGCAGGGCACTCACAGCACTCGATGGGGTTGGAGGCCACCTGCAGCGACAGCGTTCGGCCGTTGGGCTGCGGGATGTGGACGCGGAAGACCAGCCGCACCCGCGTGTTCTTTCTCCCAATGTCTGTCTCCCCCTTGCGCAGCTCGATGTCGGAGTTCCTGAGCTTCAGGATCCCGGCACAGTCAATGCTGTGAGACAAGAGTGCCTGCCTCAGTCCCCAGCCCTGCCCGACATCCACTCACCTGTCAGGACGGCCCCACGTCCACCCATCAAGTTGGGGGGCGGCGAAGGAGCAGGACAAGCCAGCCCCTCATGCAGCCAGGTCTCAAGCAGGCAGAGCCCCACTTGCTCAGGGCATGCCGCAGTGGGCAGGTGTGGGTGCCCCAGAGGAAGGCTCCTGGGGTGGGCTCTGAAAACCTCCCTCCCCAAGATTCTGGGAGTGTCTCCCCTCAGCTCAGGATCCTGGATTTGCTAGGGCCTCATGTGATTTCCGGAGAAGGCAATGGCGCCCCATTCCAGCACTTTTGCCTGGAAAATCCCATGGACGGAGGAGCCTGGTAGGCTGCAGTCCATGGGGTCGCTAGAGTCGGACACTACGGAGCGACTTCACTTTCACTTTTCACTTTCATGCTCCCGCTCCAATGTTCTTGTCTGGAGAATCCCAGGGGCAGGGAAGCCTGGTGGGCTGCCGTCTGGGGTCGCACGGGGTCGGACACTATGGAGCGACTTCACTTTCACTTTTCACTTTCATGCTCCCGCTCCAGTGTTCTTGTCTGGAGAATCCCAGGGGCAGGGGAGCCTGGTGGGCTGCCGTCTGGGGTCGCACGGGGTCGGACACGACGGAGCGACTTCACTTTCACTTTTCACTTTCATGCACCCGCTCCAGTGTTCTTGTCTGGAGAATCCCAGGGCCAGGGGAGCCTGGTGGGCTGCCGTCTGGGGTCTCACGGGGTCGGACACGACGGAGCGACTTCACTTTCACTTTTCACTTTCATGCTCCCACTCCAGTGTTCTTGTCTGGAGAATCCCAGGGGCAGGGGAGCCTGGTGGGCTGCCGTCTGGGGTCACACGGGGTCGGACGCGACGGAAGCGACTCAGCAGCAGCAGGTGATTTCCTCTAGTTTCCTTTAACTTTACGATTCCATCCAACACCAGCCTCCAGCACAACAATCCACAGGCAACTTGTCAGATGGAAACCAGCCCTTTCCTCTGCCAGAAGCTCACAGACAAGGCAGCATGAGGCCTGAAGGTCGGGACCACAGCCTGGCCCAGAGAGGTGGGAAGCCTGGCCCGCGGTGACCGTGCTGCCCCGGGCTGAAGGGTATTTCACGGAGTCTACGCAGCCACTGGAGTCAGAGCTGCAGCTGCTGGAGGGACCAGCAGGGTCTCCCAGCCGTCAGCCCCACTCCTGGTCCTTGGGAAACTTAGAATGAATCCCCTCAAATCCCTGAAAAGCCAACACAGAGAGAAGGCTTTCCCTTTGTTTACAACGTAGAGGGTTTAGGAGCTACTTACAAATGACTGATCAACACCCCACACAAGCCCACACTGCGGCTTCCCACACCCTCCCTCCCCAACCATGGCCCTGGGCTCCTTCTCCCCTGAGGACGCACCCGGGCGTACGGCCTGCCTACCTGCTGTCTCCCTGCAAAGTCAGCTTTGAGGCTGCCCCCACGGACACCCCCCCGAGAACCCCGTGCTAATGAACTGCTGCCTTACGTGTTTATCTAGACACACAGGGTGTTGAGGCTCCATCCTGCGCCCACAGAGGCCCCCAGGAGAAGGTGAGTCCAGAGGGACAATGCTGTCCCCTTTCTCTGCCGCATTTGCAGCTCGGGAGTGAAGGGAAGGGCACACTGTGGTCACTCGGTTAATGAGGCCACAAACAGGGACCCCACTTGGACCCGAGAAGATGACTCTGTAGCTTGCTAATCAAGTCACCTCTACGCCAAAGAGCCAGGCCTGACCTGCACATTCTAGCTGGTCACATCAGCAGAAACCCTCACTGAAAACACAGCCCAGATGCGCTGGTCTCCATAATGCCTCAATATTAGCAGCATTTTGACCATTCCTCTGGCTTTCACAGAGCTTTCAGAAAGAAAAGGGTGCCATGTGGGGGTGGGGGGAGTTAGGCGAGAATGACTTCACGTATGTATATGGCTGAGTCCCTTTGCTGTTCACCTGAGACTATCACAACATTGTTGATCGGCTATACCCCAATACAAAATGAAAAGTTTAAAAAAAAGAAAAAGAAAAAAGTAGGTGCCACGTTTGCACACGGAGGGGGCACGCACAGCTGTGAACTGAGTGGCAACCTGAAAACCCTAGAAGGAAACAAGTCTGCCGTCGTAAATGTTTGTAAAGTTTCCTGAGGTGTTAAGCAAAGTGGAGGCATGAGGAGGACTCCCCCTCCCTCCGAGGGCCGGCCCAGCCCCCGGCCAGCGGCCGTGCTTACTTACGTGGCGCGCATGCTATTCTCTGGCAGCAGCGGAATCTCCAGGACCTTGGTGCTGCAGACGACAGCCTCGTGGCTGGCAGTGGACACGGTCTTGCCCGTGATCCGATGCACCTGGTAGAACGCATGTGGCCTCAGCAGCCGGTCGTCCGCCGTGCCGATGAAGAGCTGCAGGGTCAGCGGCTCGCTCTCCACATAGCCGTGCAGCTGCGGGCAGAAGAGGGGGCTGTGAGCGCCCATGCCGCACCCGCCTCGCTCCCCACAGACACAGGCGCAGGGGAGACTCGTGGGCTGGGGCCGGCCCCCACCCCCCGCTGGGCTGGACACTTCGTGAGTCAGCGTGGAACACCCGGCTGCCCGTGCTGGAACATGAGCGTACACGAGGGCCACACACACCTGCACGCGCCTGCTTGCATCTCAGGATGGAGACAGGCGCCCCAGGAGGGTCAGGTGGGGAGGAGAGCCGGGGTCTCCGGGCCATGGCCTCGTCCACAGACACTCCTCTGCCCACGCGTGTGGACACAAGCATCTCATGAGGCCAAGCCCCTCCACACAAGCCTGCCCCTGATCAATTCAGACATGCACCCAACAGGACTCGACCCACTTTCTCCTACTCAGTCCTGTTCTAACCAGAAACAGGATGCTCCAAACCAGATACACCCGCCATCCGCCTGGCAGGCCGCAGGCGTGTGGGGCCCTGGGGCCTGTCCCATGTGCCCCAGGCCGTGGCCTGTCTTCTGCCAGCTTCACACCCCACATGGGAGGTGGGGGGGGCGCTGTACATGGCCATTTCAATTGTGTGCTGGGCACATGATCTTGTATGGGCACAAAACCCGTCAGCCTCGGGCCCCAGACACACGACGGGCTGACTCTGCACTCTGGGGGTAAGTGCCGCTCCCAGGACCTTCACCAGCTGCCCCTGGGTGGACCTCGGGTGGAGTTCCCGCCTCGCTTCCCCCTGTACCCCTCAGTGAGAGTCCCTCTTGGAACGGCACTGGATTTGCCTTCCATCCTGTTTATGGCAGGCCGTCCTCAAGAGGCAAACCCAAAGCAAGCAGGCAGCGCAGGGCCAGCCCCTGTGCCGATCCCCCTCCCACAGAAGCCGGGACCTGCCAGGGTCCCGACACAGGACCCCAGGAGGGCGGCTGCCGACACAGACAGGCTCAGGGGGCACGGTGGGCTGCTCTCCCCTTCGCGGGTTGTCATCACTGCTCCTTAGACTCATGTTAGCAGTTCGGACAACAGGCAGCTCAATGAGCCAGACCAGTGCAGCCGAGAAGGCTATCGGTCACTGCTTCCATGTGGGTGAGGGCACAGCCACCCACCCTCTGGCCGACCCTGCTCCCCGGGTGGAAACACAGGAGAACTGGCCCTGCAGTGGGGTTGTTCTCAGGTCCGGCCGACACATGAGCCCCAAAGCCCTTGCTTAGATGAGGCTTCAGGGGGATCAGTCCCCACCCCGCCATCCAGGCTCTGCCTCTGTCCTGTGGGAAGTCCTGACAGTCACTTCACAGCCACAGAGCAGGAGGCCAGGCTGGACGACCGAGAACTTCCAGGCAGTGCTGGCTTGGGACTTGGGACTCTTTGGAGGCAGACTAAATGCAGACAGTTCTCAGACACACAAGGGGGACAGGATCAGTGACCCACAGAAACAGGACACCTCCAGGTCCAGCAGCAGCTGACTTCCATGTCCAAGACCCTGCTTGCTGTTTCTATGGCTCACTTTTTCCAAGCTGGGATGTCAGAATGGAAGCTGAAGGTCCAGAGACAAACGAGCCGGAATTTCACTGGCAGGTCTGGCGCCGGGCTCCGGCACTTTCTCTGCCCCGTGTCTCACTCCTCCTTGCAGAGATCCCACTGCTCCCTTCCCTGGCTGGTTTCCACTTCTTTCCATGACACCCAGTCAGCAGCGTCCACCTCGATCCCGCCCTCAACTGCGGCCTCCCCAGCTCTCCTCTGACCCCACAGTGAGAAACGAGTCTCTCTTCAGCCCAGGGAAGCGAGTGCGCGCTGCTTCCAGCGTGGTTAAAACCAGCAGCAAACCGTCTATCAAGACGCGCTGACAAAGACCCAGCTACTGCACTGACTTCACTTAATTAAGAGATGAAGTCACTTGTAAATTCTGAGGCCTCAGAAGAGAATCCAAACAATGACAGGCCGCTCGTGAGAGTCACACACACTCATCAAGCAGAGCGCCGGGGCCACCCACCCCTGATGTGGGAGGATGAGCTGGGGCATCAGGCCAAGAGCCGGGCAAGAGAGGGATCCGCACGGTACCTCATCAGGGCGCGGCTCGCGTAGCCTCATGACTCCGTCCATCCAGCCCTGTCTTCCAGCAGACACGGTCTGCACGGCATTACAACAGATAACACGAGACCACAGGCCACTGAGCCCAGCTCTGACTGCGGCTGGATCGCAGCCCCAGTGAATGAGTTTACAGCTTCAGGTGAGCGTCCGGCAGCTGAGACTCCCAGCGCCGGGCACTGGCGTCTGCGGACGTCTCTGGGGAACGGTCTGTAGCACCCAAGTAACATTTAACAGCCCATGTGGCTGCAGAATGGCTCCCAGGGCATCCAAGCATCACTGTGAGATCTTAGGGAGACAAGGAGGATGCAGGTCAGGCGTGCACACAGGTTGGGTGTGCACACAGGTCGGGCGTGCACAGATGCACACGCCGCACATGAACGCTCACAGGCTGACGTGCACACGTGCTCTCCAGACTCTCTCTGGGACCCTGGAGTTGCTTAAAGATCTTATTTCCTGGCAGTAGCAGCAGTTTCAGGCGTCAGGCTCCCTGTTTTTATCATCTTTGTCTGTGACGCGGCCCGAGGCACCCATGGGTGTGCTCGTCTTCAGAGTGGGTCCTTCCTATTAGAACAATCTTGTGTTCATCCTGACCCACAGGGTCTGACCCGAACGGACCAGACACGTGCCCGATGGGCAGTGAGCAAAGGCAGTGAGCTGGTCTCAGGCCTGTGGCTGATTCCCAAGTGCCCACAGCAAGCAGAGAGCTGGCAAGAGCCTAAGTTTACTGAGAGAGACCTAACGTCCACTCGCTATCCTCCCGCCTGCTGTGTGGACGGAGGCTGACATGGGGCCTCTCTCACCTCTGAGGCCATCAACACAGAGAACCTGCTGGGGCTGCCAACTCCTGACGGTGGGTCCTGCTGACAAGGTTAGTTCTGCAGGAACCGCACACTCTGCCCACCAGGGTCGACACGCAGTCTCCTAGGTGGATCCATGAGCGTCTGAGCACAGTGCTGAGTCGGGGAGGGTTCTGGGAACCAGCACCGACCCCCCGGCCTGCCCAGCTGCTCTCTTCCTTGCTGGGGAGCCCGAGTCCAGTCTTCTGCCAAACTAACGAGCTTCCTGAGGAACCTGTGCTGGACTCGACCTAGGTTTTCACAACAGGAAACGTGAAAATAAAATCTGAGACTGAGGAAGAGATGAATCCTGCCTCTCAGTGTTATATTCTGTGACATTTAATACAAAAATATACTTGACCAAGACTTGCTCACGCGTGGCCACAGCCTATTCCTTGCGTCAGGAGGGGCCCCCAGGGCAGCACGTAGTCTGGCCGGGGTCAGACGGTCTGACGACACCTTCGAAGCCCACAGGACTCACTTTGGGGCCTGGCTCTGCCGGCAGGCAGTGCATTGTGGATGCACAACGCTGCCTTTTTAAAAACATGCCATTTCAGTGAAAATGGGAATATTTAAGGCTTAACCTGGGAGGTAAACATCTATTATTTAAAACATGAAGTTCATTTTAACAGAAGTCATTTAAATACTTCACATGTTCCACGGCATGGGTTTTCTGCCCCTGGCCACCTTATAGTATCTGTCAAAATAATATTTATAAAATTACCTGTCATAGCAATGACCTCTCTTTGCTTCAGCCTAAACTAAACTGGATGTATTATTCCATTTTCAAGGTACGAGAGCTAATGAGTTTTCTACACACAGAGATGTTTGTTTTTAGCTGCTGCACTCAGCTCAGCACTTACACGGCAGGATGACAGGTGAGGAATGATCGAGGCCAAATTTACCGGACGCTGAAATTCCCACAGCACACACAGTGGCAGCAGCGTCGTCAAACAAAGGACTAGTTAATTGAGTGAAATTACTTTCAACCAAGTTTCCAGTTGGTACAAACATACACCAAGCAGGGATCCTTGTACACAGTCAAGCAGGCAATTTAAAGGGAAATTATGCGTTTAACCCAGATGTAAAATTTGCATCTTCACGCAATACCCAAAGGAGCTCTGCAGGAAGAAAAACTCCAGTTCACAAGCTGGTTCTACTTTTTTTAACCGAAATCTTCCCAGTACTGGATTAACTTGAGAGACTGCCGTGTGAGCTTTCGGCCTCCAAACCCGGAAGAGTGCTTCCCCCCAGGGCGTCTCATGGCCTCCACAGCCTGGGAGGAAGGAGGGCCTCCAGCAGGAGGTTAGCTCCCTGCAGACCAGAGCTTGGGCGGACAGGGCCGACGCCGTGACCCAAGCCCTCGATCCTCAGGACAACCTCTCTGAACTCACTGTAAATATTGTACGATGGATGGGAGCAGTGGCCACTCCCCAGGGGTTTGGGTGGGCAGAGGTGTGACTCTGGAGGCCGAGCCTGGACTGTGGGTCTGCCACCAGTGACCCAGAGGCGCTGTGGGTTGGGCCAGGCAAGAGGGCCGACGGAGGCGCCGAGAGGCCAAGGGCACAGCCCGCCAGATGCCCGCACGCCTGTCATCGGTCTGCCGCCGGGCCAGCCCCAGCCCTGGCACCGGGTGCCATGGAGGGCATGGCTACCGCACAGCAGCCAGGGCAGGACTGCGGGTCCTGCTGGGTGAGGCCTGGCCTACACAGGGCAGGGCTGGCCACCTGAGCCGACGCAGAGCAGACGGCTGTCCCGCAGCCCAGAGCCCAGTGGCTCTCGAAGGAGAGGAGACGGAGGGCCCAGCTCAGCGAAGACTGTGCTGCCCCGCCTGGAGTGTGTGGACGGGGTGCTCCCGACTTCCCGGCTGCACGCGGGGTGGGGGCAGCACTCGGGGGCGAGCGCCTTCCTACCCGGAGCCCCCCACAAAGACAGGACCGTGCGCACAGCACAGCAGGAGGAGGGGTAGTGCTGGGAGGGCCTGGTGTCGGGGCCAGCCCGGGGGCCCCAGGGCGTCACTGTTATCTGGGCACTGCTCAGTGTCTGCAGCATCAGCAGCGGCCGCAAATCCCAGCCATCGTTTCTGTTGTTCTCACTGGCTACCTCACGCACTCTTGCGCTGACGCCGTGTGACCTCATGAGCGTGGGCACCTCTTTGCTTCGGGAGGAATACAAATGGCAATCCCCTGCTCGGCACAGACACTGACCACGTTGCAGGGGCTGAACGGGGCCCAGAGCTTCCGCGGAGCCCGCCTCATCGTGGGAACAGAGGCCGCCCGACAGTAGCAGCTCCCATGGCACAAGTGTGTCTGCAAAGAGGGAGACCGTTCAGGTCTGTGCACGTGGCCGAGAAAGGAGGACAGGAGGGAAACGCCACCTGCCTGGGAGCTGCAGGAAGAGTGGAGGGCAGGTGCCCCTGCCCCGCGGCCCCGTCAAAGACTGAGTCACTGCAAGGGCAGCTCGGTGGGTTTCGCTGCAAGGAGGCTGGGTCAGACCCGTGTCCGAGTGGCGTCTGGGCCCCCAGGGCGGAGGGGAGCCGGGCTGCTGCACCGGGTGGTCTGACCCTCTGTTCCCCGCTGGGCCCGAGGAGGTGTGCTGTCAAATGGAATTTCTTCCACTAGTGTCTGTTCCTCTGGCTTTTGTGAAAACTCTGGTTTCAGGTTAAACGATCCTATCTCCAGAGTAGAAAGAGATGCCCATTTAGAACAAATCAAGTAAGAAAAAAAACGAAGTGAAGCTCAGAGTAAAACAAAACACGCCAGAAGATCAGATGAAGGAAGCATTGCTGTCTAGCTACAGTACTGAGACACTCCCAGGAAGCTCATTTCTTGAAATACTGATGCTTTAGTACCTGGGGCAGCGGGTGGTGGCGGAGAGGGATGCCATGTGAGATGAAAAGTGATGGTCACACGACATGCTGATGTTAATGATCTGGGAAAAAATGACTGTTTCCTGGCGTGTTCCTTCCTTGGTGTCAGCTGTCACGGTCTTCAGGGGCAAACTTGAGCCCAGAAGCCGGCCACCCTAAGGAGCATGAGGGCTGCTCGGGGCATGAGGCGGAGCCAGAACCCTCCCCCGGGGCAGCCCAGCCTCCCAGCCCCCGCCGTCTGGGCCTGCGCCTCCCGTCTGCTCACCTGGTCACACAGGGGCTACATGGGTCATTCATAGGGACAAGGACACAAGTTACAAACTAAAGTGCTGTTCAGGAATTGACAGGCCCCACCGAGTCTCACGTTTCCATGACCTATTAATTATTCACTGAGGCCTTGCCGTCTGTGGGGCTAGATGCTATCCCTTGGGCTATTTTGGTAACTGGGTAAATGAAGCGTCATCCTCTGACCCCTGAGTCAGAGGTCAGTGGTGACCCCCCAGGTCCTCTGCCCCGTGGAACAGCTGGAACTGGGGACCTTTCCGGCAGGGCCATCTGCTCCCAGGACTGGGCCGGGGTGTCAGGGAGGCAGTGTAGAGGGTGGGCAAGACGGACGCCCTGGCCTGGACGTCGGCCGAGAGGCCAGAAGTGGGGAGCATTGTGTGCGTGCGTGTGTCTAAACCGTTGACAGAAGAAAAGGCAAAATTGTAAAGTTCAGGAAAGCCCACGGCCCCTTCCTCGCTGTTCCCGTCACAACAAAGGCCGCCCACACCTGGGGCCCTGTTGCCCTGGCTGCGTCGTCACACCGAGCCTGCCGATGGGCCTCGCTGAGGCTGGCCAGAGCCCACCCAGCTCCAGCCCCTGGGGAAGAGGAGCCAGCACCCAAAGGGGCCTCCCAGCTGGTGGCCAGGTGTCCTGCCTGAGGAGCCAGCACCCAAAGGGGCTGCCAGAGCAGCCGGACACGCCCACCAGGGCTGCGGGGTCCTCTGGAGAGTCGGGGTGGTGGATGGTCTGAAACACTCCCCTCAGTCTCCAAGCGATGCTGGCCAAGCCCCACATGCATCCGTGTCCTCAAATGAAAATGGGGGGCAAGGCCCCCTAAACACGAAGTCCTTTCCTAATCTAAGATTACAGTCTGATTCTGCCTAGAAAGAAGGTTCTGTGTTTTGGTGTATTCTAGATTCAGGGGAGGGTCCCGGGGGGGGCAGCTTGCCCCACGTCTGGGCACAGAGGGGCCTGCGTCCTGCACATGGTCACGGCCTCTGACTTCACCACAAGCATGGGGACGCAGACTCAGACCCGACGAGCTAGGTGTCCTAGGCGGGCGAGAAAGCCCCTGTCCAGCCCATACGTGCGCTGGCCTCCTCCCCGCTCCGCGTGACAGCAGCTCTGACTGACAGCCTGGATGCTCCGGGAAAAAAGCCTGGCTTCCCTCTGACCAGCTGACCGCAGAAGGGCCTAGGGGAGCAGCTGGTTCCCCGACGTGTGGAGCAGCCTGGCCAAGGCTGCGACGCCCTGGTGGGAGGAGCCGCTGGTGTCTGAGGATGTGCTAAAATAACTCAGCGCAGAATAAGCCTTTGTGGTTACCCGGCTTTCACAGCAACGGAGAGAGTTTTCTATTTTCATTTGTTTTATAATTATCTGCAAATTCTATTTTTACCCAATTTGTGGTCCACTAACTGAAAAAGAAAACAAACCCTAAAAGCCCCTCTTCCTACCTGCTGCCTCAGCCCTGCACGTAGCTCCTCTCTGCCTCGAGATCAGAGGACTCGCCCTCACGGGAGACACCGGCTGAGGCTGACATTTCTGGGGGCCAGCTCTCTTCTCTCTCCCGGCTGCACAGTGCGGGGGGCCCTCACCGCTTACACCCGGAACCAGCCACCCCCATTCCGCCCACACTGAACTCGAGTCATTTTGGGGTATTCATGCTTGGGTGGGGCTTCCCTGGTGGCTCAGACGGTAGAGAATTCACCTTAAATGCAGGAGACCCGGGTCGGATCCCTGGGTCGGGAAGATCCCCTGGAGAAGGAAATGGTTACCCACTCCAGTACTCTTGCTTGGAGAATTCCATGGACGGAGAAGGCTGGTGTGCTACAGTCCATGGGGTCACAAAGAGTCAGGCATGACTGAGCGACCAACACTTTCATGCTTAAGATACTTCAAACACCGTTTCAAGTTCCAGAATTCCTCCAGAACATCTCAGCTCTCTCTCTGTTCTACACTGGGAGGGTAATAGCATCTCGTGCCTCAGACACTTGCCTGGTGGGGATGGGAGCCTGGGGCCCTGGCCGGGGGTGGGGGGCACATCCCTAGGACTGTGGCCAGCAGACCGAGGACGCGGACACCCTGGCTCGGGGCCACGGCCATGCACCTAGCCATCTCCGCAGCGCCCAGTCCCTGCCCTACAGGACAGAACCCCTGGCCGACAGAACATACGAGGGAGGGAGCCTTCGGCTGTTATTTCTCTGCTGCTTTATTTTCATTTCTCTGTACTTAACAGCCATTTCCTCGCCTCTGTAATGTAACGTCTTTTCCATTCAGCAATGCTCTTTCTTCCAGTGGAAGCCATGGCGGGAGGGGCCGTAAACACTATGTTTATGCCACTGGGCTAAGTGCAGGCATTGCCGACCTGCCTCCGCCCGGGAGGACCTGAAAGGCCACGGCCTGGGCACTGATGGGGGCCCTGCTGCGCTTCTAAGTCAAGCCACCAACCAGGTGGGTATTGATTGGCAACGAGCGCGTGGCTGTGAACATCGCCCCAACGTCATCCCGCAGACTCCAGGCCCTGATTGCTGCGTTGGTGGACGGCCACTTGTCCCTGCACCCTCCTGCCCTCACCAGCTTTATTTTTATTTATCTAAATGGAATAGAATACAAACAAGGAGTGCCTGCTGCCTCCCCTTCCAGCCTGCACCATTCCCTAAATGACAGGGCTGGGAGCTCAGGTCACAGTGGGGGCGTAGACAGGAGTGGGGGACTTCGAGGCCTGCCGCTCTTGGGGACAAGATGGCAAATGTGTGTCCGGTAGGACTGTCACAGGTCACAGCACAGGGCCCGGCGGGTGGTGTCACACATGTGACTGAATGCTGCCGTCCACAAGGACAGCTCACCTGGGAGCTCAGGTTTATCTCCGAGGCTGGAGAGCTGTGGCCAAGTCGGTGAGGCCTGAGCACCAGCTCAGCACGCTGGCCTGCAGCCATGCAAGCTGGCCCCCCAGGGTGTGTGCAGGGGAGCAGTGCCCGGAGCCCAGCCCACTCCCAGCCCCCTCCCCCACGCTGCCCTGGCCCTGACGTCCTGTGGCAGGTGCCTGCTCCTTCACTCCCAGCTGACAAGTGGTGGGTCCCAGCCAGCGTCCCAACGTCAGACCCAGGGCCCAGCTCTGGGCCCAGGGGGGTGGGCAGGCCAGAGAACTCGCATCTTGAAGGGGCGCGGTGAGGACGACCCTGCAGGTCGGGAACCACACTTTGGGAGCCGCTGCCTCCAAGGGTCCCAGGCTTCAGAGAGGAAAGCAGAGTCTTTAGAATCAGCCTCTGAAAACTCCAAACCGGAGCAGAACCTGTCCAGACAGACCTAGCTTGGGACGAATCTGAACGTGGCCCGAGGCGACCTCGGCCAAGGCTCTCCTGATGGCTGCTCGGGAACAGGGACCGTGGCCACATCTGGGGAACAGCCCTGGGAGGCGGGAACATGGGCAGGGAAGGGACACCTGGGGGCCGGGGGACGGTTCCGAGCAGGGGGTGGGCAGAGGGGCTCTGTTCCCGTGGGGCTGGGGGCAGGCGGAGGGCCCTCAGACTGGGCTCTGACTCTCCCCAGGGCGGAAGGCCTCCGCCTGTCCTCACACAGGGTGCGAGGTGCCTGGCATGTGGTCTGGCTGTGCAGCGCCCGCGGCAGGAATCAGGGACGAAGGGCCACATAGCCGGACGAGAGACTGAGGGGGATTCTGAGCAGAAGCTTCTCCACGGCTCGACCAGCCCCGGACATTCATTCTTACAGATTGTTACAGAAAGGTCCTGGGAAGTGGAGCACTCTTATTTCAAAGCTATTTTTATTCTCTTTAAGATTTTCCTACTCCAGGACACCTTGAAGTAACAGAGCACCAGGGTCAAGTCTGTTAAGAGCCTAGTCTAGGCAGCAGCCCCAGCCCACGCTGCCCACTGGCCACAGGGCACCTCCTTGGGCACACTGTCTCTCCTTGGCTTCTCCCGCCTGTCCTTTCTCAGTCAGGCACGCTCAGGGACCCACGGGGGTACGGGGCAGCGTCCCTCGGGACAAAGCAGCTGCCTGGCTGTGCCCGAGTCACTGTAGCCCCCACCAGGAGTCACAAGCAAAAGCTAGAGCCATTTGCCCTCCTTGGTGAAAAAACACTCGCCAGCAACACCATCCAGCAGGTCCTCCTAGCTCCCCCAGGTCCAGGCTGGTCACCCCAACACCACTATCCAGGGAACCCTCCCAATGCCCCCAGGACTACAGTGGTCACCCCACGGTCTCCGGGGTATCACCCGCCCCGCCCCCGCAGCAGCTCGCTGAAGGGAAGCCTCCTCCCCAGCCATACAGGGGCTGCAGGCTGCACACCCTCAATCTGCCTATCTGTACCGAGCAGACTGGGCCTCGACTGGGTATAGAATATTCAGCTAAACTGGCTGGGAGGTGAAGAGTTTTTTAAGAACATAGAAAGAGCTGTTGGCTGTCACCACAGAGCAGCCTCTGGGCTGAACTGGCGCCTCCCTGAGCAGGGCCGGGCTTGGTCGGAGTGGAGCGGTACCTGCACGCTGGGATGGCCCCCGGCTGACGCCTTCACGGCCCCGCGGCTGCCCTCTGTCTCGTAGTGGGCGCGGTGGTGGGACTTGGGCTGCACCTCGATCCTCAGCTCGTAGGGTCCTGAGTGTGACGGCAGCTGCCAGTCGAGAGCCGGCAGGGACGGGCTGAAACGGACACACGGATTGTTAGAGGCATGGACGGCTTCCCGCGCCCACGGACCCGGCCTGAGACAGATGGGTGGCGTGTCCTTCCGGCTGGGTCTGAAACTCCCGTCGGTGAGGTCACTGTCCTCACACGAGCAGCAGTTAAAACTGCAGAGCTGATGGCCAGCTAATTGTGATGGACACCTAGATCCTCTCAGCTCTTCACAACGAGGTTCCTGAATACAATGGAAACCTCTTCCACACTTGACCCTATTTTCCTTCCTTCATGAAAGGCCTAAAAATTATTTAATCTCCCCAATAAGATAGATCTTTTAAAAATCACAGCTCTATCAGCCTGATCTGAGAAGTGGGCAGGCTGGTTCCCATTTCCTCTGCCCACAAACCAGCTGTGAGCAGACCTGACACATGGAGGGGGCTCCTGATAAGGCGATGGGTTTGCAGCAACCTCGCCCAGCCCCGCGTCCATGATCCACAACAACCAAGACCCGAGAACTAAGGGAGCAGCAGGCAGGTTTGCGAGAGGAGTGGGGAGAGATCGGGCCACAGAACCTCCGGTCCCCCGGGGCAGTGGTACCAGGCCCACAGGAGGGGACCATGTCTCCGTTCAGAACATCCAATGTACTAATCTGTTCCCTTATACATACTGTCCATCTAGGTGAAAAGACTGTCCTCTGCTGTAAACAGAAGAGAAACAGATGAAAAACAAGTAGAAGTTAGGTTCATTTGACTCCCAGGAAACTAAAACAGAAAGAGACTGAGAGACAGAGAAGTGGAGGAGGAGGACTTGAAGGGTCCACTCCTCACTGTCCACAGAGGGCAAGGCCTCAGAGCCGCTCGGTGCTAGACTATGGCCGAAGACAGACTTGGGGAGTAACTTGCTTCTGAGTCACTGACAGGGCCAGCAACACGGCTGCATGCAGTTTAAAGTTAGAATGGCTCACAAAGTAAATACTGTCACACACAGACAATTACAATTATTGTTTGAGGTTGGAAATTTTCAGCATGAATCTGGCAGCTCCACAAAAATGTAAATGTACCTCTGATTCAGGGAAAAGGCCTCAGCCTGGAAGAAACATTCCGAGATGTGCCCGCTGCGCCATCCTAACGCCTCGCGGCTCTGCCGCTGGAGCACCTTCCTCGGGTACCCCCGAGCCGGAGTGGAGCCCCCACGGGACCCCGAACACCTGGAGGTTGTCTCGTGCCTCAGCCCCACCTGCTGAGCACAATGGATGACGTCAAATTCACCTCCAGCCTGATCTGATTTCTTAAAAGATTACACTGGATGCAACGAAGAAAATGGTTAAATTCACATCTGACACCCAGCCGACCCGTGCAAACAGGAGCTGTCTTACATTCTCCACACACACAGACACATGTGTCTTACAATCAACCAGAGAGACTACCTCCACAACTGGGTGTGCGACTCTAAGTATTTCCATATTAAAGGGATGTTGTTTTGTTCAGTTGTCAAGTTGTGTCTGACTCTGAGACCCCATGGACTGCAGCACGCCAGGCCTCCCTGTCCCTCACCATCTCCCAGATTCTGCCCAAGTTCATGTCCACTGAATCAGTGATGCCATCCAACCACCTCATCCTCTTTAAGAAAAGCCAGGGTATCATATCTATTTTATTTTGTTGATATATCCCTTTTATATCTTTTCGCCTTTTTATACAAATATAAAAGGGCTTCCCAGGTGGCTCAGATGGTAAAGATTCCACCTGTCTTGCAGGAAACCCGGGTTCCATCCCTGGGTCAGGAAGATCCCCTAGAGAACAGCATGGCAACCCACTCTGGTATTCTTGCCTGGAGAATCCCATGGGCAGAGGAACCCGGCGGGCTACAATCCATGGGGTCACAAGAGTCAGACAGGATTGAGTGACCAAACCACCACCACTATCGATACCAGAGAGGTGAACATCCAGTGTGAGACCCTGGCGGTCTTGCTGGTCATGTCCCTGGCATAGAACCACAGCCTCCATCACATGGCACGAACCCTTGGGGCTCCTGATGCCTCCTAGGGGCCTGGCCCCCTGCATGGGGCCTGCTGGCTGTAACCTGGGCCAAGCCTCACAGGGAAGGGCACTCGAGGTAGCGTCTTCTTGCAACACTAATGGGCACTCCACAGGTGGTGACATACACATAAACACCTGAACCCCCAGTGGCAACATCCACCAAAGGGTCCAGGCTCCCAAGTGTCCCCTGACATCTCATATGTGTCTGCCTACAGGCAACGAGGGACTCCAGGCCCAGGACTGGGACCTGCCAAGCCCCTCCAGCTGAGCGTGGGGGAAACAGTGGTTCATGTACCTGAGCAGACCGGGAGGTGTGAAGCCGGACTCCGACAGCCTTGGGGAAACCACGGGTCAGGGGGTCTGAACACTCACTGGGTGACACCAAGGGATTATTTAAACCCCACGTTAGTGTCTAGTGTGATGTCTCCTGGTGCCACAACTCGCATCTAAATCTGAGCCCCGGTCTCTGGAAGATGCACACTGAGCGTCACTGGAAAGGTCACACAAGGTCTGGTAACGGGCGTGGGTTGGGGGCAGGCAGGTGGGCCACGAGCTCCTCCGTCTGTTAGGGGTGGGTGTGGGCACCGCGACTAGTCTCCGATGCTGCACAAGGTTGTTTTTCTGTGACACAAACTGAAAGAGCATATCTAAGAAACACACACTTGAGTTTCCACGGTGATCTTCCAGGCCAGAACCGGCAGGCACTCAAGTTCCTTTTGGTTTACTGACATTAAAGAATATGCCACAGGGAACACTATTAGCTGTAACCACCCCCAAGCCACCCGCTTTTCCACCTTCCTGCTCTCAGCCTGTGAGCTCGGTGACTATTCCCTCGTCTGGCTTCACCTGAGCCTGGGCCCCCAGAACATCCTCCCACAGAAAGGCCATGTCCACTCACGACTAAGAACAGCTCCCACCAAACGGCTGCCCACATGCCCCAGACCAGGGAACACGGACGAGCCTCAGGGAGCCCTGTGCCGTGAAGTTCTCCTTCCGTAGACACCTGGGGTTTGGGTTGGGGGGAGCTGCTCTTCCAAGCAGACAGTTTAGGTAGAGTCCTTTCAATATTGAATTTTTGAGAGCTAAAGCCCATATGGACCTATCACTTAGAAGAAAACTGCAAAGGTTTTAGAACTCAGCTGTTTCTAAAAGACCTGAAGATACAAACTCTGAACTTGGCAGGGCTCAAATCTACCCGAAGGGGACCAGACCTAGAGGGGAAGGCCATCACCCCAAGCTTGAAAGAAACGCGCTTTCCCAGGGTCGCAGCCAAGGGAAGGGCCGCTTGACTTACTTGCTTTGATTTGACTTTTTTCCTTTAATTTTCAAAAAGGTCACGGGCTCAGTTCCCAGCTATTTAATGAAGCAGAGTCTTTGGGCTCCCAGAGCACTCTGAGCCGAGGCTGGGCCGGGACCACACACCTCGCTGTAGGCCCAACCCACCCTCCGCCCCCGGCAGAGTCCAGGCAAGAAAGCTGCTCCCACTGAGAGGTCACCTTCCTGGAGGGCTGCCGGGCAAGGCTGATCTCTCTGTGGGGACCCTCACTGGTTCTCGGGGCCCAGGGAACTGCCCTCAGGGAGGGGCTGGGGGTCAACCACGGGAAGGCCCAAGTCTAGACCTGGCCCGGTTCTTCTGATGGTTCTGGAAGGGATGCAACGGGGGCCGTTCAGACAGGAGCTCTCACCCAGGTCTCAGGACACTGTGGGCTGTCACCTCCGACCCGGGACGGCCCTCTCTGCACTGAGAGGACTTAGGGATAGGACTGGCCGAGGGGGCTGGCGGCCTGGAGGAGGCTGGAGAATTGCTTTTACCAGGGTATCGGTGGGTGGATGGGGAGCGAGAGGCAGAGCGGGGCAGTAACGTACAAGGGGGCCAATGACCCACGTATCCCCTGCCTGTCCTCAGGGTGCCACGCACAGAGCATCCCGACCCTGAGACTCTGTGGCCAGACACCTGTCCTAAGGCCCAGGCTCCCCCAGGAGGCTCTGCCCAGGCCACACTGCCTGGGCCCCTCCTCAGTGCCAGCTCAGTCCCTGAGTCCCCGACGTGCCCCTGTGCCTTTGGGAGGGGGGCTCAGACGAGGTTGAGCCTCTGGGGGGTGCTGGCGGGCGGAGGCCACCTGCTGGTCCTCTCACACCCCCAGGGGCTCTGTCTGCAAGGGCCAGGCCTGCTCAGAACCCTGAGTCCAGTCACAGACCTGGAACTTTCAGAGCAAGAACAGCGAGGCCACCACCTCGGATTTAGGAATTTCACAGAACTCTGTTGCTTTCAGGGGCTCCACCAACCAGGGTGTGGACAATTCCGAGTTGCAGGGACTTTCTTCCAGCTTTCTGGAAAACCCTGTCATCCTTATTCTGCATCGCACCCCCGCCCACCCCCCAAAAACCCAGGCCTATCTCACGTAGGCCTCTCAGGCCCTGCCCCACAGGCTCGCATCCCGATGCTTCTGGCTGCCCTGCGAACGGCTGCTTAAACCTTCGCACAGCCTGAGCAGGGCCGTCCACCTTGACAGGCCGTGGAAGCGGTGTGGCCGGAGTGACAAGTGCACCATGGCTGAGCGCACTGGGGCAAGGTGCAGCACTAACCAGCTTTTCGTGTGCCCGTGGCGGGGTGGGGTGCCTGCTGGGCACCCCAGCCCACTAACTGACCTGGACGCAAAGCCTCTGGGTAGTTCCTTTCTTCACCAAAAACCAGCTCAAGGCTGGGCGCGAAGCCCCAGCTTCCAGAAGGTTATTTTAGAAGCATTTATTCAAAAAGCAAACCCTATCACGACACATACATTTTTGCTCATGAACCCAAGAAACGGTTGTCAGTGAAGGCCCATTAATGTCCACAGAAGGCCTCGTCTTCAATGTGACTAAGTTTCACCCTCCGCGGGACGAGCCCCATGTACTCTGGGCCGCCTAACCCAGGTGCGCTGCAGGTGCCTGGGGCCCCGACGAGTGCCCCGCGCTCTCTTCGGAGGGAAGCGTCTGGACAGAGAGAGCTCTGTTTGGTCTGTGATCACTGGTGCATGCTGTTGCTGGACACTTCCTCCCGGTCAGGCTCCTACCAGCTTGGGAAACTCAAGACTGGAGACCCCCGAGTGCAGCCCAGCCCCACACGCATGCCACGGCCAGCCGGGTCAGAACAAGAACAGGCCAGGAGCTGTCCAGTCTCAAAAGCAAAACTCTTTGAGCACTTGGATTATCCACAAAATCAACCAGCACAGATCTCAAGGCTCGACTTGAAAATCAGTGTGCTGCTGCTGCTAAGTCGCTTCAGTTGTGTCTGACTCTGTGCGACCCCATAGACAGCAGCCCACCAGGCTCCCTCGTCCCTGGGATTCTCCAGGCAAGAACACTAGAGTGGGTTGCCATTTCCTTCTCCAGTGCATGAAAGTGAAGTCGCTCAGTCATGTCCGACTCCTAGCGACCCCATGGACTATAGCCCACCAGGCTCCTCCGTCTGTGGGATTTTCCAGGCAAGAGTACTGGAGTGGGGTGCCATTGCCTTCTCCCGAAAATCAGTGTATAAAGCCACAAAGACTCAAACTGATCCTCTCCAGGAATGCAAAAGTACTTGAGATCCTTGTTCTCCTTTTCACAGCTAATAATACAAGACATTCACAGGATAACATCAAATAAAGCAATCGGGGGCTTTCCTGGTGGTCTACTGATACAGAATCCACTGTGCAATGCAGGAGACATAGGTTCGATCCCTGGTCCAAGAAGATCCCACGTGCCATGGAGCAGCTAAGCCCGCGCACTGCAACTACTGCGCCTGGAGCCTTGCTCTGCAACAAGAGAAGCCAGTGCAACGAGAAGCCCGAGAGCCCAAAGAGACAGGAGATCCCGCTCGCCACAACTAGAGAAAGCCCGCGCACACGAACAAAGGCCCAGCACAGCCAAAACACAAAATAAATACATCTTTGAAAAAAAAAAAAGAGCAATCAGGCCCACATCCTCCACCTGCATCTCGAGGAAAGACCAAAAGGTGGAGAGAAGCCTCTGCCGCAAACCTGCAGATCTCAGCTGAACCCTCCAGGCTACGCCTTCCCACCGGAAGTCAGCGCTTAGGGCGCTGTGTCCAGGGTCCACGGTGGACTCTGAGGAGCCAGGAGAGCCTGCTCCATGGGGAGCCAGGCGCTAGGCCTCTGAGACCATCTCTCCTGCAGCGAGCAAGCGTGATCTGCAAAAACTCGCAGCTCAGGCCCGACTCTGGCCACAGAGTTCACATGCAGACGCCTTTGCACAGCTGAGGCCACGGTCAGCCTCTTGCCTCCTGAGGCCTCGGTCTGCCGGCCTCCCACCTCCCAGAGCAGCCACCAACACCCTGGAGGCAAGACATGGACTTTGTAGAGAGATCCCAGCCCTCGACACTGCCACAGCCCCCCACCTAGCAAGCAAACGCATCATGACTCCTGCGAGCAGGGGCTCCAGCCAGGGGGCTGCCAATCACAGCCTGAGTCCAGCCCTACCTGTTACCAGCGGGGCCTAAACAGTGGCGCGGGCACTGGGCCCCTGGTCCTGTAAGCACTGGGGGGACGTATGGAGACCACTGGCTTCTTTCTAAAGCTTACTGTCAGCGGCTTCCTTTTCTTGGAAGGGTGTAAATTTTTTTTTTGTCCCTGCCTCACGTGGGATCTTAGTTCCTGGACCAGGGACTGAACGTGTGGCCCCTGCAGTGGACATACCAAGTCTTAACCACAGGACCGCCAGGGGTGTCCCTGCTGAGCTTCCTTTTGTGACCTCCAGATGACGAGCTCCTCGGCCAGGTCAGAAAAGGGAAAATAACCCAGAAGCGATGGGTCCAAGACCTCGGGTGGGCTGACCCAATGCAAACTGCCTGAGTGCAGACGGCTGGGGCCAGAGCAGTCATTCCGGCGGAATGATGTGTGATTAGATTTGTTACCAGCATACAGCTTTATTTAATCTTATTCCAAATTAGGGTAAACTCTGAAATATTCATTTAACTTAAAGATGCAGTCAATCAGCTGTAGCTTCATCAGGCTTCTGGGAGCTAAGACCTGGGCACGGCACGAAGGTCATGGTATCATTAAAGTCATCAACTGTACCCAAAACCTAGAAGAAACCATGTCTGAAACACACTGACTGGGAGGCGCAACCCCTTGGGTCACTGAACCCAGAACAAGCAGTGGGGTCATGACATGCCCACTCCCCTCAGGAAGTTGACCCCGCAGTGGGGGCTCTCCTGGACACAGTGGTTATGACTCCGCCCTTCCACAGCCAGGGATGCGGGGCTGGTCCAGGAACTAAGAGGCCCCAAGCCTTGGGACGTTGCTAACAAACAAATAAGTCAGTAATGCTCAGATCACAAAGCAAAGTTTCGTCTGCAGTGATTTAATTCGACACTGCTGCTGTCAGAAACGGCGTGTCTCAAAACGCTCTGCCTCCCCAGACCAGCTCCTTCTAGTCCTTTCCTCATGTAACCCTGCCCCTTGAAGGCACATCTGGAGATTCTGCCGGGCACAGAGACAGCACTGAGACGTCACAAGTCAGGACTCTCCACGAGCCCATTCCAAAGGGAGAATGAGCTCCCTGAACGCACGCAGTGGGTCCTGGGTCAGGATGACACCCTTGCCTAGGCAGGAGCTCCAGTGCATTTGCTTATGCTTGAGCACCTCCGGGACAACGACAGCCCCTGGAAGCCACCAGCAGGAGTCAATCCACGGCCATCTCTGCCCTCTCCAGCACAGCCAGGGGCAGCGTCTCTGTCAGTGCTGTGGGTGGACCTGCTTATTCTCATCCAAGGACAGGAGTGGGGAGTCTTCCCTGGACAGGGGCCCTGTGGCCTGGCTAAAGCCATCAGGCAGACAGCCTTCAGACGGGTCACCTGTGACCCCTCTGCGTCCCTCAAGCTTCAGGAGCAGAGCACGATTCTCCGAGGCTCTACATCAAAACTCTTTAAAAGCTACAAACTTCTGTCCAACAACGCTGTTGATTTCACAAACACAACCCCTTCTGTGGCAGGAACTCAGAATCATCTTTGACCCCGTGAGACTGTTGGGAAGTTCCACGTAGAACAGAGGGCCGCGCGTGCTGGGGGCGGTGATCCCATGGACCCCACGTGCCTCGGGAAGAGGCCCACGCCGCACACGTCTCGTTAAAAAGTTCCCCTCGCTGGCAGGATAGACATGGACGTGCCCAGAGGGGCTGCCCACTCCCACGGGGGCGGCGATGGATCTATCCTGATAGACTGTCCATCCCAGACCTCGGAGCCTGTCAGCACTGGGCGCCTGGCCGTGCAGCCCAAGACCCGCTGACACCTGGTGCCAGCCCCCTCCGCACACTGGTCCCTGGGCACGTGCGGCAGCGTCCGAGGGCAGGAAGTGTGGTCACCGCCCCTCAGGGCAACGGCCTGACCTCTCCCTTCTCCAGCTGGCCCCTGGCACCCATGGACAGGATCACACGGAAAACATTGCCAGGGACCAGGAAACATATTTTGATGTGGAACCAAAACAGTGGGAAAAGCTGACTTCAAGCCCGGGAGGAAGTGTGGGGCTTGTTGGCGTGAGCTCACAGGAGTGCTGGGGGACCCCACCCGAGGGGGCCTGGACCGGGTGACAGAGTGGGGCACTCAGCCCGCGGAGCTGTCACCAAGACCCCTGAGCAGAGATGGGCAGCACTGGTGCTTTCCATCACTGACAATCCCCAGAACCACACGCGTTCCCACGGGCACTCCACCACCAGGGCTCGAGAAAGCCGCCCCGTCCACCTGGGGTCACAGGCTGAGCTTCTCCCCCAGAGGCTCCAGGGTGGAGTCCTAACCCCAGGACGGCAGCTGACCCCCGTGCCTGCAGGCTCAGTCTTTATAAGGGCCGTCAAGTTAGGGCAAGCCCCTGAAGCGGTCCCGTCCAATGACCGCAGGAGAAGCCAAACGCCTGGACGGTGGGCTCCAAGCCCCATACTTCGAGGAACGTCTGCTGTTTAAACCGCCCTGTCAGTCGGGCTGGGTCCCAGCAGCTCCTGGAGATACGGGCTCAGGGTCTCCTTGCAAGCCCTTAGGACCTTCACGTCAACGTCACCATGCGAGTTCACTGAAGCCTTGTTCTAAATTGGAGAAGGATGCTTTGATGTATTCTTTTTTTATTTAAATAATAATTATAAAGAAAGCGTGAATAAAAATTCCGACATTCTAAAATGCCTCCAAATGGATTTTTTTAAACCCCCACATTCGTGAATGAACGTTCCGAGATAGATGTTTTGACAGTAACTTTGGAAATGCCAGGTTTTTGAACTTTATGTGGATGCACTCTGAAGCCGGTCAAGACCCGTCGTGGCCCCTTGCCCCCTGGCTCTCGACTGCTACCCATGCTGGCGGAAACGAAGCGTTCAGCTTTAGAAACTCACCCCTCACACTGCTTTTTCGCCACAGGCTTCTATAAAGGTTTGGCACCGAGAACTAAACCGTCCACTTACAGCTCTAACTACAGCTTTAGTTTAGAAAAAAAGAGGGGTTCTGAAGAGAACACAGAAAGCTCTGTAACAAATAACACCCTGATTCACTCTCCTCAAGGTCTGGACAGGACGGCTGGAAGCCACGAGGCCGACGCGGAGTCCTGCCTCCAGAAGCAAACAGAAGCAGCAACAAGCCTCGAACACTGAAACCACAGGCAGGAGCCTCTTCCTGGGAGGCAGCCACAGCCCTTGGTAGAGCATGGGCCTCCAGGGAGGGCCCGTGCACATGGCCGACACCTGACTCGAGTCCTGGGGCAGAAAGCACTCTGCTAGGGGTCATTAGTGGTCCACCTGCTGGGAGAGCTGTTTAGTTAAAAATAAAAACCCCGGGCTGAGTGAGGGGACCCAGTGGAGCAGCAGCAGCAGCCCCAACACCGTTAAAAAGAAAAATCAACAGCCCAAGAGGCGGGGAGGGGCACCGAGTCGCTCCCAAGCCGGCGGAGCTGATGCAGGCGGGAGGGCTGCCCCGGGGAATTGTGAGCAGGGCTCCATCTGCGCCGACTGTGCAGTGACAGCAATTAGGTGTGAGCAGGGGAGGCGAAAACACAGATAGGAACCACGCCTGGCTTTACAGGGAGCAAAACAAAAACCCAGCCCACGTGTTCGTAAGCCCCAAGATGGCAGAGAATGTGCCTGACAGTCCCTCCAGCACCGGAGAACACAGCCTCGTCTGGGCACCGGCCTTTAGGAAGGACAGAATGTGTGAAGATGAGATCTCTGGCCCTCAGCCAACGTGACCAAGTCCGGAGGGAGATTTGGACACAGACGCAGGCTAGAGAAGGCAGAGGGATGCCAGGAGGCTGCGGCCCCACCCACCTGTCGCTCACCTGGTGTAGGATGCGGGGGACCGTGGCCGGGCCCACGGGTACGGGTGCTGCGGCACCGACAGGTACTGGTCGCAGAAGGCGCCCTTGCGGATGTGCTGGAAGGCCGCGAACTCCTCCGGCTGGAAGTCGGGCGTGGGCGGCGTGGTCCCCAGGTCCTCGCCCGCCGGCTCCACCTTGAGCGCCACCGCGGGCGAGTGGTCCAGCGTGGTCTTGCGGGCCTTGACCGGGACACCGTCGCCCAGGTCCAGGCTGCTGTCGGTGCTCAGGGCATTGATGGCGGCCACGATGGCCGAGCTGGTGTACTGTGTGGTGTTGCCCAGCCAGGTGTCGTCGGTGACGCTGACCCTTGGCGAGCCCTGCGGGGATGGCGTGGGTGAGGGGTGCGGAGAGCAGGACAGCTGCCGGCCGTTGAGCCCGTATTTGCGCTTGTTGCAGGGGGATGAGGGCCTGGACGTGCGGGCCCCCAGCCAGCTCTCCTCAGTGACGCTGGCGCGGGGGGAGGTGGAGGGTGAGTGTCGCGGGGACCCGAGCAGGCCGCAGGCCCCCAGGCCACGGGGGAAGCCCTCCTCGGGGTCTGTGGTCTTGGGAGACACACAGGGGGACTGCCAGGGGGATGTCTGCGGGGACGCGTATGGGTACGAGAAGCTGGACTCGTAGGACGAGGCCTCAGAGTTGCAGCTTCGGGAGGACAGGCTGCTGGCGGGGCTCAGGCAGGAAGGGTCGCGGTAGGCCTCCAGGCTGGGCAGGTTCAGCGTGGCCGTGGACGGGGACCGCTTGGGGAGGACGTCCTCCACGTCCACCTCGTGCAGGAACTGGCTGCTGCTGTGGTGCAGCCCCAGGTAGGAGGTGATCTCGATGCGCGGGCTCTCCAGGGCCGGTGCCCCATTGGGCCGGATGCCGCCCGATGACAGGAAGTAGCCGGAGGGCCCGCTGTCCACTGCCCCGCCATACCCCACAGTGGAGACGCCCGCGGCCGAGCTCTGCAGGTCGTGGCATGGAGCAGGCAGCGAGGGGTGCGCCGCAGAGAGGGGCAGGCCTGCACCCAGGCCGGGGGCGGCGTAGCCGTAGTGCTCTGGAGGGAAGAAGGAGATGGTGAGGGCCTGGACCAGGGGTGTAGGGCCCCCCACCTCTGATCCTGACCCCTCAGGCCACTGAGATGACCCCACTGCTCGCCTGCCCTGGCCTCGCCCTCAGGGCCCCCACCCCTCTGGCCCTCCTCTCTCCACTCCAGCTGTGGCCTCACGCTCAGTCACGTGCCCACTGGAGCTTCCGTCTGCCCACACGTCCTTCCTGAAGAGCCGCACGCGGGGCCCCTTTTTTCGGCTTCTACTCAAACACTGCTTCCCCCAACCACCCTATCCCAATCCCACCCCCCAGCCCGGCATGCCTGTCACCCTCTCCCACTTTATTTCCCCCCGTAACATTGATCATCCATCAGGTCTTCCACCAGAGGAAACCACGGGTTTCAGGGTGGGGGTGTCAGAGCCACCCCAGTGCGCCCTGTGGTCCACTCCTGTTTCCAGTCCAAACGGTGCTGGTTTGTTCAATGAACAGATGGACAGGGTTTAGACCCAGGGTGTCACATCCTGGGACTGGGACGTTTAAGGACGTTGTAACAGACTGATCACCAGAGACAAAGAAAGCACTGAGGTGAGCACACAGTCTCCAGGGCCTGTCACCCAACCTCTGATAGTGACTTGGGGCCCAGGAATCCTTTCAGAAGAAAAGCGAAGCAGAGGGTATCGATGTACAGCCATAATTTAGCTCTTTACACGTTAATTATACCCTCAGTAAAATATGTGTAAGAAATCATTACTAGTGTAATTAGTCATTTTTAGCAGCAAACCACACGCCTGGATTTCCGATTCCAACAGACGGTTCAAAACTGCTGGTTCCTCATGACTGCAGCCTGGAGCCGAGTCTCCCAAGGCCTCTGAATAATGGAGCCACTTGAGGAAACCCTACACCACCTCCCCGGCCCAGCGCACCAGCCTGGAGACGCTTCATCCAGCCTCCAGGCTTCTGAACCTGCCTGGACAGACCCTAGAGCTCAGGGGCCTTGAAGTGCAGGCTCAAACACCACGGATTTACCAATGACAACGGGTCCAGCTTCCCAAATCAGGGGCGATCTATTTCCATTCTTGCTTATTTCAGAAGGAGCCTGCGACCACCCTCTGGTAACCCAGGCCCTTACCATCCTTGCTAGTGAGGAGCTTTGGCTTTTACACTCTGAAATACCATCCCATAAAACACTGTTCTCAGCTGCCCCCTAACAGGGCAGGCCGGGAGAGCACGCAGGCCCGCCCTTCCCCCAGGTCTCGCAGGCAGCCTATCTTTTGGGGAGAAGGCGTCCAGATGCTCAGAGTCGCTGCTGGAATCTAAACGGCCCCGGAGCGAGGCTGAGCGGGACGAGAACGGGGAAACTGCAGCTGAGGGAATCGAAGCTCCAGGGTGCGGGGAGGAGGCGGGGCGGGGCGGTAAGCGGATATGCAGACACCCCCCCCCCACTCCGCCAGCCCTATCGTCCCCACCCCCACCCGCCCCCACGCTCCCAAGGGGGATGGAGGGACCCTCCTGGGGCTGCCAGGCGAAGCTGCCCTCAACCTCCTCACACCAACACCCGCAGTCTCACCCAACACTTCAACACAAAAACCATGGTGAGAATCAGATTACCATCTTTGTAAAAATCTCCAGGAAGTTAACAACCCTGCAAAGGCATGTCCAGAAGAGACGGTCAAGACTTCTGAGAAGCAGCTGGCCCGGGGGCTGCAGGTCAGGCCCCTGAGACCCTGGAAGACCCACCCACCCTGCAGGGAGCCCTCAGGACAGGTGTGGACACACCCACCTCAACCTGGGCTGTCGGAGGCCCTGGACACAGAGGGGCGGGGGCAGCAGGTAGGGGTACCTCCCACAGGAGGCCCCGGGGCCCCTTTGAGGGTCTGACCCTCAGGGCAGGACCGACTGGACAGCGGTGTCAGCCGGAATCCTCATTACTACGGGAGCCTAAGCACAGCTCTGTGCTTCTTCCCAAAGGCAGGCGCACCCGGCAGGACCAAGGGCCCCTTCTGGCCACAGAGTGGTGCACACCACGTGGACATCCCAGCCTCGTACACAGAGCTCCGACTCGGAGGGTCCCCTTCACCATGGCCCATCTCTCCAGACCATTCTGACCAGAGCTGCTCGCTCAGAAAACAAACAACTGTTCCCAGCACTGGTGAGGCTTCAGATAAGTCAGACGTCAACCAGTCCAACTAAAAGCAGGCCGGCCAGCCAGGCTGGAGTGTCCAGCAGTACCACCTGGACAGTGAGACGTGATGAGGACTGTGATCGACGAGCGGAATATTAACAAATCGTGTTACCCACGCACACGGCAGAGATTTCTCAACATGTGGCTGTGCCGTGTTCGGTGTCCCCAGACCACGGGTGAGTCACGAAGGCGTCGCGGGGGTCAGTGAGGACTGGCCTCCTCCCAGGCAGGTCCTCTCGACCGCCGGCGCAGCACCTGGCTCCATCTCGGGGAGTGGGGTCGCCCACCCTGGCCCCTGCCCCCCGCCCACACACGGGCCCCTCTGCCAGCGTGCTGGTTACACATTGCCCTGAAGCAGAGGGACAGGCCAGCCTGGCCCAGTACCTCGGGGGCCCCTCCCCAGGGGCAGCAGCTGCTAGGCGAGTACACTCCAGCGCCTCCATGACGTCCATCCTGGAGGCGGCCCCGCCCGGGTGGCCAGGACACCACGCAGGCCCCCAGGTGGGCGCAGCCCCCAGGCCTGGCTGCCCCGGGAGGAGTGACCATGCCGCAAACCGGACGCCTCACTCAGGGCCACCGTGGTCACAGAGCTCTCCTCCGTGTGCGGCACACAGGCTGCAGCGCTCAGCGAAGAAGGGACTTCATTTTAAAGACAAGCTGCCAGCTCCAGGACAGGAGCCCAAGCAGGAGGCTGAGGGAAGCGCACACAGCACGCAGACCAGGCTCGGAGGGCTGGCAGGCCACTTCCAGCTCCCAGAGCCTGCGGGGCCTTGACGGGGTCTAGGGAACAGATCCCAGGCTTCCCGCTCAGCCAAACAGTATGATGCAAATCTGCCATTTATTTTAGGACTTACGGCTGATCCGACCCCTGAACTGCCATTTGTTGGCAGGAAGATAATTTCAAGAATTCGAAGAAAAATTCTGTAGTTAGCAGAGCGAGTCCTGGCCCCACCACCACCTGCCCACAGGACTTCGCCACAGCCTGTGGCCCGATGGGGAGACTGGCGCAAGGGTCAGACCCCCAGAGCCTCCCAGGAGGGCCACTGTTTAACCCAGGTCTGTAGAGAACCACGGCTCAGTGTTAAGAAAGGCATGAGCCTTTATTAGAACACAAACAGGACCCCCTATGCACGAGTTTTCCTTAATTAAATTATGAAGTGAAACTCCTAAGTGCCTGAACTTTGTTCTGAGCTCAGCCGCAGCCTGAGACGAAGACCTCCCTTGCAGGACCAAACGCCCACAGGCTGCTGCCAGCCGCCCGGGGCTGCCCGCCCTGGGGGGCATCTCCCTGCTCCCCTCACCCCACTCCCACACAATTTGGGCTTATTTCCCACCTGAACCGTATTCAAATCTGAGTTCTTTAACTATTCAAAGGGATTATAATTACATGGGATGGAAATATTTTCAGCGACTTTCTTAAAATCCTGAGACGCCCAGGCTGATTCACGTCACGTCAGGCAGCACCAAAGGGCTCGGCACCCACGACTCTGCCACTGCCTCCGGAGCCTGGCTGCCCACCAAGGAGGGTCATTAACTCACAGCGCAGGAGTCTAGGCGAATACCAGAAGAGCCTATTCAAGAAGCCTTAACGTAACGGACATTCATAAAACCGTGCCTCATCTCTGAAGACAAACACGGCCTCGCCTCCAGGGCCGACCCTGTCCTCTTGGTGGACACAGAGCTGGATGCCAGCGTGGAGCCAGGGGACAAAGTGTAGCTCCCGGCCCGTCCGTGCCCACGGTGGGCTCCACCCACAGCACGTCCAACAGGCCAGCATGGGCAGGAGTGTTTCCTCTCATTCTGAAAAACCACTGATTCCAGAACCACTCAGTTGTGCTAGATCTGAACCACCGGTACTCTGCCTGCAGTGCAGGAGACCCTGGTTCGATCCCTGGGTCAGGAACGTCCCATGGCGAGAGAACGGCAACCCACGCCAGTATTCTTGACCGGAGAATCCCATGGACAGAGGAGCCTGGCCAGCTACTATCCTTGAGGTCGCAAAGAGTCAGACACGTTTGAGCAACTAACACTTCACTGAACGATCAACAAAAAAGTTGCCGGGTGTGCCTCCACTACAGCCAACTGCATCCTGGCAGGCTCCTGACTGCTCAGACCCTCCCTGCCAGTGAGGTCAGGACCCCTCGCCCTTCACGGGAGCAGCAGGGACGCCGACGCACTGCCGGCCACGCTCCCCCACACCCACTGTGGCTGCATCGTCACAGACCCTGAGAGGGAACGCGACACGCGACTTTTGTTTTTCATTTTAAGGAACATCCCCTTCAGCATTTGCTGGGGTTGAACCGCAGGACACGAAGCTAGAAATAGAACTGGAAGCAGCCTGGCAGCCAGGCCAGGCCTCCCGACGCCTCGCCAGGCCTCCTCTCCCCGGTGGCAGGCGCGGCCCCACAGGGCTAGATTACAGCTTCGCTATAAGGTAGTGGAGACAAAACAGAGCAAAACAAAGCCACTCCTCGCCAGGACCTTTCTGTGGGGAGCCGCTGACTGAGCAGGGGCGGCCTGGCCCACGGGTGACGGACAGACACGTCTTTGAGGGCCAGTCAGCCACCTGCAAGGCAGACGTTTCCAGAGGGAGAGAAGCCGTCTCGGCCTCCCGAGGCCCACGGCTCCGAAGCCCAGCCTCGCGCCTCAGGTCTTCCCCCTCCAGGCCCCTAGTCTAAGGGTCCAAGACATCCCCAGGCGGACTCGCCCCAGCCGCTTCCTCTGACAAACTCCACGGAGGAGTAAAACATCCTCTGGACAAAGCCCCCGGTGGCGGAGTGTCTCTGGAGGTCTGAGCAAACCGAGGGCGTGGGCCCGCCGGCTGGAGGCGCAGGTGCGGCGCTCGGCCTGCGTGGCCCCGGCTTGGCCGGCACGCTGGGTTCCGGGCCCGAGGCCCGGCGGGCTGCGAGCGAGCAGCACACACGGGCCTCGGGGGGTCTCGAGGCCACCACCAGCACTGAGAGGGCACTGAGAAGAAAAACTCCCAAGTCTTCCTTCTCTCAGGAAACGTCCCGTTTCACGCGACAACCGCGAGCCCCCACCCGGCCCGGGCGAGGGACCCGCCCCCCGGCCGCCAGGAGGCCCCGCCCATTTCCTCCTGCGTTGCCACGGTGACAGCCCCAGCTGGGCGGCCAAAATAACTTAGAAAACAGGAGCCCGGGGCGGGAAGCGGGGCCACGCCCGCCCGGCCCACAGCAGAGCAGCTATTTCCTGAGACCCAGAGGGAAGCAGCAGCGGGAAGCCCCCACAGGAGGGAAGCCCCCCCAGGAGGGAAGCCCCCCGCCAGTCTCCTCCCCAGTGGGGCCAGGGCAGCCCCTGTTGGGCAAACAACACCCTGCCCAGACCAGGGCGGGTTATTTTTAAAACTCTGCTTGCTTTCTTCCAACAAATGGTGCCTGGCTATCTGCACCTGCCAAGCTCGCTGCACATAAGGAACCCCAGCACCCAGGCCTCCTCGAACGCGGGGCTGTCACGCACTCTAGAGCAAGAGGTGGCATGAGCGACAGGTGACAGGTGAGAAGATGCCATTCTCACTCAGAACGGTGAGGGTGAGGGGCCCAGTGGTCAGGGAAGGCCGAGTCCTTTTGAGAAAGTGCCCATTTTGGGCTGAGTATAAATCCCCTCCCAAGCTCTGTCACCTCACTTCACAATCAACCTCAGAGTTGGTCAGTCACTTATTTCTGTCCAAGTTCATCCCAGAAATAATGTGAAGTCATTTCTGTCACCCATTAAGAGCTGAAGAATTTAATGTAACAATGTAACCATTAACTTAATAATTACAATTTAATGTTAGTATTTAATAAGAACAAGAAGAATGTACTTTATTCATAGCTTCTGAAACTTAGAAGCAACCAAGATGTCCTTGGGTAAGTGAATGGATAAACTGTGATCCAGTCCAGGCGAGATATTATTCAGCACTAGAGCCATCAAGTCAGGAAGAGGCCTGGAGGAGATGCAAGTTGAGTGTCACTGAGTGAAAGGCAATCTGAAAAGGCCGCACCCTCTGCGTCCAGCGTCCCAACTGTAGGACGCTCTGGAAAAACTAGGGACACGGTGACCAAGTCAGTGTTCGGGGGCCAGGGAGGGGGGACAAACAGGGGTGGGGCAGCGAAAGTACTCTGAATGACCCCACTATGGTGGACACGTGTCGTTACACATTCATCCAAACCCACAGGATTAAACACCCAGAGGGAACATTATGTAAACTACAGACTTTGGGTGATGATGTGTCCATGTAGGTTCATCGACTGTAACAAATGTCCCATCTAGGGGAGATGTCAACAGTTGGGGGGCTGTGCCTGTGGGTGCAGGGGGTACATAGGAAATCTCCATACCTTCCTCTCAATTCTGCTGTAAACCTAAACGTGCTCTAAAATAGTCGTAATAAAAAGTATGAGTGTCTCTCACATAAATAGATAAAAAGGGATGCTTTCTTCTAATGCCATGACAAGGTGAAGGCACCACCTCGTCTCTGCCCAGAGCTCTCTCCAGCTGCCTGATGCCCCTCCACCAAGGCCCGGTGAATGCTGGGCCCCAGGTGCCGGTATCCCGGAGGCATTCCTGCAGGAGGCTTTCCTGGGACTGTGGTCCCTGGAGGCTGGGGTGGGTGGGGGTATCCACTTGGCAACGATGCTGAAGGAGCACCTTGAGAATGTTGCTCAGCTTGCTGTCAGGGGAGCAGACATGGGCAGAGAGCGAGGGGGCTGCGAGGCCTTCCCCCGACTCCAGGGGACTCCCAAGCACAGGCCTCTGCGCTGACTAGGTTAGCCTTCTGGGGCGGCACAGCCTGAGGGCACAGGATGCACGTGGCACCCCGGCTTTCACACCCTGGAGCGGCCAGGAGAGCAGTTCACACGTCAGGCCTCTCGTCAGATACATCTGCTAAGAAGACTGGAAAGGGGGCTGGACACCAAGGGAGAACGTACGCTGGTGGAAACAGCCCAGACAGCCTAGCCAAGACCTGCGTCCAGCCAGCCAAACCCAAGCGAGTCCAGAAGGCCTGCGGGGCCCGCTTCTCCACCTCGAGCCCCATGTCTGTTCAGAAAACTGCCATGCTCTCCCACCCTCGCCTGCCTTGGCTGCCACCCACCCAAAGACCTAGGGACCCACAGCCCAGGAAGAGGAAAAGGGAGGCCATCCAGGGAGGACTGATTCAGGCCACATTGGCCTGGTTGGAACATTTGTTTTTTTAAAAAACGAGCAGGACGCTGCAGTTTTAAAAGAGGGGTGGTGAATGATACGGAAAATATTATACAGTCATTGCAGAGCTGGGCACCCAACGGTGCCAAGCTGCTGGGCTCAGCTTCACCACTTCCCCGCCACGTGGGCAGGGCCAAAGAGAGTGTCCTGAAGACAAACAAAAAAGGAGGCTGACAGGGGACACAAGAGACAGGTGGGGGGCCAGGCTGCAGGGAGGGGCTCCAGGCTCCATCCACTTGGGGCGGCCTCCAGCTCAGGCCCAGTCTTCCTGCAAAACTGGGTGACCGCTCAACGTCTCATTCCTATTGGAGAGCGTACACCCCGTCCCGGGGCTGGAGGGTTCCTGCATCAGCTGCCTGTTTAAGTAGAACCTTTATTTTTGACAGAGAAGAGAAAATGAAAGAAAGAAAAGGCTGGCGAACTCGGTGGTCGCAGGGCCTGAAGGCTGGTTCCCCTGGGACTTTTCTTGGTGGGGCGGGAGGTTTTAGCGCTGAGGGCACAAGGAGCCTGGAGGGCAGAGGTAGGGGCTCCTGGCCCCCGCCCCGCGGGACGTCCACGTCCGGGGCCTGGCGCCCTGTCCCCTGACAGGAGCAGCACCCACCGCGCCCTAAAGAGGAGGCCTCTCCAGCGGGACGGTGCCCGGAGCCTAGCCCGTTTGGCAAGGCGACCCTACGACCCCAGAGGGCCTCCCCCGCCGACCCGCTCGCCCCTCAGCTTGACCTGTTTTTTGCCCGGGCGCCGCGGAGGGTGGGACGGAGGCCGGGGGGGCGCCCCGGGCAGAGGGGCGGGAGCCGGGCGCGCCTCCAGACCGGCCCCTCCCGACCCGGATCCGCCGCCTGCCCCGCGCCCGGCCGCGCACCCACCTGCGGGGGCCGCGACGGCGCCCTCGTCGCTCTGGTTAAACTCGAAGAGGAAGTCAAAGTCGAACTCCTGGTCTTCCTCCAGCCCCGTCATGTTGGGTCGGGGTCGGGGGTCAGAGGGCCAGGGCCGGAGTCGGGGTTCGAGGTCAGGGGTCCAGGGTGGGGGTCGGGGCTCGGGTTCCGAGTCCGAGGTCAGGGGTCCGAGGTCAGGGTCGGGATCAGATTCAGGGTCCGGGGTCTTATGGGGTCTGGGGTCGAGGCGGGGTAGGGGTCAGGCTAGGGTCCGGGGTCGGGGTCTAGTGTCGGGGTCCCGGACCGGGTTCCGCGATCGGGCGCGGGCCGCGGGCACCTGTGGTCGCGCCGCCGGGACTCGGCTGCGCCCGGGCTCGGCCGCGCGTCCTCGGTAACGTGACTCCCGCGCCCCTCCCCCCGGCCCTCCCCCGCCGCGCCCCTCCCCCCGCTGTTTCCGGGTTTACATAAACAAGCGGCTTGCCGGCCGCCGGCTTCCGAGTTTTAAATAAACTCTCCCCGCGATCCGAAGCGCACGCCTTTCACTGGTGTCCCGGCTCCCCGCGCCCGGGGGCCCCCCAGGAAGCTCTCGGGGTCGGCCCCCCAGCGCGAGGGAGATCCCCGAGTGCCTCCCGGGTCTGCGCTCGGGGGGTGCACTGGTGCCGGAGAGGGGCACACGGGGTCTCCGGCCACCTCCGTCCGCCCGCAGCCTCGCTCGGGGAGGCGGGCGCAGCGAGCGGCATCGGCGGCTCTACCGGGGAGGGGGCTGAAGGGAGGGGCGCAGAGCCCGGGACGCGCGCGCTGACCACAGTGGCTCCGCTGAGCGGCGGAAGGGACCTCCGGGCGGCCGCCCGCCCCTAGGACGGGGAGCCCCCACTTCGTCCTGACGAAGCCCCGCAGGCCCTGCCGGCTCAGAACACCCTGGATGGCAGGGCCGGCTTTCAGAGGAGCAGCTTCTTCCCAACCCGCACGCACGACATTGCGCTCCGGCCCGTGCAGCTCAGATCCACCCCCCACCCCCGCCCCGAGAGTCAGGAGGTGGGAGGTCGTGGGGACGCCCGGGCCGCGCTGCCGCCTTCCCGCGCGGCCTGCTACCGGCAGGTTGATGCCCAACTGGCTACCTTTCCTTTTTGTAACCCCGCTCACTTTAGTCCCTCAAATTCCTGAAACACGCGTGCAAATGCCTGTGGGCCCACGAGTAGCCTGCCAACCATCCCTGAATGACCCCAGAGTTCCCCCAGGCCAAGCGAGAAGAGGGGGAGCCCGCGGGGGTGACACCCAAGGCCGGGGCGCAGAGCAGCGTGTGCGCACAAAGTCCGTGTAGAGCTAGGCCCGCCTGAGACCAGCCCGCCCCCGGCCCAACTGGACTTTCTCCCAGCCGTTCTGACTTCCCCAGGGTCTTGGCGCCCCGTGAAAGCAACATCTGGAAAAGCCCGAGAAAGGTGATCAGGAAGGCGGGGCGGGGGGTGGGGGTGGCGCGGAGAAGCAGAGGATCGCCCACGGGGGAAGGAGGCGGTGCTCAATGGTCCGTTTCTGCGATTCGGCTGCTAATCCAGCCTGTGGCGTCCTCCCCTCTGCCCTGCAGGCCCTCGGCCCCTGGGGACCAATTTTTTCCGGAAGCAGAGAACCTGGGAGTCAGCCGACACCCCCCAAACCTCTTCTCTCTCTCAGGACCTTTTCAAACGGCTGGTTTTCTCCCGTGATAAACTATAGCTCACTTTGGCCTGATTTAGTTTCTAATAATAGTCCTAACTTTGAGATGTATGTTGGAGGGCTGTTTTGTTTTAGTTTGCTTTTTTTGCTGACCTTCAGGCAAATGGAAGTTCTGTTTTCCGTTCAGAAGCCACAGCATTTCATTTTTCTCTCTTTTCGTTTTTTTTTTTTTTTAAGTTCAGCCACTTTCTCACCCTCGCCAAAAACTTACACACAAACTAACAGCCTCTACCCACTGTTTATACCAAAACGTCTCTCTCGACTGTTCTGTCCTGGAGAAAGTGGGTTTATCCTTCCCAGTGGGCCGAGTCCCCCAGGGTCAGGATTTAGGTCTGCTTTGTCCCAAGGAGGAGCTGACCCCTCACCAAGGTCGCCAGAGAGGGGGCCCTTTTCTAACTGGTCCCCTCACCAGCACCCCCAGTGCCTTGCGTCTTGTAAATGGTTTGGAGCTATTTGCCAATTCAGCAGACACTCCTGTCTTGATGGAAATGTTTAGCTTGGCGCTTCCTCCCAGCGGCGGCGGGTGTGCTCGGGGCCCAGGCCTCCAGCCCTTCGAGCGATGCGGCCACGGGGCCTTTCTAATCTGGATTAGGAGACGACGCGGAGCTAGGCGGCGGGAGAACAGGGCGGGCTTTGTTCTGTCCTGGAGCGCCCCAGGCATTCCGTGTGGTGCAACTTCTGAATGGGTGGTGGGCGTACCTACAAGGCCCGCATTTCTCTGCCTTCCCCACGCGGAAAAACAAGCACAGGGCCTTCCCGAACAACAGGCCTAATGAGCTTTGACCAGATGCTCATTAAACTGGAGGGGAAGGCTGGGGATTCCCTCAGATTCTCAGATGGGCAACCAAAGCCCAGCCGGCCTGCGGGGAAGGCCAGATCCTTCCGCCAGCCCCGAGCAAGGCAGGCGTGGACCTGCAGACGGGCTCTGCCTCTCACACCCCGCTCCTGTCTGTATGAAGGATTAGATCATGCTTTCTGGTTGGCCTAATTCTGCAGTCCTGATACATGCACCGATATTCGTTTAGTCGAAGGGCATCACCGCGCCTGGCTAGCTGTCTCAGCACTGGCGCCTTAGAATGTATTCTCTTAACTACGAAACAGGACAAATAATCACCCCCTCATAGATGTCTTTTCTTCTTGTAAGAGAAAAAGAAAAGACCCTTTATTGACGACAGACCACCGACTGCTCAAGTAAAGAGATCTAAACTTCGAAAGGCCCACATATTTAAAAAGCAGTGGTAAGAAATATGTGGGGGAAACTTTGATGCAAAGTGTCCAAAGATGTAAAATCAAAATCTCGACAACTTTTAAAACTTTCCTGACAGTAACAGCTCATCCTGTAAGCATTATCTACTGCTTACATTTAAACATTTTCTAAATTGGCATGAAATGGTAAGAAACATAAGGTGTATGTTAATATATATCTTCCCTTGATTAAAACTACATAGAAATAGCATAAGACATTAAGGCCCTGACCCTCATATGACGTTCTTACATTGAGTTTAGGGTCTTGAGCGCATGTTTGCTGACGGTAAGGAAGTTCTCCAGAGCAGGCAGTCTTTGAAAACTGCAGCTGTGATGCAAGCGGGGCCCTCATATTTATCAGAATCGTGCAGGAGGCAGTAGCATTTAGTTTCTAGCACTTCCCAGAAGGATGTCTGCCCTTATAAAATATGAGTACTCATTACACATTGGCAGCCTTGGCAGTTTTCTTAAAATAATTTAGACAAAGTACTTCAGCGCTGATAAGGCGTTTGGAAAGCTGTCTCCGGCTTCCACCAGAGCCCTGGCCCTGGTGGCCCTTCACAGGAGACTAGTCACCCCTTTGCTCCCGGCTAATGAGGGTAGTGGGGGAGTTCGGGGTGGTGATGGCTGTTTCTAAGGACTGAGTGTGAGGGGCTGTGGACCTGAAGCTGCACGCAGGAGGGTCGCCAGCAGACTGTCAGTCGCGGCCTCGCCATCCCCGGCAGATGCTTATGCCATCCTTGTAACTATGAAAAAGTAGCTTGAAACTCGGCAGGCCCTTCTCAAAATGTCCTGAAACATCTATGGTTGGAACTCTCAAATCCACAAGATTGCAAACTGGTTTGAATTAGGGGCTGCGCCCCACTGCGCCTTTCATCGCTTTTAGTTCTGCAGGTCGAGCCATCGGCGTGGCGGCGCCTCACGGAGCGGTTCCCGTGGCCCGGTGCCTGGAGAGAATCCGGCCCCAGCTAAGTCCGTAGAGGGGAGCAGAGATCCCCACCTCACTGTACTGCTGGTCTTCGAGGCTACAGGGTGGCCCTGCCCCACTGAGGAAGAAACCGGGCCATCCCTCTTTCCTAAAGAAGCCTCGCTTCTCCCCAAAATGTCCTTCTTTTGTGGCTCTGTCGGCCCTAACCTCGCTGGTCCCCAAGGAGCCTGCATATGAACCGAGTTTCTACAGCGGGATCTGCCGAGCGGCTGCACCAGCGAAGGCCAAGTGCGCGAACTCAGCGCTAGAGAAGAGGAGACACCTATTGGCAAGAAGGCGCGTTCGAAATCAGGGCCGCTCTGGGGAAACACCAGGGGGACACCGCTTCCCAATCTTTGCAGCGCGCCCGCTGCGCGCCTGGCTGCCCACGCCCCTCCCCGCGCGCGGACACCAGAGCGGCCTGCTCGCCCCTCCCCAGGCCGGGACCCCGCCGGGCGCAGGCGGGATCCGCGCGGGGCTCAGGGTGCTGGGCCGCCCCCACGCCTCGGGGGCCGCGGTGGAGGACTGCGGCTGCGCCCGCTTACCTTCCTCTGCCGACTTCATGGTGCCGCCGGCGGGCGCCGAGGGCCCCAAAGTTTCTCCGCTCCCGCCGACTGCAACCGGAGGGCCGAGTGGAAACTTGGAAGGGACTGGAAAACTGGTACTTGGCATCCACGCGGCGGCGGCGGCGGCGGCGGCGAGCAGGAGGAGGAGCGGGAGAAGCGGGCGCCTCGCGCTGCCGCCCGGGGTCGGGTCTCCCGTGAAAGGCCCCCTCTCCCCCGGCCGACGCGCTCCGGCCCGGGCTCAGCTCAGCCCGCGCGCCCCAGAGAAATGTGGTGGGAGTGTGTGTTCGCGCGTGGCGGAGCCGGGCTGCGGCCCCGGGAGCCCCGCAGGGTGGCGGTGGCCGGGGCTCGGAGGTGTGCGCCCGTGCCCCGGTCCCCGCGCCCGGCCGCCCTCCCCGGCGCGGTGACTGTGCCGGCGAGTTCGGAGTCTCTGAGTCTCGCTCTGACGCAGGGCCGCGCTCTGCCTCCTGCCTTTTTAAAGCTGGAAAATACCTCCCCCGCCTCCCCGCCGGCCCGGCCGCTCCCGCGCCCCCTCCCTGCCGTGACATCACGCCCCCGCCCGCCGGAGCCGGCGCTGGGCTCGGGGGACCAGCCGCCGAGCGGCCGCCCCTCCCCGCGCCGGGCCGCCGCTCGCCCGTCCCGTGGGGCGCAAGGGGGGCGGACAGGGGCGCACGCGGAGAGGCTGGGGCGCACCCGGCGCGCGGCCCGGCCCGGACGCCTGGGTCCACGCGGGTGTCCTGAGAGAACCGCACTGAGCTTTAATGAGGGGGGCGGGGCGGGGCGGGGAGGGGGGCCGACGGGGGTGCCGAGAGAGCCCTGCATGCTGAAGTCATTATGTAAAATCGCAGGCTTCCCCCGCTGTGGAAATTTGGAAAAGCGCTTCCACTGGCAGGCCCGAGAAAGGAAATTCCCATCCCGCTAAATTACTAACAGATTGCACGGCAGTCCCGGGACGTGGAGTCACTGTCATTTTTCTCCTGTAAATATCTAAGCGACCCAGATTGCCTGTTGCACGGCTGGCTGGCGCGGGGCGGCGGGGGGGCCGTGGAGAACCGCGAGCCCCTCCCCGGGCTCCCAGCAGTCGCCCCCGGCCGGCCCCGAGGGCCAGGGCGGTTTACGGGCGCGACTGGGGTTTCCAGCCGACGGGGGCTGGTCCGCTCGCCTCGCTGGGGAGGCCTCTCCAAGCGGCTGCTTCACTTCACTCTTTCCTCTTTCAAGCCCTCCTGCTTCTCGGTGCAGCTTGGCGGCCAAAACGGGACCATATTTTCGTGTTGGCCTTGGATGGAAGGGACGGAGTGTTGGGGCAGTTAAAATGTCTGGTGTATAAGAATCATAAATCTATTGCACGACACCCTATGTGGGTTAAAATAAACCCAAAGCAGAAGACGTGTCTGCTGCGGGGACCAGGCCTGCGGCTCGCGGGTGGGTGCTCCCAAAGGACTCCACGCCCGGCACCCGGGGAAAGGGGGGGGTGCCACGCTTGACCCAATGGGGGGGGGTTGCCCTGCCCTCGGTGCGACATTAAACAACAGGAAGGCGCCCGGCAGGGGGATGCCCACGTCACCACCGCGGTTGTCGGTTCATCCCAGTGGAGTCGGCCCGACTGGGCGCAGGTCTCCCCTGGGGGTCTCCCTTGGGGGTCTGGTGGGGGTCAGGCCACTCCTGGTGCCACGACCTGTGGGTCAGCGCCCGTTGTGGGAGCCGACCCGCCAGGCGCCTCGAGCCCCAGGCAAAGGGCGGGGGGGGGGACCCCGCGGGGACGCAGTGGCTGGGGCTGGGAGACCCCGCGAGGACGCTGGAGGCCCAAGAGGGGGAACCCCTGGAGCTTGCCGAGGGGGGAGGGTTGCGAGGACGCGGGACGGAGGGAGGCGGGGCGGGGCGGGGGGCCAAAGCCGCCCCCCCCCCCCCCCCCCGGCCCCCCCCCCCCGGGGGCCGGCCCGTGCGTCCGGAGCTGGCGGCCGCCAGGGGGCGCCCCGCCCCTCCCCCTTCCCCCTCCCCCCGCCCCCGCCCCCTCCCCCGCCCCCTGTCTCCCTCAGCAAAGATGCGCTGGTGAGTCCCCGGCCCCCCAGGCTATGGGTTTTGCCTGGAGGGTTGGTCGGCGCGAGTGCCCGCCCCACTAGAGGAACGGGCCGGGAGGAGAGGCCGAGTCGTGGCGCAGAGCGAAGGGAGGTCTGGAGAGTTGTGTCAAAAGGAAGGCTGACTCTCGCCCCCTCCGCCCGCCCCTCTCGGGCTTTCAGGGGCGTGGGGCTGTCCTGCGGCCCCGGAGCCCGCGGGACCCCTCGGGCCGGTAGTGCCAGTCGGCTGCGGAGGGCCGAGCTGGGGGCCCTTGGCCGCCGCCTCCTCCTCCTCTTCCTCCAATAAATAATTTTCACTCCATCCAGAAAAGCTCTTTTCCTGTCTGCTCTCAACGCGCCCCTCTTTCCCCCGCCCGGGTGACGGTGTCCCGTCTGTTTCCCTCTGTTTAATGCCGTTGCCCAGACCACGGTGGCCGCGCGCCAGGGCGCAGGGAGTCCCGGAGGCGGCGGCGCAGCTCCGCGGCCAGCGCGCCCCCGTGTCCGCCTCGGGCCGGCCCTGCGGCCACCGCGGGGCCACCGGCCTCGTCCCCGCGCCCGAGGCCCCCCCCCAGCGCCCCTTCCGCCTTTCTGGGTCCTCCGGCCCCTCTCGAGGTGTGTTTATAGCTGCTACTAGGAGAGACGTTACACGGGTTTTATTTTAAGAATTGGTGATGACTAACGAAGTTAAAAGGAGCTTAGGACAGAAAACAAGACTATTTTTAGATTACTGTTGTTTCTGTGGATTATTGGGGCAAATACACCCAAAGAAGCTTACCATTTTCAAAGTCCCTTTAGTGCCAAATCCTTTCTCCTGCTGCGCACTTGGGTATTCATCCTCCCTGCTCAATATTTTCTAGAGACTTTGCAGTCGCTGTTGCTCCTGGTTTTGTGTTCAAGCACAAGTGCTATGGAGATGCCACCCTCAGCGCCCTCGGCCTGGGGACGGCTCTGGAGGACCTGGGAGGCACTGGTCTGGCTGGAGCTGCCCTGAAGGGGCTGCTGTGTCCCTGCCCTGGGAGCCCCCCTGGGGACCCCTTGGTCCCACTTTCCAGCTTCTGCACCCCCAGCTGGCAAGGCCTCCTGGGCAGGTGTGCTGCCGTCCACCCTTTCTTCCTGTTCCCTTCTCGCACACCCAGGTGCCACTTCTTGCTCATGAAAATCACCTCAGACATTTGTGAGTTGATGTAAATGCTTTTGTTCACCTCAGACATCTGTGAGTTGATGTAAATGCTTTTGTTCTCGCCAGGTCCATATCTGAGCCCTGGCAGTGCCAGTTCAAAGTTCTCCCATTTGGAACCACTCTGAGCATGCGACTTCTCTAAAGGGCAGGTGTGCATTCCTCTTGCAGCACCTCTGAACAGACTGCAAGAGGCTCATAGACTGAACCAAGTGTCGGCAGACATGCCTGGCTACACGGGCATTGAGCCAGAGGGTAGAGAAAGGCATTAAGTTAAAAATCAGAATTGCGTGCATGTTAAGATGCCTTAGTTGTGTCCAACTCCGCAACCCTGTGGACCGCCACCTGCCAGGCTCCTCTGTCCATGAGGATTCTCCAGGCAAGAATACTGGAGAGGGTTGCTGTGCCCTCCACTAGGGGATCTTTCCAAGCCAGGAATCAAACCCACATCTCCTATGTCTACCTACATTGGCAGGCAGGTTCCTTACCAGTAGCGCCACCTGGGAAGCCCAAAAATCAGAATTAGGAAGAGTTTGTTTGCTTCTAAGTAAACTTAGCTGAGGTTCTTTTAAAAAGCCATTGACATTAAACCTGCCAGTTGTGCCTGAAGTTGAAAAAGACAGGTCTGCACACCTGTGAGTTCCCTTTTCTCTCAGGGGTGTCCTTAGAGATCCGTGCATTTCCGGTTTGGAGGTTCTGCTCTGAGATTTTCCCTGTGAAGTCGCTCTTTAATCCTCCCCTCATCCCTGAGACACAGCAGGAGCTTCTTCATCTCTGGACCACCCACTCCAGGTGTCCCACTGCAGTCCTCAGCCAGTCAGTGTCAGCACGGCCAAGGCTGGTCAGCATCCCAACCGAAGACTCAGCATGGCACCTCCCGCCCTTCGCCCTCCACGTGGCCTGCCCCGAGTCTCAGCAGCGGCTCCTCTGGGACAGTGGAGAACATTCTCTTTGGACAGTGTCCCAAGTGACTCAGGGGAATGTGTGTTCTGCCGTGCCTGGGTGGCGTGTCCTAAGGACGTCCAGTGGGCCTCACTGGTGTGCTGCCCTGGGCTCAGGTCTTCTGTTTCGTGGTTGGTCTTCTGCCTGGTTGCCACACCCATGATCGAAGGCGGGCCCCTTCCTGACATCTCCCACTATTGCTGCGGCATGGCCTCTCTCTTCCTCCAGTCAGCTTCTGTGGCATATATTCTGGGCCTCCGTGGCTAGAAGGACATGTATTTATAAATTTTACGTTTTCCTGATGGATGGGCCCTGTAATCGTTATGAAACATGCCTCTTTGTTTAATGACATTTTCTGTGTGTTAAAATCTATTTTATCTGACATTCATACAGCCGTTCCAGCTTCCCGAACTTGTTCTTTGCATAATATATGTTTTTCCACTTGAGTCCATTCATGAGTCTAAAGCGCACCTACTGTAGCTGGGTTCAGGTTGGATCACGTTTTCTTTCGATCAGCTTGTTAAATCCACCCACATTTAATGTTAGTATTGATACCATTGGATTTATATGTGCTATTTCATTTTTCTTGTTTTCTATTTTCCTCCCGTTGGTTTGTTCCTCTGTTCCTCCTTTATTGCTTTATGTTAAGTGAATGTTTTCTAAAGTAGCAAAATGAATTCTTTAGTGCTTTTTACCCCTTTTAAAGTTATTTCTTTAGTGGATTTACCACAGACATATTAACATCACAGTCAGCTTCAGATGCCTAGTAGCTTAATTTCAGTAACAGACATAACCATGAATCCTATGTGGGTTCATTCCTTTCTCCTGTTTTTACGGTAATGTGTTAACAAATGGTGATGCTGCAGACCCAGCGGGGCTCTAGTGCTCCTTCACCACCTGTCTGCGTCCCCTTCCTCCCAGCTTTGTTTCACCCGCTTCCTCGGTTCTGATGAAAATATTACACTTGTCTTACATTTCCACTAATTATAGGCCTCACATTACATTATATCTGTATTATTTTATACAATTGCTTTTTAAACCAGTTATTGGAATAAAGGAGGAAAATATACATTTGTACTGGTTCATAAAATGACGTACTTACCTTTAACAGCACTGTTTATTCATGTGGCTTCAGTGTCTGCCTGGGGTCACGCGCTTTCCACCTGAAGAACTTCCTTTATTTCTTATAAGGTGGGTCTGCTGGCAGCAAGTTCTCAGTGTTTGTTTATCTGGGAAAGCCTTCATTTCACCCTCGCTTTTGAAAGGTAGTTTTGCTGAGTGTCGGATTCTTGGTTTGCAGTGTTTTCCTCTGAGCACGCTGGTATGTTGCCCACTGCCTTCCAGCCTGCGGAAGTCTCCTTTGGGCTCAGTCCCCTGGGGCAGGAGAAGTGACCTTGGGGTTTTTGCTGTGTCTGCGATCCTCAGCGTTTTCACAGTGATGCAGGCCGAAGTCCTCTCTGTTGAAGGGGAGGCCAGAGGCAGATTCCTGGGACCACCTGAGACCCCGCCTGTGGGCTCCTCACCTGGGAGGAGCTGCCTTCCCTCTGCCGCTCGTCTGCTTTGCTGTGGACTCAGCCTCAGCCGGGACCCCAGGCCGCACCGGAACCCCAGCTGGCCCCAGGGTCTGTCCTGCTCTGTGAGGCCCACAAGGGCCTGGCGACCTCTGAGGTGGACGCAGGAGGGTTGAGGGTGCCTTGTGGAGCAGAGTCCTTGCGATTCCCCTCCATCCTCTTGAGGGATCCCGCACGGGCTCCTGCTGCCCTGGGCCCCTCCTGGCAGCCTCCGGCCAGGCCTGTGTTTCTGAGAGCTGAGGGCGTGTGGAGGCGGCGGGCACTCCACACCCCCTTTGTCTGGGCTGATGGTGAACTGATGGACATCTGTCTGGACATCCGCTCTGGCCACCGACCTGGCTGGAGGGAACTGGGGTCCTCCTCCGGTTTCTGGAGAGCTTCAGGGTTTGCACCTGTGAACTCACTATGCCTTCGTTTTGCAGAATGGTAACAGGAACAGTCTTCTGATGGCAACTCTTAAATTCAGCAGCAGCCCAAGGCGAGCAGTTTTCCATCCCAGTCTTGGGCCGAGGTTGGCAGGGTGGGGGGTGCTTTGGGTCCCTTTCTTGCTCTAATTGGCTTCGCTTTTGCACACAGTGAGTTTTCGGGAGGGGTGGGCACAGGACCCTGGGCACAGGCCAGCGCCCCCTCCCCGGCCCAGGGCTTCGGCCCAGCATGGGAGGAGATGGAATCCGCCCATGGCTTGGGTCTGCCGAGCTTCCCAAACTATTTTTAAAGTGTTTTTGGTTCAATAAAGCTCTAAACAAGTTTTGCCAGGCACTTTTTCCATTAATTTTTAAACTAGAGTGAATTTCAAGGGAAATTTAATCCATGTGCTTCTGATTCATTTACACTTAACTCATGGAGATGCTGCGTTGAACTGTTTGATGTTGAAGCAGAAGGCGGCTTTTTACAAGCCCGCTTGGCCTTTTTTCCTTCTTGGAAACAGGAAGTGGCATCTTGCCAAAGTGTAAATGGATGGGAACCCTAAGGGAAGATGCTGTTTCAAGCCCACACCCTAGAGCCTGGGGCTGTGGCAGGGCTGGGCTGTGGGATCCCAGGAGCTGGCTGCCGGGCGGGGGCGGGGGTGGGGGCATGGCGGGGGGTGTTCCAGGCAGAGGCCACGGGCCTGACGCCTTCGAACACCCCCAGGCTCCCCTGCACTTGGGCCTCTGGTGCCCAGACAAGAGACCCTGTGCTGTACTTGTCTGCTTACAACTCGTGTGGACACACGCAACACATGCAACACCCACAACACAGGGCCCCGTCGACACACGAAGCACATGCGACACGGGCCCTGTCAGCACACGAAGCACACGCGACACGGGCCCTGTCACACGTGCAGCACACGCGACACGGGCCCCGTCGACACACGAAGCACACGCGACACGGGCCCTGTCGACACACGAAGCACACGCGACACGGGCCCTGTCACACGAAGCACACGCAACACGGGCCCCATCGACACAAGAAGCACACGCGACACGGGCCCCGTCAGCACACGAAGCACACGCGACACGGGCCCCGTCAGCACACGAAGCACACGCGACACGGGCCCCGTCGACACACGAAGCACACGCGACACGGGCCCCGTCGACACACGAAGCACACGCGACACGGTCCCCGTCGACACACGAAGCACACGCGACACGGGCCCTGTCACACGAAGCACACACGACACGGGCCCCGTCAGCACATGAAGCACACGCGACACGGGCCCTGTCACATGAAGCACACGCGACACGGGCCCCGTCAACACACGAAGCACACGCGACACGGGCCCTGTCACACGAAGCACACACGACACGGGCCCCGTCAGCACATGAAGCACACGCGACACGGGCCCTGTCACATGAAGCACACGCGACACGGGCCCCGTCAGCACACGAAGCACACGCGACACGGGCCCCGTCACATGAAGCACACGCGACACGGGCCCCGTCACACGAAGCACACGCGACACG
>NW_024070206.1:60706270-60735570 GCF_014754425.2 Oryx dammah | reverse complement strand
CACACGAAGCACACGCGACACGGGCCCCGTCACACGAAGCACACGCGACACGTGCCCCGTCACACGAAGCACACGCGACACGGGCCCTCTCACACGAAGCACACGCGACACGGGCCCTGTCACACGAAGCACACACGACACGGGCCCCGTCAGCACATGAAGCACACGCGACACGGGCCCTGTCACATGAAGCACACGCGACACGGGCCCCGTCGGCACACGAAGCACACGCGACACGGGCCCCGTCACATGAAGCACACGCGACACGGGCCCCGTCACACGAAGCACACGCGACACGGGCCCTGTCACACGAAGCACACGCGACACGGGGCCCGTCAGCACGTGCAGCACACGCGACTCAGTCCACTGGGGAAACATAAGTGTGCGCTTCCCTGGCATCAAGTTCGTGCACACAGTTGCCGTTGTCTGTAGAGTGCTCTCATCTTCTCAAGCCAGCACACGGTCCCTGAGGACCACTCGCCCCGCCCCACCCTCTACTCTCCATTTGTGAACCTGCACGCTAAGCTAAGCCCAGGCCCCCTGTGTGGGTGGAATCACTCAGTATTTGTCCTTTTAGAAAGGCTGTTTCACTCGGCAACGTGTCCTCGAGGTCCATCCGGTTGTTCCCGGTCAGCGCTCCTCCCTGTTGAGGCTGACTCAGAGCCCGTCGTGGGCAGGGACCTGCGTCCCTCCCTGCTCGTCCACGGAAGGGCGTTTGCGTTGAGTGCACCTCCCCACCGTGAGGAAGTTGCCGGCCTGAGCACGGGTGGGGATGCCCCTCGAGACCCTCCCTCTGGCCTCTGGGTGACTGGCCCCCTTGGGGGTCTCTGGCCCTCGTGCTCCAAGTCAGGCTCCTCCAGGGACCCGCAGCCCGTGCTTGCTCTGTTGATGGTGCTGCAGCGGCTGCTCTGGGCAGGTGCTACCAACGTCCCGGCAGCCGTGAGACCTTCCGGCCGGCGGCCAGAACTCGGTGGAGCTGGGAGGCAGAGGGGAGGCGATGGCAAGGCAGGGGACCCCAGGCTGGAGGCATTTCAGAGAGGACAAATGCCTGCCCTGATGCAGAGAACCAAGGTCTCTGGGGCCCAAGGACAAAGGGCACGGCTGCAGCCTGGTGGGCTCAGGCTGTTGAGGGGGACTTGGAAGGGACTCAGAAATGCCCCGGGTCTGTCATCCCCACTGGGAACGGCTCTGTAGCTGGGCCTGCCCACCTCTGTCCGCCCCCCACTGCTGCTCACTGTGGCCCTCATGCAGTGTCCTTCGGATCTGGCCACGTGGGGCCCCAAGCTGCCGGGTGGTCCCTCCTGGGCAGTGTGATGGGGGGCCCTGGACGTCCTGCGTCCCAGGGCCACAGCGGGCGGTCTGTAGCCAAGTGGCTCAATTGCCAGCCTGGTGGCTGTGGTTACCGAAATGCCTTCAGTGCCCCCCCTCCCCCCGCCGCCACCAAACTCCCCAGCTGGGTGTCCAGCCAGTGTCCACCTTCCCATTTCCTCCTGAGGACCCGGGTGGGCCCCCGGCTGAGGGCAGTGTGTCCTGCTGAGCATTAGGGTTGTGTGGTTGGGGTCTGCATCGCTGACCACACTGGGCGTCCTTCCCCCATAGAGGCTGCTCAGCCTCTGAGCGCCTCATCCAGATCTGACCAGCCTGAGCCCAGCCCCGTGGTCCAGAGGTCCCGGAGCCCCCCACCATGCCCTCTCCCCACCTGTCCGTCACCTGCCCCTCATGTGGGCATTCAGATGGGACAGGGTGGTAGCAGTCAGGATGTCCCAGCAATTGTGGGGGCGGAGACAACGGCCTGGAATGTGTGCCCGTGGGGGGGTACCTGTGGCGGACAGGAGAGTCTCGGCACCCAGGAGGCCCTGCTGGAGGAGGCGGCTACCTGCAGGGTCGTGGGGGCAGCCCTTCACGTCCTGGGAGGTCCCAGTGACAGGCTACTCTCCCAGAGGTGGTTAGTGGTGGCAGGGGGTGCAGGGCCAGACGGGGACCCCACAACCCCGCACCCAGCTCGGGCTCCAGGCGTGTGGGGACCTCAGGGCTTGTTGAGAACAGGTGAAGGGAGCAGTGGGAGGCTCCCTCTCCAGAGCCCCTGACATGCGCCCAGGGTCCTTGGCATTGGCACTATGACCCCTGAACTGAGCCAGGCCCATCCAGTCCTCTGGGCGTGGGCGCTGTACCCCCTGGCACTCCCAAAAGTGGGGCCAGAGCCTCCCCCAGGACCAGCCTGGCCCGGCGCTCTGGAGCCATGTTGGGGGCAAGTTCCTCTGCTCTGCTATTCCGGACATGGGGAGTTGCCCAGCTGGAGCGGGGGCCTCACGGGGCTCTGGGGCCAGGAGGCCATGTCCCAGCCAGTGAGGTGTCACCCCAGTAAGGGGAGTGGGCCTGAGGGTGCAGCTGCCTTCTGCTCCTGTTTGGTGAGAGCAGTAAGAAGCACAGTATCCCTTCTCCCTGGGCGAGACCGCAAAGTCATCATCATAACTGCAGCCTCCAGACACTCAGATGGACCACTCTCCTTGGCAGCAACAGTTAGGGCCACTCGGGACGAGGATGTTGGGGCTGAGTGGACGCCCCGCCAGCTTGCCCATGTGGATGGCACCCCCTGCAGTTGTGCCCAGAAGCCCTAGGAGGCTCCTGGAGCGACTGTCTTAACTGTGAGGCTCCCCCTGCTGCTCAGAAGTCTGGCTCCTCTCAGAGCTGGCTCCTCTCAGAGCCGGCTCTCTGGAAGCAGGTGACCGGGCCAGGTGCCGGGCAGGGGACATGAAGATGCAGTCTGGACCAGACACCCGGCCCCATCATAGAATCAGAGCCGCCTTGGCTCAGCCGGCTGGTCTCTGCACCTTCATGTCGCGAAGAGCCTGGGAGCCCTGAAGCGATGTTAGGTCACTTTGAACAAACAGCATCCAGGGTTCAGCGCAGCCGCCCGAGACCTTGGGACTTGGGCTCAGACCTGACAAGGCCGTCCTAGAGGGCTCCACCTGGTGACCCCCAGACACACAGGGGCCGCGGGGAGATGGCGGGGAGGGTGGAGCGCGCGGCCGCAGGCGGGCGGGGGTGGGGCCCAGCCCAGAACCAGGGGTGGACTGTGTCCTCGCTGTTGGAGGGTGCGCCTTGGGGCCCAGCTCCACAGGCTGCGTCTCAGGCAGCGTGGGTCGAGGGTCGTCATGGGCCTGCCTGGGAGGACCCCTCCAGCTCTGCTGGCCCCAGGCGCGGGTTGTGTGACTGGGACAGGAGCCTGGGGACCACTGCCTGGGGACCCAAGGCCCTGCCCCCGCACCTCCAGTTCCCTCCGTGCTTCACCCCCTGTCCTGCCTTTGCTTCACTTGCTGCTCAGAGGTTGTGTCCGCCCTTGGCTCTCCCTTGAGCCCTGACCGGCCACCCAGCTGATGGATGGACACAGCTCCAAGGGGCCTGAGCAGGGCTGGATGGACAAGCAGTGTGGGCCCAGCTCCCCTTGGGAGCTCTGGCCTCCTTGGAAGAAGCCACCGCGGCCCACGGCCCACGGCCCGCAGCCCCCAGCAGAGCGTCCTGTGACTAGGGCCAGAGTCCCACCCCAGCTCAGAGCCCGCCAGGCCCACGGTGGCCACTCGCCCAGTTGGCAGAAGGGACTGGGGGGTCGGGCAGGGACTTGGGGGCCCCTCCACACGCTGGCCTCCCTGAGCCGGGCGGGCCCCCGACCCTGAAGGCAGTGGGGCTGGGCTGTGGAAGGGGCTGGGGTCGGCCTTTCTCTGTGGCAGCCACAGAGCCCAGGCCTGGGAACTGGCTTGGAGAAGAGCAGGCAGGGTCTCTGGCTTTACAATCACATGGCTGTGAGACTCGGAAAGTTCTGCTTTTAGGAAAACGGTACACGACCTCGGTCCTCCTGGGCCCCAGAGTTCTGCCCACCCAGTCTCCCGGCCACCAGGCATAAGAGCAGGGGCCACGATGGGGTCATCCCGGGCGATCAGGAGGTGTCGCCCGCACTTTACCATGAAGGGGGCCCCGGTCCCCGTCCAGAGTGGATGCCGTGTGGACACAGGCCCGTGCCTGAAGGCGGCGAACACGCGGACAATCTAGCCCAGACCGCTGACTGACCGGCGAGCCCGGAAGTTGGGCCGCCGGCCTTGGCTGCATTCCTTAGTTTCTAGTGCCACCTGCTGGAGCCCCGCAGAATTACACCTGCTCTGCGTGCTCTGTTCATCTGGAGCCCAGCCAGGCCGCCGTCTGCAAGAGCTTGAGCAGGAAGGGCCCGCTGAGGGGCTCTGGGATGGCATCCTAGGGACGCAAACCAGTGCCACCTGCCTGTTGTGCGGCGCCCTTCCCGGCAGCTTGGGATGAGGCCCCCGCCCGGGACAGACGGACACCAGGCGTCCGGATTGGGGGTCAGAGCAGGGTTTAGCAGAAGTTGGGGAGCCAGCACAGTGCTTGTGTGGATGGCCAGCTTCCCCGAGTCTAAATGACTCCAGCAAAAAGGTCTTACAGGAGAACCTGCAGGGTGGACCCACCCAGCAGCAGTCGGGGCAGCCTCCCCGGGACCCCAGGGTCTGCCCGTTTGGGGGCCACAGGACTGTTTGCTGAGTGAGGAGCTGGGTGTGTGAAGGGCTTCCTACTGACGGCCTTTCCTGTGGGGACGCGGCCGGGGACCAGAGTAAGCAGCCGGGGGTCACTCGTCCTCCCTGGGATGCAACCTGGGCAGTGGCCACCCAGACGGGACTCAGAGCACGGCCTGGAGGAGGAAGCACTCTCCCACGGAAGCACCGTCGAGGGGCCCATAGACCGCCTGAGTGCCAGGAGCCAGGAGCAGCAACAGACACGGACAAACATCAGGACGGGGACAGCTGAACCAACAGCAGAGCCTCGGACACACGTCTGTGGCTGCCGTGGGCCTGGAGAGGCTGTGCGGGCGCCCGGGGCCGGGGTGCACCTGCGGGAAGTGTGGGGAGGGTGTGGCAGACACAGCCTGGACAGAATGGAGGCTTTATTCTGGTGAAGAAGGGCAACTCTCTGTTATGACATCAAAGAGTGAGCCTGAACGTTAGTTGGGAAGTTGCAGGATAGTAAATAAACTTTCATTTCAGTTCCCAGAACAGCAGAGAACCATGGTGTTTTACAGTAACAGGGCTCATATTCATGGAAACTCAAGCTGGTGCTACATGGAAATTAAACTCTGAAAAACAACAGAAAGGGGAGGAAGGGAAATCCAGCCCGATGAGGACAAGGGGGAAGTCCATGGTGCCTAGGCAGGATGTCCATGGCACCTGGCTGGGCCACCTGGGCCTCTCTGGCCTCACGGCCTCTCAGCAGCTGCAGTGCTCCGGACATCACAGCCACCAGCTGAAGGTGCGGGGAGGGGCTAGGAGGAGAGTTTGGAGTAGCTGGGCGGGGACAGCTTCCGCTTCAAGTACTTCAGGACATAGAGAGGGAGGCAGCTGACCACTGTGATGGCTGACACTTTCCACACGAAGGTCACAGTCGTGATAAAGGCAACGTCTGTGGGAGAGAAAGCCCAAACAGGTCTCAGGGTGCTGGGGTTGTGGCCCCCCTCCACCTGCACCCAGGTTACCACAAAGGTGGGCCTGGCAGAGCCTCGGGGTGCCTGTGAAGGCACCATTCTGCCTGCACCAGGTGAAGGGTTCCCAACAGGAGGCAGGAACCCCCCGTGTTCAGGGACAGATGCGTGCAATGCAGCCTGTGATGGGTTGGACCTTCTGGGCCCATCTGGAGTCAGCAGAACCATCTCTGCTAGCCTGCCCCCGACGGGTCCTGCTGACCTAGCGGACGTGCCAGGCTGACCTCCAGCCTGGCGGAGGTTAGGCTGGAGGTTAGGCTATCCTGATGCTGACAGGGAGAGCTGTGTGGGAACCTGGCCGGGCAGGTGGTCGCCTTCAGGACACGACAACCCTGCAGGCTGTGGGCAAAGCTGCCCGAAGAACCATGGATGGCGCGGGGCTCGGGAAGCAGAGCCCCGGTCTGCGCAGGGCTCATGGCGCCTGGGCAGTGTGGGCACGTCGTGAGCGCCCGGCTCAAGCACAGCAAACTGGAGGCCCAGCGCTGCGTGAGAGACAATGCGCATGTTTGTTGGGCATGCATGGCGCCAGCCGTGTCCCCTCTGACGAGTGCAGGACCTGGGCCCTGGGGGGTCAGGAGGCGCCTCTGCAGGTGGATCAGGACAGAGCATCACGGGGGAAGGGCCGGCGGCAAATGCCTCCCAGACGGGGGACGGGGCTCTCCTCAGTCAGGCGTCTCCAGTAACGGCGTCCAGCTGCCCGTCTATACTCTAGCTTCGCCCACTTAACAAAGCGCGGAAAGAACCAGCCAGCACCTATTCCCTGGGAACCACAGCTCCGCCCGGAGCTCTCTGTCCGCAGTTTCAGGTTCTGCCCTGAGCGTCCTGCCCTCTGTCCTCTGTGCTGCGTCCTGTCCTGTCCTGTCCTCTGCGCCGCGTCCTCTCCTCTGTCCTCTGTGCCCCATCCTGTCCTCTGCGTCCTGTCCTTCATGCACACAGAGGGAGTAGGGGGTGGGCGCGCGGGCCCTGCACTTTGAGCCCCTTCCCTGCAGCCTCAGCACTTCCAGCAGGAAGAGGACCAAGGAGAGTGCGCCCGTGGGGAGCCCGGCCCAGCTCTGGGCATCACTACAAGGAACTCCATCTCCCTGCAAAGTGAGCTGTGCGCTGCGGTCGGCGATCCGCACCGAACATCATGTCGCAGAAGTAACAAGAAAATCATGTGAAAACCAGGAAGAGACGGTTATTCAGCAAACAAATGCACAGCAACTTACCAAAATACTCATTGAGGAAAGCGAGTGAAGCCACGTAGCAGCCGAGGCTGAGCAGCTGGGCCACGACCATGAGCCAGTGCCAGGTCCTGACGGTCAGCGCCACCATCAGCAGCTCCGTGAGCACCAGCGCCGTGAAGGAGATGGCCACGACATGCACGAACTCAGACTCGAAGAGCACCAGCGCCCCGAACATGAGGATGCCGCCTGGGAGAGAGCACAGCCTTCCGCTCGGGCTGCCGGCTCCGTCACCGAGAGGCTGCTGCTAACGACTTCGACCGCGCCAACAGTCACGGGCCTGCACGGCTGGGGGGCTGAGCGGTGCCACACAGACACTCTGGACGGGCAGCGGTGCAGCAGCTGGGGAGGCCTGCCCCCCAGTTGGTGGTCACACCCTGGTGCCCCCTCCAGGGTCCAGCCACTGCCCACACGCTCCACGGCACCTGTTTATCTGGGACGCCATGAAGGCAGCTGGCTCCTTCTAACTACCGGGTCCAGATCTTGTCAAGTCCTGCCACCACGCCAAGAAAGCAAGCCACGGTGTGGGCTAGATGCTGTCATAAGGGCTGATTACATTTTTCAGAATTGTCATTTATTTAAAACCAGGTTGGTTTTTAGGTGACCTGGACCAGTAAGAAATGCCAGCCCACACTATACTGGGAAGGGGCCAGCTGCTCGGGATTGACTTGCGAGATAAACAGAAGGCGATCTTCAACTGTTGACAAAACGTGGAGCCTGAGAACTTTAACTGGCAGGCAGAGCGCCATTGCTAACAGAAGACAGGGCAGCTTCAGCCCAGGAGGAAGGGGTCCGTCTTACCTTGGTAAATGCTGATCAGAACCCAGACGAGGAAGGTCTTGAAGGATAAAGATCGCCCCTGGGGAGATGGGAGCAGCTCTGTCAATGGAGCAGCACGTGTGTCTCCCCGTGGCCGCGTGTGGGTAGCCTGTGAAGACTCCAGGCCCCCAGCCCACCCAGGTACCAACCCCGGCAGCTCCAGAGGGCGGGAGCCGGCCCCGCCCGAGGAAGACACTGACCCCGGGCCAGGGCTCCCACAGAAAGAGGATGCGCCCTCCTCACAAGCACAGTCTCACGTGGAGCACTGCAGCTCCCCCGCCTTGGGTCTAGTGGGCTGCACCTTGGTGAGGTCCTTGTACAGCTCCGGGTACAGCATGGCCATCTCCGGCTTCACATCCTGGTCCAGCACCAGCGAGAACACGGGGAACATGGTGTAGACGGTCGCGTACCTGGAGGAGAGCAGGGAGGTTACTCCGGGAGCACACCTCTTCTACCAGAGGCCAAAGGCAAACTCTAAACCAAACAAAAACAAGTTGGCAACAGAGCAGAACCTGTCCTAAAGCACTGGAGCAATGCCTACAAGCCACATTGCTCACAGGCAGTGGAATCCAAAGTTTCAGTTTTAATTAAAGCTTTTTAATTGAAACTTTGAGACTGCTGCAGATGTCAGAGCAGTTATCACAGAGAACCCAGACAGACCCTGAGGAGCCGTTAGCCAGCTCCCCCCAGTGGCCGCATCTCCAGGACTGCAGCCAGCCTCAGGCTGGGAGGCCACAGGGGGCCCTGGAGCCCGCCTCGAGTCTCCCTCAGCCCCGCCGACCCTTTGGCGCCTGTTCTCCATGCCACAACTGTTGTTGCCTGACGGAGACAGGCTGGCATCACACAGCAGGTGCCGGTGTCTGGCCTCTCGCTCAGCTGGTCCCTGGCCCCTGGCTCTGGGCAGGGCCGTTCCACACTCCCTTCTCTGCAGTGCGTCTGTGGCAGCCCGTTTCTGGTTATTACTAATACAAATAAAGTGGCTAAAGACTGCACAGGGTTTTTTGTTCTGTAAAGGTAAGCTTGACTCATTTCTGACGGGGATGCTGGCTGGGGCCGGAGATCCAGGGGTGCAAGCAGCTGTGTGCTTCGTTTTAGCAGAAGTCGCTGAACTTGCCACAGTGCCCAACCCGCTGCCTCGGGTCCATTGCCTCGCAACCCAAGCCTTCGTCCCTGGGCTGCAGGGACATAACTCAGTGGATCTCCTGAGTTAGCTGCTGGGGGTGGGGGCTTTGCAGGACCGCGCTAAATAGAGGAGGGGTCTTCCTGTGGCGATGGGTACTCGGAGGTGAGGGCTATTGGGCTGTAGGTTTACTCTGTCTCTGGGCTGCTTTCCCACTGTGTGCTCCTGCCGGGAGCTGTAGAGGCCCAGGAGCCCCCTTCTTGCCAACACCTAACGAGGCCTGTGGTCTTAACTCAGCTGCGCTCCCCCAGGAGGCCTCCCGGTGGCTGTCCCAGGATGTCAGGCCCGTCCCAGCGCTGTCTGCCCTTCGTGTCTTTGCCGCTAACTTCACGTCCTGCTAGGAAGAACCGTGTCCGGCCAGGAGGGTGCGGGCCCCAGGAAGGGGCGGCCCTGCTCAGATGCAGTGTGGCTTCCCCAGGCAAACAACTTCTAAGGAGAACAGGTGATAGCGGGATCACTGGGGGACAGATGGAGAGGGGCCGCCTCCCACGCTCACGGGTGTGACCGTCCTGACTCTGACCATGCGGGAAGCGCTCCGGCTACGGCCCCCCAGGTTCCCGGGGACCCGTCCTCCCGACGTGCAGCTGCTGCGCGTGCTGGACGGTCCACTTACCCGACCATGAGGAAGCCCTGGTACAGAGGCACCGAAGCGAAGTAGAAGACGGAGGAGAACACGGCCTGGAAGAAAAGAGCAGTGACGCAGATGAGGCACCCGAGGAGCCTGGCAGGCGGGGGCGGCGGGGCGGAACAGGGTGGGGCTGGAGGCGGGGATTGTGGATTGGGGTGGGGCTGGGACGGGATTGGGGGCTGGGACTGGAGGCGGGGATTGGGGTGGGGATGGTGGATTGGGGCGGGATTGGGGGGCAGGGCTGGGGCTGGAGGTGGGGACTGGGGGCGGGGATAGTGAATTGGGGTGGGGCTGGGGCTGGAGGTGGGGACTGGGGGCGGGGACGGTGAATTGGGGTGGGGCTGGGGCGGGATTGGGGGTGGGGCTGGGGCGGGATTGGGGGCGGGGCTGGAGCTGGAGGCGGGGGTTGGGGGCGCGGGGCTGGGGGCAGGGCGGGGCGCACCTGCATCGTGGAGATGATGAGGCCCCGGTGCATGACGAACTGGCCGAGCGCCGCCGAGCGCTTGTAGCTGCTGCGCCCGTGCACCATGAGCAGGCGGCCGACGTGCTTGAACCGTGTGATGGAGAAGTCAGCTGCCAGCGAGGCCTGCCGCCCCTCCTGCAAAGGCGGGCGGGGTGCTCAGGACCGGCCGAATCCACCGGGGAGCGACACGCTGCTGGGGACGGGCCTGCGGGGCGCGTCTGACCCACAGCTCCCCGGAGCACAGAGCGGGCGGCACTGTGCGGGCCCCCTGCCCAAGGGAGCCCACTCTCGGCTGAGGAGCGGCTGCTGCCCCCAGGACCTCGGGAGGGTTCAGCTCCAGCACTGTGGGTGTCCCAGCATATAAGCAGGAACCTTGGGCGTCTGCAAGCCAGTCCTTGCAACCTGTCGCCTCAGCTAGAGCCGCTGACCCACGCCCCACCACAAGCAGCTGCAGGTTCAGCTGTGACCAGACACCCGTCTGTGGGCCCAGGAAGCAGAGGGGCCGGGATCCCGTGCATGCCCCACCTCTCTGGGTGTTTTCACGTGAGCTCAGAGGGCAGACTGGCCAGGGAACCGGGTCGTGGCAGGTTGTGACTGTCCCCACCTGGCCTTCAGGGAGCTGCTCCCGCAGGGCGGTGGGCCCCGCCTTGCCCCCTCCCCGCCATATGCTGTAGCCGCCCAGAGCAGGTGCGGGGCGGGGGCGGGGACAAGCCTGGCCGCACCTTCCCCTCGATGCCGATCCCGCAGTCGGCCGCCTGGATCATGCTCACGTCGTTCCCTCCGTCACCTGAGGCAGGGAACAGGGTGTGAGGCGGACGCTTGCAGGGCCCGCCTCCCTCGCTGACAGCAGACAGGGGTCTGGGCCCCGGGTGTCATGCCGGTGGAGTCCAGCCAGTGGGGAGGCGCGGCATGCGTCCCGCTGCATGATGGGGACGCTCACCGATGGCACAGGTGCGTCGGCCTGTGTGTTGCTGCAGCAGCTTGACGATGTGGGCCTTCTGGGTAGGCGAGCAGCGGCAGCAGACCACGGCTGGGCACTGGCAGGCCAGCTCCACGAACTCATGCTCGTAGTACTTCAGGCAGACCTGGAGGAGGAGTGGGGCCCGGGTTCACCACCACAGACAGACAGGACGCACAGCCCCAGGCCAGGGCTCCCAGGCGGCCTCTGGCCAGCCCGCCCCCTCGGCCCCGCTGGAAAGACCCTAGCCTCTGGCCACATGGAACACTCTGACCCCCAGCTCCCCATCTCGGCTGGGAAAGTAAAGGTCCCCCAAAGCTGCCTAAAGGCTGCACAGCCCCATGGCCGAGCTGGACACCCCGAGTCATGGCCGTGGCTCTGCTGTCCAGGCCCAGTGGTCCTGTGCAGTTCTGCGGGGGCCGCTGAGCAGATTCCGGAGGTGAAGAGCCCAGCACCGTGGGTGGCAGGCTCTGTGACCACGGCCGCCAGCCCCTCCCGGATCCACAGGGAGAGCTGGAAACGCGGCACCACCCGCAGGCACAGAGGGCGCGGCCATCTCTGCTGCTCCCCCGGGGAAGTGTGGGTACTGCCCACGCGCTGACAGGCTGGCCTCAGCGTCCCACTGACAAAGGCTGGGTCACAAGAGGACCCACCACTCCGCCCAGACTCCTAGAAAACATGTGAGAACCGTTGGCAAACTGCAGAACGCGTGGGTGTCCGGTGCCCCCTTGTTTGGGTAACTGTGGCCGCCAGGCCCAGGAGCAGAGTGAGCAGAGGGGACCGGACAGAGGGGATGGCCCAGACATCCACGAGCCGCCCACCCCAAGCTGGGGTCTCCAGGAGCACAGGATCTCCCGGGTCCCGGGCCACTGCTGGATGTCTGTGTGTGGATGAATTTAGATCACGATGTGGGTACCAGAGCCAGGACTCCACGGTGGCCACGCTGCTAACACGGAGCAAGCTCCAGGCGCCCAGAGAGGGACTGAGGGACTGAGGGAGCCGGCAGCAGAGCAGAGGCGAGAGCCGTGTAGGCCAGACTCTCACTGCAGCACAGTGGCCGCTTCTCAGGGCCCACCCCTCACAGGGCTGCATGCGGCCTGCCGAGAGCAGGGACCCAGAAACAGTGCTGATGAGCAAGGCAGCCTGGCAGGTACACCTGCGGAAGCCCACAGGCCGCCAGACAGACAGGTCTAGGGGCAGGACGAGCCTCACCTCCAGGGAGGAGGGCAGACAGACAGACAGGCCTAGGGGCAGGACGAGCCTCACTTCCAGGGAGAAGGACAGACAGACAGGTCTAGGGGCAGGGCGCGGCCTCACCTCCAGGGGAAAGGACAGACAGACAGGTCTGGGGCAAGACGAGCCTCGCCTCCAGGGAGGAGGACAGACAGACAGACAGGTCTGGGCAGGGCGCGCCTCACCTCCAGGGAGGAGGACAGACAGACAGACAGGTCTGGGCAGGGCACGCCTCACCTCCAGGGAGGAGAAGAGACAGACAGACAGGTCTGGGCAGGGTGAGCCTCACCTCCAGGGAGGACAGACAGACAAGACAGGCCTGGGCAGGACGAGCCTCACCTCCAGGGAGGAGGACAGACACACACAGGCCTGGGCAGGACGCACCTCACCTCCAGGGAGGAGGACAGACACACACAGGCCTGGGCAGGACGCGCCTCACTTCCAGGGAGGAGGACAGACACACACAGATCTGGGGCAGGGCACGCCTCACCTCCAGGGCGTCCCCGGGAATGACCAGCGCACAGTCATGTTTCCTTCGGAATGCGTTCAGCTCCAGGTGGGCCTCTCCGCGGCTGGTCACCTCCACGAAAGGGGGGAAAGGCCCAGTTAGCATGATGGAGCTCCAGACACAGGAAACGCTGTAACAAACTTCTTCCCAATTTCTTCTGCAGTGCTGGCAGTAAACACCTACTTATTTAATACCATTGTTTCCCTATTTGTGGCAACTCAGAGCGGGAGATGCACTGGGAAGTGCAGGGCAAGTACTGTAACTGCAGTAAGATGAGGTGAGCGAAGAGGAGCACACGTGGGTGAGAGCGCGGCAGCCCCCGAGTGCTCAGGAGCACACGCGGGTGAGAGAGTGTGGCAGCCCCGCCACTGCGAGCGCTCAGGAGCACGCGGGTGAGAGAGCGTGGCAGTCTCCACCCCCGCGAGAGCTCAGGAGCACACGCGTGAGAGAGCGTGGCAGTCTCCACCCCCGCGAGAGCTCAGGAGCACACGCGTGAGTGTGGCAGCCCCCGCCCCCGCCATGGCTGGATGCCCGTGAGCGCTCAGGAGCACACGCGTGTGAAAGAGCATGGCAGCCCCCACCCCCGTGAGCGCTCAGGAGCACACGCGTGTGAATGAGCATGGCAGCCCCCGCCCCCCGTGAGCGCTCAGGAGCACACACGGGTGAGAGCGCAGCAGCCCCCGAGCGTTCAGGAGCACATGCGGGTGAGAGCGCTCAGCAGCACAAGCAAGTGAGCACATGGCGGCCATGAATGGACAGTCTACACTCTCGGGGTTGGGTGGTCCGCTGGGTCTGAGGAGGCCAAGCAGGGGGTGGGGGACGGAAGGACCATTTACAGACGCCTCATTCATAACAAGGTGAGTGAGCAAAACGCTTGCTTTGTGTTTCGGTCATGAGTTTCAACTTCTTGTAATTCAGGCCAACTAAGTATCTGGAGGATTAAACGATGTAAAATTGAGCCATAATCTCAAAATATCATTAATTTTAGGATGCAAACATTTCAGAAGCCAACACACCAGTTTTTGTCATTCTTTCTGTGGAGATTTTATGGGGCATAAAATAAATGATATATTATAGGACTAAAATAAAGTTTCATGTGTTTCAAATCCCAGACTCATCTTTAAGTAGGTAGTTTTTATTGTGGAGATTTTATTTGTGGGGCTATAACACTGAAAAGTCAACAAAAATTGATCTGAAGTTTTATCAGAATCATTAATAATTTAATTGCAAATAGTAGTCTGCAGGGCCTAATTTGCGATTCTGATGCTTCGAGATAAACGACATTTACATGTAAATTATATTCAAATCACTATTTCTGTAGGTGTAAGCGCTTCATTTGGAAGACAGATACACACCATGTCTGCTCAGCCACCATCAATCAAGACCCAAGAAACTTTTATTTCTTGTTTGAATCAAATTTCACCATAACTAATAGATACAGTAAACACATTAATTTAGATCATTTCTATTAATTTCCTTTGATCTAATTAAGGGAACATTTAATCTGAAGATGGCAGCAGATTAAAACATGTCTACTTTGCATTTACAGCTTGTCTCACAAAAGCGGCCTCTGGACCGCATATAATGTGTGTGACTAAGAGACAGACATTATTATTTCTTGGCTGTGCCACACACCTTGTGGGATCTTAGTTTCCAGGCCAGGGGTTGAACCCAAGGCCTTGGCAGAGAAAGCACCAAGTCCTAACTACTGGACCACTAGGGAACTGTAATTTTTTAAATCACTACACACTTTTATAAATCAAATGGAAAGTGATGGCAGTATGTCTGTTTTAAAATAAATATTTAGTTGTTAATAATTCTAATAGTACTACAGGAAATACTCTTGAATGTATATCTTGTTTCACTCTATCAAAAGCAGCTTTTGATCACATTAACATATGTAACTAATAGAAATCTGTTTTTAACATTTATAAATTGAGCAAGGAAATTATTTCTCTTACATTCTCACAAAACCAGTAAATTTTAATTCAAAACATTTAAAGTTCAAAGGGACGTGGATGTACACTTACCGGCCTGAAAACATGCGTGTCCTGCGTTCGAGACACCAGGTGAGAACTCTTGGCGATGCACGTGGCAGTCTCCAGCTTGTCACCTGTCAGCATCCATATCTAGGAGACAGTCCCAGTGCGTGAGCCCCAGCTCTGTCACGTGCTCACTTCTTTAAGTCTCTATCCTTGGACAGACATCTGCATCTACAACGTCACTATTCACAACAGCCAAAACATGAGGTGAGGCAAGAGTCCACGGACGGACGGTGGAGAAACCCAGTGTGGTCCCTCCATACAGGGCAGGCGGTTCCGACACCTACTATAATGGGGGCGAACCTCGAGGACACTGTGCTAAGTGGAACAAACCAGTTGCCAAGGGAAACACTGCCTGACCGTGCCTAAAGGCAGTCCCTAGAGTCAGACTCAGAGAGACCAAGTGGACCGGCAGGTGTTGGGGCTGCGGGAGGGAGAGCTGGCAGCCCAGGGGGCAGTTTCAGCTTGAGACTGGCGAGTGAAGGCAGGTGGCGGCTGCACGGCAGTGTAAGTGTGCCTAGTGTCACCGCTCTGTGCACAGGAGACTGTAAAGATGGAACGAAAACGTCTCAGACGATGTGCTAACAGAAACACAAGAGCAGAGTAACGTTCAGATGCGGCGGCTGGAGCTGGGGCAGGCGAAGGACTGGGGCGGGAGCCTCGTGGCCAAGGACCACAGGGCTAAGGGTCTGCAGGGCTCAGGACCCGAGATTCCTGTGTGAGCTCTCAGTTGAAAGCTGGGGTTCAAGATGGGGAGACGGGCAGTAGCTAAGCCAGAAATTGTTTATGTCAAATAAGGCATGTTGAACAAGACCATGAAAAATAAAGATCTAGCCCATTTATTATTGCAGTTATTTTATTTAACTTTTGCTGCACCCTGTGGCTTGTGGTATCTCAGTTCCCCAACTAGGGACTAAACTTGGGCCATGGAAGCCCAGAATCCTAACCACTAGGCGACCAAGGAACTCCTGAGACCACTCTTACTTATAAATATCACACACATTCATGTATTAGTGTGTAAATCTCCCTAGCCTGAAAAGCAAAATCTTTATACATAATGGAATGGTTTATACCTACTTCCTGTAACATCAGTGGTTTCTATCATCTGAATTTTTCAGGCGTTTTATGTATCATACACAAGCATGAGTTTTGGGGCACAGGACACAAACTTACATGTATACTGGCTCTCTGCTCAGTGGCTCCTTTCAGTGTCTGAGGATTTGTGTGTTTTTATTTCCGCTACACATTTAGATTGACTTTACTGAGCCTAGATCTAAGATCATGACACCTCATTGTACCAGGTTTGGAAACAAGCCACAGAACAAGAAGCCCCGCTCCCGACAGTCCAGTGACATGGCCCACGAGCACTGTGGCTCAGGCTCAGAGGACTGGCCGGAACCGCGTCCTTCCACGGGGCGGGACGAAGGAGTCTGCGTCTGCAGATGGGAAAAGGGGAGGAACCAAGGCAGAACCTCACCGAGCCCTTCTCCAGCGCTCAGGGAGCAGCTACTGCAGACACCCACACCTCTACAGGGGACGCGTGCGCTGCCCCGCTTGCTGACCACCCAGGAGGACACCCGAGAGCTGGACTGGGCGGAGCTCAGGAAGAAACATGGTGAACGGGCAGGCTGTCCGCTCTAACCCGTCTCGTGTCTCCAACCAATTTCCTGGCCAGACGGGCTGAGGTTGGCTCAGCGCTTGGAGTCCGAGCCGCTCTCCAATTCTGACTCCCACTTGGACAGCAGCTCGGACCTGCGCCCCTCAGTGGGCGGGGAATCTCCTGTGTTCCTCTGTGCTGTCATGGCGCCCTCATCCAGGTGTGCCAAGGGCATTGTTATCTGAAGCTGGCACAGCTTTGTGTCCTGACATTTCCCCCTAGTTTGCTCTCTAGTCCAGCAAGACACAAGTGTTTCTTTTCAGTAAAATTCTCAAAAGTAGAGAGCCTGTTCTGAGACAGCATGTTTCTTGCCCCCGGATAACTGCACTTCAGCTTCAGTGAGAGCACAGAAGGCAAGAAAACAAACTAAAACTTACACCCAAAGCCCTTGTCTCCCCAGACCCGAAGAGGACAAACTGCTGGGAAGCCAGCCGGTCTGTGCGTCAGTAGACAGCATCATGCAGTTTATGGGAAACCCTCAAAGTGGGTACAGGCTGCGGTGCGGGCAGCTTGGGCCAGGCCAGGGGGCAACTGGCCTGCCCTGGGAGTGCCTGCAAGCTGGGGGAGGCGTGGAACCGCCCGAACCTCTAAGGATGGACGTCCAGCTGTGGACACAGAGGTTTCCCGATGTGCTGGTTTCTTCTTCGAGGGTCATGCAGAGACCTCTGCTTACAGACACTTCCACGCTCCGTCTTATTTGAGTTCCAAGGGACACCCCCAGGGGACGGGGTACCTGCTCTCAGGGGACTACCCTTGGGGGACGGGGTACCGAGTTCCAGGGGACCACCTCTGGGGGGCGGGGTACCTGGTTCAGGGGACCACTCCTGGGCCCTACCTTGATGCCAGCATTGCGCAGCATTTCCAGGGTGGGCCTCACGTCCGCCTGCAGCTGGTCCTCCACGCCTGTCAGGCACAGCAGCTCCATCTCCCGCTCCAGGCTCTCCACCACTGCGGCCACCTTGAGCGTCCGGTCGTGGAGGCTCAACTTGGCCTGGTTGTAGCGGCTCTGGGGATGACAGTGGTGCCGTGAGTCACGCTGGACCGACAGGCCGGACACCCTGCCCGCCCAGTGACAGTGGCCCCAGGGGAGCTGCCCGCTCACCTCGAAGTCCTGGTACTGCTCCTCCGTGAGTGCCCTCTTGGCCACCACGAGCGTGCGCAGGCCTTCGCGGGCCATGTTCCCACACTGGGAGAGCACAGGCAGGTCACAGGCTGGCCACGGGCTCGGCACCCCCACCACGGTCACTACCACCGCCTTTCCTGGGAGTGGGCAGCGGAGGACCATCACAGAAGAAACCGCCCCCAGCGCCGCCAGCGCAGTCCACGGAGGAGGTGCTGGAGGGTAGGCCTCACGCCATCGCCCTTGCCACCGCTCAAGGGCAAGTGTTGGTGGTTTTGTTTTTCAAGTTTGGGGAAAAAGTTTATAACCAAAATTCCACTCGAGTGCTTCCCTGACACAGAACAGCCCCTGTAAACTCAGGCTCCAAGAACCTGCGGGCTTTTGAATAAACCAGAAGGCCCTCAGACAACGACAGTACTACAACAAAGATGCGGGCGGGGGTCGAAAGATGTGTCCACAGAAGAAACTACAATGTTGGAAATAAACGCATAAAGGATTTTTAATAAAGTTATCTTTGTGAAAAACAATCTGACATTATCTGTCTGTTGCAAGACATTTATTGATTTGACCTCATAAAGCTAAATAAATTAAACAAGGATTTTATAATTAATTGCACATCATTATGACCAAAACTAATTTTTATGGCATTTTACTAGGTCTTCAGGGAGTTTAATTTATTCATGTCCCTGATTAAATCCAGTGCCTGAAGGAGCTATTGATTCATATTGCCAATACCGTCATGGACGTGGGTTGTGGTCCCTGGACTGACAGACCAACTCCAGGCGTGCAGTGGGGGCGGGGCGCACTGGACCCTGGCAACAACAGGCACAGTGTGGGGGGTCGTGCCCATGGGTCCAGGGGGTTAGTTCTCCTCTGAATCTAACTTCTTATTAACACATAAATGTGAACAACAAGTACCAGTCATACTTGTTTAGGGAGAATTTGATGAAAATATAGGATTGGTTATATCTAGGTCTTACTTTCCATTTTTAAAGTGAATCTTATGTACAAATTAGAATTAGATTAAAATTCTAACTAAAATCTTGTAATAATTTAGGTTACAAAATAAGTATCAGGTTAAAATATAACTCTGGATATAAAGACAATATTATTTCAGGTTTTTTAGTGACTGATTAGTGATGCTTTCTATTTCTTCACCAACATAAAATAGTCTTCATAAGGACCCGCCTGCATATATCCACGTATATTCACACGAAACCCCAAACGCTAGCTGTTCACACAGCAAATGCGTGTTGTATCACCAGCTCTCCCACCTCTTCTGCTCTACGGGCTGACTGGTGTCCGGCAGAAACCGGAGCCTCGGTTCACCCAGTGACCCCAGTGAGTGCCCACAGCTCACGCCCTGCGCTGCGTCAAGAGCCCGCGGACGCCAGCAAGCGCGTACCTCCTCCTCCAGCCAGTCGTTGTACTGCACGATGGAGGCCATGGCCACGTCGGCGCCCTTCATGTAGAACGTGATCTCTGCCGTGGCCTCATCCTGCAACGAGAGACGCCTGCTGGGGCCAGGCTGCCCAGATGGGACAGCCCGAGACAGCAGCCCCCAAGAGCGCCTCTCTCCGGGCGGGCTGCTCAAACACCCGCTCCGCAGGGCCGCGTCCTCCCTGGGCACCCAGGCCGATCGCAGCCGAGGCCACGACGGCAGCTCGCGAGGTGCTGTGCTGAGGCTTCTGAAGTAAAACCTGTACACACACACGTGCCTGGGACTGCATGGTAAATCCTCTCAAATTTTCATAGTTTGAGCTTCTAGTTTAGCCAACATCCAAGATGTATGTGTGGTATTTGCTACAAAAATTTGACAGCAACTTCACGGTCATAAGTCAGTCTTCAGGTAAACTCTTCAGCGGTTACTGCAGTGGAAAACAAAGCAGCTCGAGCTGATTTCAAAACTCACCAGTAACCTCTTATACTCACTCCGCCTTAGTTGTCATGACCACTGGGGCATAAGCTATCAGCCTGAGCTTTGGGACAAGCATAAAGCCCTGCAGGGAGCCTCAGCAGCCCCGCAGTGAGCAGAGCCGACCCTGGCCGGGGAGGGGCGGGCGTACCCTGACGATGACCCCCATGCGCTTGCTCTCCGACGTGAAGGGGAAGGTCTGCAGGATGCAGAAGGTGAGGATCTGGCCGCTGGGGGTCCGCAGCTGCATGGATGTGAGGTCTCTGCTGACCAGCGTGAGGCCGACGCTCTCTGTCCACTGCACCAGGGCCACCTGCAGGGGACCAGCGAGGTGTGAGGCTCCCTGTGGGGGACCGGCGAGGTGTGAGGCCACCGCTCCTTGCGGGGGGAGGGCGTCAGGCCAGCGTCAGCGAGCTCGCTGAGACGCCACCAGGAGGCAAGGCTGGCCCTGCTTGTTCTGAGGCCTTTCTAGGGGACCCTGGCCGCTCCAGGGTCCAAGAGCATGTGAACGTGACAGAGTGAGTCACCGTGGAGCTGGAATTAGAACCCGCCTTCCCCGGATTTCCAACATGTTACTAGGGTACTAGAGAAGGCCGGGCCCTAACAAGATGCTATGAGGCTACAGAACTATAATTTAGAGCACCAGTGATGTTCCCCAAATCACAGCATTCAAAAGGGACACACGGGCATCAGGAGAGGCACGTCAAGGGGGACAAGTCAACTACCCCATAGCCCCATGCAAGCGAGAACGGAAAGTGAAACTCCGTACACGTTCCTACACAACCTCTTTGTATCTGCACGTGATCCAGACCCCGAGGTTCGCCTTCAGCATACGCAGTGAAAGGTTACCATTACATCCTGACCTATAAATTGTATCTTCCTGTGAACACCCTATCATCTCCTTGGGCCCGCTGCAGTCAAGATGCAAGTTTCTATATTTGGTGACTCACATCTGTTTATTATTTAGCTTATGCTTGGTTTCACAACCCCTTGGAGGTAGCATTTATCACAAAAAATCAGTTGGGCTTCTGCTACCTAGCCTAGCATCCGTGTAGCTGTTCTTAGTGAGCATTCTGTGGTTTAACTGTCTGTTGCCAACAGAAGGAAAAGTGTTCAGAATGTCAATGGTATAGACACTTTAGCATAAACACTTTAGTTACTGTTCTGATGTCAGTTGCTTAGCGCTGGGCAGAACTCTCTCTGATAAAATAACATTTCTGAGCAGGCTGTAAACAAACAGCCACAGAGGATGGACAGGAACGCACAGGACTCCTTGCCATGTGCTCAGCACCCTAGCCACCACCACCTGTGGGCACACGCACAGGGCCGTGGGGCCTGTGAGGGCAGAGGGTCTCCCTGGCTCTGAGCTTCACCACCCTGCCTTGGCGTGCCTCGGGGCTGCAGTCAGCCTCGCAGAGTCCAGGCCACGCTCTCTGTTCATCTAAAGTAAACTAGTGCTGTTCTTTTTAGACGGATTTGAGGAGTAACTTCACATCCAGAGGTGTGACATGTAGCAGTTAAAGGAAGGAAAATTTCTAAAGTTCTGACAGTTTGACTGTATTTTCTTCCTAAAGATGATTAAGCAATTAATACACACATGCTGTTTGAGAGCATAATGTCTCCTAACTCAGAATGAAAGGCATCAGCCAAGGGTGGGGGAGGCTCTTCACATGACTCCAGCAGTCAGGAGGGGAGGCTCTGCCAGCCACGCCCGCCCCCGGGGGCACCGCACAGACTGGGGAGCAGCGGTCCACTCAGACCTGTGGCAGAAACGACCGCCCGGTTACGGAGCTGGACAACAGCGAAGGGGTCTACGACAGCCTCGGGGCAGACGCTGGATGCCCGCTGTGTTCAGGGCGCCACCCCCAGTGACCAGCACCACAGACACCTCTTGAGCCAAGGAGAAGCAGTCTCTTCTTCAGGGTGATTGAACAGTGGGAAGCTCAATGGGGCACTGATGACAGGAGGGAACACTGGAGCCCTGCCTGAGCGCTGGCTTGTGAGGCAGGCTTCTGGGTCCTGGAAGAGACGGGGGTGAAGAGCTCGTCCAGCATAATCTGGGCTTTGAGAGTAAAAACCCAGTTTTCACCCTAGAAGTCACTAGTTCATGGTTAGCCACTTCTTCACAAGCAAAATGTCATTGCTCGAAAGAAGCACCCAGGCTGCTTTATGGTTCCATACAGCCAGCGTTTGCACCTGTTTGTGGTGGCACAGGTGTTCAAATTTTTTGCCTCTGTTTAAACTCGGTGGTTGTTTTCTCATGATGAGTTTTTCGGGTTCTTTCTCTGTACTGGTTACTGGTCATTCATCAGGTATGTATTTTGCAAACACATCCTACAAGTCTGTGGCTTGTCTTCGTTTTCATAACAATGTTTCTCAAAGAATATAGGATTTTTAAATCAAAGTCTAATTTAACAGTTTTTTCCTTTTACAATTTGCACTGTTTGTGACCCACAAAATCATTGCCTAACTCAAACCGACAAAGATTTTCCTATACGTTTTCTTTTAGAAATTTTATACTTTTGGTTTTTCATTTAGGTCTATGGCCAATCTGAGTTAATTTTTAGAATAGTGAGACATACTAGTTCAGGCTCTGTTTTGCAAATGGCTGTTCAAATGTTCTGCGCCCCATTTATTCTGATCATCTTTTCTGTAACGATTTCCATGGCACCTTTATAAAAAATCAGCTGACATCTTAGTAACAGAAAGTCTTCAAATCCATGTGTACATTTCTCACATATACTGTCCTCAAGTTTTCTTCACTGTCTTACTTTCCAGCATACAAATGCTGTACATATTGTTAGACCTATCCTTAAACATGTCATAGTTTTCTGTGTGTGTGCTCTAGAAATGGTACATTAAAAAATTTCAATTTCTAATTGCTCATTGCTGGTATATACAAATAGGAGTAATTCTTGTATACGGATATCATAACATAAAACTTTGGTAAACTCACTTATTAAGTCTTAGGAGAAAGTTAAACTTTCAGCAGAGCTTTTGGGATTTTCTACGAAGACAATCACATTATCTATTGAAAAAAGGGAGAGAGTTTTGTTTCTTCCTTTTTTCTGGTCTACCGAGGTTTTATGTAGTTCTTACACTCCATTTTGCTAATCTGTATGTTTCCTGAACATGGATACTAGAGGTTTTAAAAAGTATTAGCATTTGGGTTGTTTTAATATTCTCTTTTAAAAATTTAAGCTCACCTGTCTATTACACACTCTTCATAGGCATAATTTTAGGTGTGTATGCTTAGTTTGCATTCACTGTTTTGTATTATTTACTATTTTTGCCAAGTTTTTCCATTTTATTTAATTTTCAAAGGATCAGCTTTTGAATTTACTGCTTATTCAATCATTATTTTTATGTTCTCCTTTACCTTTTCTTTCTCCTACTTTCCTTTGGTTTTGCCTTCTTCTTAAACATTTTGGTCGGATACCAGCTTCATTTGCTCCCCTTCTTTCTGTCAGTGCAGTGCTGGTTTGATGCGCAAGGCTCTACCCAGCATGTCTGCTGGCTGAGGTGGGGTTCCCAACTGCTGACTGCTCCCATGAGGGGTGCCTGGGTGGAGCTGCTTGGGGTGCACGACCACGGCCTTGGCTCCTCCTGGGCTGTCACCCTCACGTCGGGTCACACCACTACTGTGTGGTGTTTCTAAGGGGACACTCGCAGAAAGAGAGCCACTGGGCCAGGCAGGGGCCAGGTGTGTGGCCTCACAGAGAAGCGGTGCAGGGGTGGCTGGAGCAGCTGCTGCCCCTTCCTGCTCCCTCTGGGTGCTGTCAGTGATGGAAGAGACCATGTAAGGATGACTGCTTCTCTAACTTGGCTTTTAGACATTTCTAACAATGTGATTATTGAAAATAATATGAAGGTCAAAATAATTAAAATGTAAGTGTGAAAAATACGTATTTAAATGGGAGCTTGAGCTAAATCTCATCCACAAGCCAGTTAGTAACATGCTTGGGCAATCACTGTTACAGGCAATTTGTTTATGCTCTCACACTTCTCCATGCTAGGTAGCCAGTGTGGGACAGATTTTGTTATTAATTTTCCCTGTAATTCCATTATTCAGCAACGTCTGTGCTGTCGTTCTTGAAAGATTAGGAGAAGTTTCCTTTACCATATTAGCATATTAGCATCTGCATAGCCACCAGCTACACTCCAGGGACACCTTTCCTACCGTGCACCTTATAAATCACTGTTTGATCACTGATACACCTTCATTTTCAATTGTGGTACTCCATCACTGCTATAATTTGATAGAATTATGAACAAAATGTGCAAGCTGACCACCTGGAACAGCTGCCAGTCAATACTCAGGGCAGGCTGTGCAGTTTGTGTTCTGTCCTGCTCCTGAGGGCCATGGAGGGGGACTCACGCCACAGACAGGGAGCTGCTCCCCATAAACATGCTGACCCAACACCGTAGTTAGCCCTGCTTCAATAAGCACACACAATAAAACGGGTGTAAAGTTATAGCACGCAGCATACACTGGAGTAAATCAGAAGCAATGCTATTAGGGACGGTCATTCTTTTGTTTGTAAATAATCCACTTGTGGTTTGTCATAAATTTCAGCAGATTCCTGCACAGACACGTCCACATGAACAAAAGTATCCATATCCTGAAATAATAGTTAAGACAGAACTTACAGAGGTGAAGGGGAAAATGTTACTAACAGCAGGAGATTCGCAGGTCTAAGTCACTGGAAATCTCAGCCTATCCATCATTTGAGCCGGGCTGACTGGGGTCTTGGGTTTGCGCTGTGCTGGCCTTGCTCACTGGAGGTGATGGCCTGGTGCCCGAGGTGCTGCCTCTGAGCTGACTTGGTGGCGCCCGTTGGTGACACTGGCTTGGTCTCAGCTTCCACAGCTGCACTGGACACAGTGCTTACCAGGGCTGGGTTTTAACTTTGTCCAGGAATTTCCAGGAACATTTGTCTGCTAAGCTGGAGTTTGCTATGCTGAGGCTGTACTGGCAAAGTGACAGGCAAGCGAAACTTTCTACTCTCTTGGAGAAAATGAAATATTGATCACTTATCATAAGAAACAGCAACTGAAGCCTAAGTAGGCTGCAGGTCCTGAATACGAAATCACTCCTGCTCTGAGAGCCCAGCCCCCGCTACACGTGACAGCTTCCAGCACGCTCGTCACTGTAGGTGTGCAGGGACCGTGCCTCGGACAGCCTCTCATGGCTTGAAGGCGACCCCCAGACGCCATTCCTGGGGCAGGAGAGAAGCATCTGCGCACGCGCTTAGGTGAGTCAGAAGGCGCTCCCTTCTCAGGAAGATGAACGCCAGGAACTGCTGCACTGTGAGAGACTCAGAAGCCAGTACATTCTACAATAAGTCCCACTTTCTGAAGCTAAGATGACACAGGAGCCTAAGCAAATAGGGATTATAAGAGTGAGTATGGTGTTGACGTGAGTATACGAAGCCGGTTAAGCCTCCTAAATGATAAGGTTGCTTATTAACTGCACACATGCTGACAGGTCAAGGCTGAGGGCAAGGAGAGAACATCAACTAAGCCATTTCCCTGAAAAAAGCTCCAGGGTGCAATATTCTACCACTTTATTCAATAAAAAATGCTTTTAAAACAGTACTTTGGTGATTGGGAAACAATGCTATCATCTGTCAACCTAACTGCAGCAAAGTTCAATAAGCGAAATAATGAACCGTTTTGATGATTTTCCCTGGGCTTCAGGGACCTGCAAACCCGGCATCCACAAAGTGCTTTAAATACTATGATGAAGTCAAGTCTTTTCATTCTCAGATTTGAAATATGGATTAGGGATTTCTTAGAGGTTATTTAATGGCCTGCCATTTTTAATCATTGTCCAATTTCTAAAGTAGGAAGAAATTTTGAAATAAAAAATTTAAATATAAGGCTAGTAGTTTTAATTTAGTTTTGGAAATCTTTGAATCAGTGAAATCTCTCTCTGTTGCGAATTCCTAATTTAAAATTTAAAAAAGGTTGTAACATAAAAGCCTAAAGATAAAAATTCTAAGTATTTTAAATAAAACTTTGTATTTATTTTTGGAAGGTAATAAGGTAAACATATAAGATTTTTAAAACTTCCAATAAAATTTTCCTTGGAAAACATCTGTGGTCTAAGTTTTCCATGCTCAGGACTAGGAAAGAATACGTTTCAATAAGTAACCACATGGAACTCGAAGAACTCCTTTGCAAGAAAAAGAGGGGCAGCGCTCCCCTCCAGCACGTGTCTGCTCCAGGCCGACCCGAGGCCAGGCCAGCTGCCCAGACACCTGACTACCCACCTCTGCGGCCCAGGCCCCACGTCCACGGCGACCGCGAGTGACGCGTGTTCCAGGTGATATACACGTGGTTCCAAAGGCCGTACCGAGCTCTGGTAGAAAGGAGGTTTCTACACACCTGCTGGTCAACGTGGTCTATAAAGCAGAGTGGGGGGATGGACGGGACCCCGCGCTCTTGCCCGCTGCATCACTCACCAGGGACCTGCGGCCTGGAGGCTGTGCCCCAAGGGTGGCTCAGTGCCCCACGGCCTGGATCCCTGTTCTGCACGACGGCTCAGCTGCGCTGCGGGGCGTCCCCATGGCTGACCACAGCCTGGCTCACAGCTCACAGGTTCCCCAGCACTTACTGGGAAGACAAGCATTGAGTCTCACAGAAGGCAAAGGCTGAGCCATGGGGCAGGCCGGGGGGGAGGAAGAAGCACAAACCATTATGTACAAAACAGGCTACAACACGGGAAACACAGCCAACATTTTACAGTAACTATAAACAGAGTATAACCTTTACAAACTGTGAACTACTGAGCCACCAGGCAAGTCTACCTTGTACACCTGTAACTCATATGGTCTATCAGCTATACTTCAGTTTAAGAAAAAAGGAAATACCTCTGTAACAAGAGCTTCAAAAATAAATTTAAAAAAACCACAGCTGTGGTAGGAGCTCTGTCAATGCCCTGAGCTGCTGCTCCACTGGGGGTTCACCATCGGGAAGTCAGGACAGGCTGCGGGCCCTGCGCTGCACACCCCGGCCTGCATCCTCTCAGAGCCTGGCAGTACCAGGGGAGGGACTAACTGGGGCAGTGGGCCTCAGCCGTGGTATGACCTACTGGATCTCCAGGATGGAGAAGAGCTGGCCCCACCTGCAGAATAAACAGCATTTCTAGAACTGAGCTTCTCAGGTGGCACTAGTGGTGAAGAACCTCGCTGCCAATGCAGGAGATGGAAGAGATGTGTGTTTGATCCCTGGGTGGGGAAGATGTCCCAGAAGAGGAAATGGCAACCCACTCCAATATTCTTACCTGGGGATTCCCATGGACAGAGGAGCCTAGTGGACTACAGTCCACAGGCTGCAAAGAGTTGGACACGACTGAGTGACTGAGCGCGCACACACACACATACTGTACCTAAATTCTAGCAAAATACCTGGAGATTTGACTTGCAAGCTTGGTGATCCCCTTGGAGAGAGAACACAGGAGGATGCAGCCTGCAGACCTCATGGTGTCAGCAGGCAACTGGTCCTGCTCCCCGCCTCCCTGGACCCAATCCCAGCGCACTCTGGGATGAGAAAGCACCTGCCCACAAGGACGGGGTGAGGGCAGGGGTTGGGCCAGGAGGGCGCTGGCCTGTGGTGAAAGCCCATTCTGAAAACCACGGACGAGCCCTCCTCACCCCACGAGAAGACGGAGCAAGCACTCCTGGCGGGGCCAGGAGGAGCCAGGGGAGCCGCTGTGTGCGCCTGCGGGCCTGCACGGGATGCGGCCCTCGGCGACTGACCTCGTCGGGGCTGGAGGCCTGGTAGGTGCGGTTGTCATCGCTGAAGTCCTGGTCCGCCTCGGCAACCTCGGTCTCGCCAGCTGCGCCACGGGCCTCGTACACGGGCGTCACGTTGTGACACAGGGCGACAGCTTTCACAGCCTCGTGGACCCGGCTGCTCACGCTCTTCCTCACCTTGGGTGCCGACGACGGGGCTTTCCTCGGAGGGGTTGAAATGGTGCTGCTTCCGCCAGCCTGACACTGTGTCTGCAAACACGGACATCACAGGGTTAGAGGCAAGCGGGCGCATGCTGGAGTTACCCATAAGCACGCCTGTCACGGACGGCCAGGCCGGGCTGGAGAGTGGCTGGGATGACGACTGCCTGCACGTGGCCCATGGGGCAACCACGCACCTGGGGATCCTGGGGCCACAAGGTGCCTGGACATTTCCCGGTTGTCCAGTAACCGAAATGTTTGCTACAGTACTCAAAATTTGACCATCTCCTTTTAGTAGATTCACTGCAGCCTGGCATACATGAGCCCAGTCCTTAACAATTCCTGTTTATCCACCACTTCTAAGAGCAAAGTTAAGAACAGAAGACTCCCAAGTGCTTTCCTTTCTCCTTAAAACTGTGTGCATAACTGGTCTGAAGTCAAGAGCAGGAAAAAGCGTTTAGGATGGTTCCTTTAATACTATGGACTCATTGGCTTTGCATCAGTCTCTGAAGTTAACTGTCTGGTTTGCAGACAAGGAGTGTTGGATATAATAATTGCCTCCTGATGGCCCTGGACACACCCCACCCACAACCCTGTTCACCTCCTCCTGAGTGGGGCTGTGGGAGGACCCCGACCCCAAGGCCCATCAGATGCTTCTCCACAGAACACAAGGGTAACTCCTGACACCCCTGGAAAGCCTCTCCGCTTTTGGGTGGCTGTGCAGAGCAGCTGAGCCATGCCCATCCGCCCGTCAATCACGGAGCTGGCTAATGAGGGGGTGGCCCCCTGCTCAGCTGGCGCCCCTTCCAGCCTGAGCCCCCCACCCACACCTGCATCCTGACCGCACACCCACACAGCCACCAAGCGGCCCTGTTCCTGCTGACTCAGGCTGGCGAAAGCCCATTCTGAAAACCACGGACGAGCCCTCCTCACCCCACAAGAAGACGGAGCAAGCACTCCTGGCGGGGCCGGGAGGAGCCAGGGGAGGCGCTGTCTGCGCCTGTGGGCCTGCCCGGGACGCGGTCCACTCACTCCACTCAAGTCCACTCAGGATCCCAGGGTGTAAGTACGATCAGGCTGCACCAGACTCATGTTCCGTTACAGTGGACTTAAATTATTGTCATCTCATTAACACTAACAAGCAGAAGGGAAAGAAGAAATCCATTCACATAAAAACCTGGATAACCAGCCAACGAACATAGCTTTCACTAAAAAAGGTTAGTAAGATTCTTCTTAGATGGGATACTATTTGCTGTGTCTATATGACATCTTTTCTGCTTTTAATTTTTTCTAGTAAAATAACATTTGGAGCTACTGAAGTCATATTCATGGATAATACAGGTTGTTTTTTTTTTAAAGATGTTACCTGGCACTATTTAATCTAGACACAGACCGCAAGAAGGGAGATAGTAGTCCTCCATTAAATTTTTTTCATCTATTAATAAATACTCTAGGTTCCAAAATACTCTATTAAAATGAATGACATCCAAATTGACTATATGTGTTTGTGCACAGATGAGTGCTTCTGGGAGTGTCTGATCATACATATCACACACACACTCAGATAAGGCTGTTTTCATTTGATAGCATCTCAAAAGTAAAGTACATGCCAGATGGATGCACTTCACAGAAAAAAGAGATGGTTTTCACAAAACTGAATATAAGGCTGACAACATACTTTGTGTTCGGAAAAAGCAAGAGAGTTCCAGAAAAACATCTATTTCTGCTTTATTGACTATGCCAAAGCCTTTGACTGTGTGGATCACAATAAACTGTGGAAAATTCTGAGACAGACGGGAATACCAGACCATCTGACCTGCCTCTTGAGAAACCTATATGCAGGTCAGGAAGCAAGGGTTAGAATTGGACATGGAACAACAGACTGGTTCCAAATAGGAAAAGGAGTACATCAAGGCTGTATATTGTCACCCTGCTTATTTAACTTACATGCAGAGTACATCATGAGAAACGCTGGACTGGAAGAAGCACAAGCTGGAATCAAGATTGCCGGGAGAAATATCAATAACCTCAGATATGCAGATGACACCACCCTTATT
>NW_024070206.1:60647308-60705870 GCF_014754425.2 Oryx dammah | reverse complement strand
GAGGAGAGTGAAAAAGTTGGCTTAAAGCTCAACATTCAGAAAATGAAAATCACGGCATCTGGCCCCATCACTTCATGGGAAATAGATGGGGAAACAGTGGAAACAGTATCAGACTTTATTTTTTTGGGCTCCAAAATCACTGCAGATGGTAACTGCAGCCATGAAATTAAAAGACACTTACTTCTTGGAAGAAAAGTTATGACCAACCTAGATAGCATACTGAAAAGCAGAGACATTACTTTGCCAACAAAGGTCTGTCTAGTCAAGGCTATGGCTTTTCCTGTGGTCAAGCATGGATGTGACTGTTGGACTGAAGAAAGCTGAGCGCCAGAGAACTGATGCTTTTGAACTGTGGTGTTGGAGAAGACTCTTGAGAGTCCCTTGGACTGCAAGGAGATCCAACTACTCCATTCTGAAGGAGATCAGCCCTGGGATTTATTTGGAAGGAATGATGCTGAAGCTGAAACTCCAGTACTTTGGCCACCTCATGTGAACAGTTGATTCACTGGAAAAGACTCTGATGCTGGGAGGGATTGGGGCAGGAGGAGGAGGGGACGACAGAGGATGAGATGGCTGGATGGCATCACCGACTCGATGGACATGAGTCTGAGTGAACTCCGGGAGTTGGTGATGGACAGGGAGGCCTGGCGTGCTGTGATTCATGGGGTCGCAAAGAGTCGGACACGACAGAGTGACTGAACTGATGCATACCGCCACACCGAGGCGTCGCCAGGGACGGTGCTGCATTGCAGCTTGGCATGTGACAGGCCCTGTTACCACAGCAGCACTGGGCACCCTGGCAGGGAGACACCTGCAGGGCTGGGCCCGCTCACCTGTGCGTAGGCGTTCAGGAGGTGGTTCTGGATCTCATCCATCGTGTCCGTCCCATAAGACACGGTGCCCAGGTGCAGCCGCTTAAACACCATCTCGTTCTGGGTGAGGGTTCCTAGGACAGAAACAGCAGGACACCGTCAACGCAGGGAGCTCGCTGGCGGTTCAAGGCTGGGCCCCAATGCGTCACACGCAGGGCTGGCTGTGCCCTGCACCCTGAGCACGCGCTCTGCCACACTAAGCATCACCGAGTGCCGTCCATACCACCCTCATTTGCTCCATTTCACTATGAGGACCGGTGTTCTTCCCACAGCGTCAGGCTCCCTTTCAGTAATTCCCAATGATGGGCTGGGGGCAGAGGGTTCTGGTTCTGCAGAGAAAGTCCAGGCTCTGTCTCCCGGTTCAGATCTGCTGTTGGTCCAAGGCAGATTTGCCCCTTCAGAGAGAGACGGGTGGGAAACTGGAAAAGTGACCCACAGCCGAGATCAGAACGTCTATCCCTTTCACGTGAACCTGTCGTGAACCATGAAGTATTTTCCACTGAACAGAAACAACCTTCTCGAGCCTAGATGCCACGTGAGTTGCAGAGAGAGGAGGAGAGAAGGCAGAGGCGCTTTCCCAGCTGCTCTCCAACCCGTGGGCCACCCTGTGTGCCCTCCTCACCCACCCTGGGACCAACCACCAACCCGGGAAAACCACTTTCAGGAGGGTCCATGGTTTCAGCCTCCAATCAGAAAGATACACAACAGGCGCAGTGAAGTACCAGCATGGCAGAGGGGAGGCCGTGTATTTCAGAACCTCAGTGAGCTCTCATTAAAAGTGGCACAGGAGGTCCCAACGTTACTCATCTGATGAGCCTGATAGGAGACTGCAACCACTGTACGTGGATCACTTACTATGAAAACACACACACAAGCATGGACCTCAGTGTGAAAACACACACATAAGCACGGGACCTCAATATGAAAACACACACACAGCACGGGACCTCAATGTGAAAACACACACACAAGCACGCGACCTCAACATAAGAACACACACACAAACACGGGACTTCAATATGAAAACGCTCACACAAGCACGGACCTCAATGTGAAAACGCACACACAGCACGTGACCTCAATATGAAAACACACACACAAGCATGTGACCTCAATGTAAAAACGCTCACACAAGCACGGATCTCAATATGAAAACACACACACAAGCACAGGACCTCCAAGTGAAAACGCTCACCCAGCATGGACCTCAATATGAAAACGCTCACACAAGCACGGGACCTTAATATGAAAACACACACACAGCATGTGACATCAACGTGAAAACGCTCACACAAGCAAGGACCTCAATATGAAAACGCTCAGACAAGCACGGGACATCAATACGAAAACGCTCACACACGCACGGGACCTCAATGTGAAAATGCTCACACAAGCACGGGACATCAATATGAAAACGCTCACACAAGCACGGGACCTCAATGTGAAAACACACACACACAGAGCACGTGACCTCAATATGAAAACGCTTACACACGCACAGGACATCAATATGAAAACACACACACAGCACGGGACCTTAACGTGAAAACATGCACACAAGCACGGGACCTTTGCTTTTCCCGCTCCACAAAAGGACAGACACACGGGGCGGGGGGCCGGCAAACGCCCTGTGAGCCCATCCGTCCCTGGACTGCAGGCTGGCTCAACGTCTGGGGATCCCTGCACTTGTGTTGAAGCTCCGAGGAGGGGTGCCCTCGGGCACTGACGCAGTTCTAAGTGTGAACATGACGGAGAGCCATGTGATCACAGCACACGTCGGACCCTCCTCATGGGTTCTCACCCCCTGCCCCTGCCCCCGATGGGAGATTTACTTAAGAGACTGTTTTGACAAACACTCTCAAAAGAATGTATGTCATGTACCTTATATACACGTACATATACGCTGCGACCAGGCCTTCTCGCGTCGTGGCGAGGGGGCCACTCTCTAATTGCAGGGCAGCCTTTCCGCAGCGGCGGCCGCTGCTGCTGTGGAGCACCGGCTCTAGGGCACACGGGCTCCCACAGTCCGGCTCACAGGCGTGGCCACCTGGAGGCACGTGGGTCCCCATGGACCAGGGATCCAACCAACGTCCCCTGCACTGGCAGGTGAATTCTTAACCAGTGGGCCAGGGAAGTCCCCCATCCCTGTTTTAAATGGAAGTAACTATGGCATGGAGAAGTCAAAGCAACACTTGTGGTCAGGCTGTTAGTGAAACAGCGAGGGAGACAAGAACATGGACCCTCTGAGAGCAGATCGCACGTCTGCCACCGTGGGGTGCTGCTGCAACCTGAGACTTGACTGACAACCAGGTTCCTGTGCCAGTATCTGTGGAGCCACTCAGAAACACGCCACCTCCTCCATGAGCGTGCCATGCTATGCATAAAAGAAAGAGCTCCTAAAGTAAGCGCAGCCTGACAGGTGACAATGAGAGCAACAGCGAGTCCTCGGCCTCCGACGCAGGCCGGGTATGGACTGGGCCGTCCACCAGCCTCAGAGAGTGGCTGAGGGACGGGCCACAAGGTGACAGGGACGCGGCTAAGTGGCCGGATTAAAACATCCACTCACGGACTCCCCTGGCTGCCCACTGCCTAGGAACCTGCCTGCTAGCGCGGAAGACACAGCGTGGATCCCTGGGCCAGGAAAGCTCCACGGGCAGCAGGGCAGCTAAACCCATGAGCCCCAACTACTGAAGTCACATTCCAGTCTGGGAGCTGCAACTTCTGAAGCGCGTGTGCTCCAGAGCCCTGCTCTGCAACAAGAAGCCACTGCAATGAGAAGCCCCCAAACAGCAATGAGGACTCACGGCACCCAAAAATAAAACAAAAAAATAAATAGAATCAAAACCAACCAACCAACCAAAAGACAGCGTTACATCTTATGGTGCAGTAATGGAAACGAAACTTCTAAAGTGATAAGACTAATTTACCAAACCATGTAAGCAGACATTCGACAATATTTAACGGGGAGTCACACATTCTACGTGCAGCACACCAGGCCTTCCCGTGAGCCCTGCAGCCCTGCAGCCCTGGCACCGGCCAGCACCCCACTGTCCCCCTCCCTCACACCCGGTCACCCGCATCGGTGAACAACCGCACCAGCGAGGCTGCTCAGGTTGCTTCACTGAGGCCCCACTCGGGCTCACCCGGCAGGAGACACCACTGTGGTCCTCTGGGGTCAGGCCACCAGCACACACCTTGTGCACGTGTGCACACTGCTGGGCACACCTATGCTCTGGTGCCCTTGGAAACCAGGGAGACGGTGCTTCCATGCGCCGCCGCCGCCTCCTACAAAGTTCCCTGTGAGTTGAGTCTCAGCAAGGCAGCGCGCTGGGCAACGGATGCTATGATTACAATGCATCCGAGAACCTGTTGTTTCAGAGGGTGTTTCAGGAATGGCTTTGTTCTACATGAAGACAAAAACTAACAAAGGAATTAATGTATTGCTTTAACAGGCTGCACCCAAGTCCAGTTTTAAAATTTATGAATCCTTGGCAGCATTGTTCTCAAACAATGGCATCTTGGGGGCGGCGGGGAGAGGGGACGTCCTCTCAGCAGGTTCGGGGCAAACAGCCTGTCCTCCGGTTTCAGCATCATTTGCGTGTTGATCACACCACGCCTAGTATTTCTGGTCAGTGTCAATACGCTCTGCATCCTGGCAGCTAACAGATGTCTACCCTTGTCGAGTGAATTACTTTACGTTTCACGCACTGGTGGCCGCAGATGTGTCACTATGGCAACATCATTAATTTCAGATCTTACCGGAAACGTGCACTCCAATCAAACCTAATTATAGCACACGGCTTTCTTGTCCAGGAGGAGGAAACTGTAATGCAATTATTGGAATACTTCATTTTCTGTTCTGCTGCGGCAAATGAGAGACACCCTGATGGACGCTTCTTGTCAGAAAGCTTATTGATGAAGCACAAACCCAATTTACAGCCGCACGAAGGCCTACCTCACAGCTCCGCCAGCCCCGTGAGGCTCCTGACAGCAGCTCGCCCCCAACCCACCCTCCGACGGGAGGGGTGCCCACACCCAGCTCATCCTGGGCTGGGGCCTGAAAGGCAGGCCAGACCCAGGAACTCAAGAACACTGCCGCACAGTTACATCAGGAGCTGAAGGCTTCCAGTTTAGAAGACGAAATGAAAAATATTTTCTCTATTTTATACAATTATTCTGTTCTTTTAATTCCCTGAAATCTCAGGAACCAAGATCATTTATCCAAAACCTAAAGAAGCCTTTAAAAGTAGCCTTTTAAAAGTAGCAGAGTGAACTGTGGGAGAAATGAGGCTTTGTTTTTATGACTCTGGGCAAAAACCACTTATCCTCACCCTGACTGTAACTCCAACTCAATAAAGAAAAACAGAGGAGCTACAGAATGATAACTTCGTTATTGTTTAAAATGCAAAACAACAGTTAGGCTTTGGAGGACAAATACCGTCACAAAACCTTGACTTAATGACATCACCCCGGCAGATACAGAGACTCGAGCTGACCACGTTCTGTCAGGCGTGAACTTTGTGCACTTCCGTGGAAGAGCAGGTCAGTGCCCCCCAGGGCGATCACGCACGATGGCCGCACGAGGATTTCTGGTCCCCTGGGAAGAATGAGGTAAAGTTGGCACTGGGGCAGGAGGGGACCACAGAGGCCCTAAGAGGGGGCAGGAGTGGTGGCTGGAGGCGGGGGGCCGGGCCTGAGGACGTGCCGAGCCCCCAGCCTTCCCCGCCCCGTACACCTGGAGGGGCGCGCCCTGCGGGGGTCGCTGCTGCGTGCGCCCCTGCAAGGACCTCCACGGCACCACTGGCTCTTGTGCCAGAACTTTGCTAGGAACACCGGAACATGCTGGTAAGCATAAGGACGCATTAGAACCCTTGGATGCTGCTGGCAGGAATGTAAAATGATGCAGGGCTGCCACGTCACCCAGCGCAGACACTTCCCCAGGGAACAGACACTTCCGAGGCACAAACGCTGGGTTGACCAGGCCAAGACCCGCCTGACAAAGTAGCCTGCCACGGGCCGCTCCCACCAACTGGGACCAGACTTGGCGAGTCCTGTCTATGCATACATGTCAGACGTTTCATGAAGGTGGAATGACACCCTCCTGCATTAGGATATCCTACTCAGGAGAACAGGGCGGCCATACATTTAATTAGGTCTTGGTAAGGTCTTTCAATGTTTAACACACATATCTACATAGTCCTTACCCATTTTTTGCTAGAATTTATTTTTTAATTCTTTATACTTCTTGTTGCTATTCTAATTGGCATTTTTAGAATTAAGTGTCCTCACTGTTGCTGGTATAGAGAAATGCAGTTCAACGCTGATACCAAGTCTACACGTGTAAACTCACTAAGCTCTCTCACCACTCTAGAAGCTCCAGGGGGCTCTTCGGGTTTCAAGGTACACAGTCATGAACTCGCCCTCTCTGGCAACAGCCTGCCTGTCGGCACTGGGATGCTTGTCTCCTGGGGGTGGCTCGTGGCTCCCGACTGTGTTCACCGACATCCGTCCACCGGGGCAGTGCTCTCTGCCGACAGCAGCCGGGTGCCTCCCTACCCACGCCTGCCGGCCGTGGACTGACCACCTCTCCAGGACTCAGCTGGTTCTGGAGACATTTCTGACATGTCTGTAACATCTCATAGGGGTCTGGGTTTGCTGTGTGCCTGCTTCTCCATCCAACAAGTTCCAGCTGTTTTCCAGAAACAGCTCAATCTCTGGATCAGCTATGGGCAGTTTGCGCGTTTTCCAGTGTTGTTCGAAGCTAACTCTCTTAAGTTTTCTCCCATCAGCGCAGTGAGGCTGGGAAGGCACTTCCTCCACCTACCTTCTTGACCCCGAGCTCCTCAGGTTGCTATTTCTGAGTTTTTTTGATTCACTGAGTATCACCTTCCCGGTAGATTCCTTAGCGTCCCACAGAGACAAGCCCTAATGAAAACCAAACACAATCCAACAACTCTTTCTGACTGAGCTGCCGGAAACCTGTAATCCCTGTGTGAAGGCTGGCTGCCACAGAACACGGAGCCCTCACCTTCAGGACACGGGTACCTCTGCACTGCCATCGGTCTCCCACAGCTCTTTGCCAGCTTTGCTCACTGCCTTCACATGTGCCCGCAGGTTCCTCAAGTTTGGACCCACGTGTTTACATGGACCTCAGCGATTCTGAACGGAATCATTCTTCAGTCTATTCCGCACGTAAGGGAGCGACTTTTATTCCTGTTGCTATTTTAATCTGTAACCTGCCACTTTACTGATTTCTATTTTCAGCCATTGACTTCCTTGATTATTATATTTGTAAATATTTGCTGCTTCTTTTGCTTATGGATCTTATTTCTAGTTCCTGGCTCACAGCAGTAGCTGGAGTAATGTCAAAGCCTAGTACATGTTAGTCTTTCTTCTTCCTGACTACAGTGAGGATTTTTCTAATATTTTATTAAAAATAAGGTTGAATTGTAATTGACTTATATTTTCTTTGTTGCTCTTTCGTTGCTAAATTGTGTCCGACTCTTTTGCAATCCCATGGACTGTAGCCCACCAGGCTCCTCTGTCCAAGGGATTTTTCCAGACAAGAATACTGGAGTGGGTTGCCATTTCCTCCTCCAGGGGATCTTCCAGATCCAGGGATCAAACCTGTGTCTCCTGCAATGCAGGGGGATTCTTTGCCACTGCCAATGGTATGGTAAAATATGGGAAACCCATATTTTCTTTACCATTTATAGATTTTATTTCTAGTTGGCCAAGAACTACAAAGGAATTTACACCGTGAATCAGTCAATCAAGAAGGGATTTTAACCCTTAGATATAGCTCTTGTGATAGTTCTGGATTCAATTTGTCATTTATTTAGTATGTTATGAACTGACAAAAATTCTTTGATGAAAAAAATGAAATAAAGACAAAGCAAGTTTGGAGCAGGGTACCCTATGGGGAAGAACCATTTGTAGAGAGGCTCTTTGGAAAATGTTCCTGTTAAAACAAACATCAAATTCACAGATCTTATTAATCCAGTTTGTAACTACCATTCTATAATAAACAAGCCGTTTTAGCTCTTAAGAAGCTACCAGAAAGGTGTAACACAGGCAGTTAAATAGAACAAAATCGCAAGTGTAAGGATGTGGAAGTTCAAAATACAGAAGTCAGTCTTTAAAAGTCTCTAAGAATCTCACATCTTGCTAATTCTGATGATCCTCTTATGTCAGAATCGGGAGACTGGCTGGAGGCCAGTTTTGCGGTCAGTCTGGGGAATGCTGTGAACTCAGCACTCTCACACATGTGCACACACACCCTACACACGCGTGGCACAGGCAGGCCAGGGTCCCCCCACCCCCGCCCAGACGCCTCTAGGTGCGCGTGGGCAGAGTGGCACCTGTCTTGTCGGTCAGCAGGTACACCAGGCGCCCCAGCTCCTCCGGGATGGTGCTGGTCCGGACCACGGTGCCGGGAATGTGCTCGTCTTTCATGATCATCCACCCGTAGGCAGCCTTGCCCATGTCCAGGTTCACACGCAAACTGCCAGAGAAAACCCACTGTAGTCGTTAGTGACTCAACACCTCATGTCCAGCATGCTTTCCATAAAAATTTATTTACAGAGACATGCGTTCTCTGTAATTTGAGGTGGAAGAGAGAGATCATAGTGGATTTCAGACTTTAAGAGAAATGAATTTGTTGACACCTAAGTCGGCAGGCCCCTTCTCAGCCAGTTGCTCATCGTTCGCCCATCAGCCTGGTTGGCGATGCAGCTGGATGGACCTGGGAGAGGTGGACAGCAGCATGGGTCCAGGCTCAAAGGGGCCAGCAATACGTGGGAGGAAATCGCCCCGAATCACTGAGCATCAGTATCTGAGAGGGGTCTTGACATCCACCCCCGTGATTCACAAGAACGAAGGAGAAGCTCCCCCATGTGGAGGCCGTGAAGGGGAGCAGGTTCAGGAGGAGGCTGGGCGAAGGCCCTCCGAGCACCAGTCCCTGAGCATCACATTCATAAAAATACAGCGGAGCCACTGCGTATGAAGGAAAAACACCTTCAACTAAGATGATAACACCATACAGGGAGGAAACAGAGCTTATGTTCACTCTGATTCACACTGGACATCTTGATCAAATGTCAGTCCAATAATTTTCATTTTTAATGCCAAAAGTTTCTAGAAGCTCAAACTTTAAACACCAAGTTGACAGAGTAGTTATCATCGCTTACTTTAACTTACTTTTTAGTTAGATATTTAACTTATTTTTTAGTTATGTTCTAATTTTATGGAACTTCAAAACACAGGCCTCTGTTCAACTGGTATTGGATTGGCCAAAAAGTTTCTTCTGTTTCTTCTGTAAAATGACTCTAGTAGCATTTAGTTATCTTTAACTTCATTGACACAATTTTGTTAAGATTGTGACAGTTGTCATAGCATGCATTAAAAAAAAAAGAATAAAACTGCTGAATTTTTGTGTAGCCATTTTAATATTGAAGATGGAAAAAAAGCAACATTTTTGGCATATTATGCTTTATTAGTTCAAGAAAAGAAAAAACACAACTGAAACACAAAAAAGCTTCGTGCAGTTTATGGAGAAATTGCTGTGACTGATCAAACGTGTCACAAGTGGTGTGTGAAGGTCCATGCTGGAGGTTTCTCGCTGGATGACGCTCCACAGTTGGGTAGGCCAGTGGAAGTTGATGGCAAAGAAATGGAGACGTTAACTGAGAATAACCAACGTCATACCACATGGGACACAGCCAACATGCTCAAATCAAGTTTTCAAATCAAGTGCTGAAAGCCATGTGTACCAGCTTGGCATGTTAATCATTTTGATATTTGGGTTTCGCATATGTGAAGTGAAAAAAACCTTCCTGATCGTATTTCCACATGTAATTCTTTACTGAAACGTAATGAAATGTTCTGTTTTTTTTTTTTTTTTGAAATGTTCTGTTTTTAAAACAAATTGTGACAGGAAATGAAAAGTGGATACTGTACAATAATGTGGAATGGAAGAGATCGTGGGGCAGGGAAATGAACCACCACCAACCACACCAAAGGCTGGTCTTCATCCAAAGAAGGTGATGTTGTGTAAATGGTGGGATTGGAAGGGAGTCCTCTATTATGAACTCATTCTGGAAAACCAAACAGTTAATTCCAACAAGTACTGCTCCCAATCAGACCAACTGAAAGCAGTGCTCGATGACAAGCCTGGGGAATTAGTCAGCAGAAAACACATCAGCTTCCATCATGATAACGCAAGGCCTCAAGCTTTTTTGCTGACAAGGCAAAAACTTACAGCTCGGCTGGGAAGTCCCAATTCATTCGCTGTATTTATCAGACATTGCACTTGCAGGTTTCCATTGATTTCGGTCTTTACAAAATTCTCCTAGTGGAAAAAATTTCCATTTCATGGAGGACTAAAAAATGCACCTGGAACAGTTCTTTGCTCACAAAGACAAAATGTTTTGGAATGATGGAATTATGAAGTTACTGAAAAATGGCAGAAGGTAGTGTAACAAAATGGAGAATATGTTGTTCAATAAATTCTTGGTGAAAATGAAAAACATGTCTTTTACTTTTACTTAAAAACTGAAGGAACTTTTTGCCAACCCTATACTTTATAGTTACACTTTTTCTGAACAAAAACTATATATTAAGCCTATTATTTTGAGTATTATAATAGTAGATACCATATACATATGTAAGCTCACTATATTACTAATTCAGCAACTGTGAATTCTCTAAGGCCTACTCCTAATAAGTGGGAAAACGGGGGCAGTCCTAGATGGTCGGCTGAATCAGAGGCAGTTATGACCTTTACTGCTAAATAATGTTGTTTCTATTCAGTCACTAAGTCCTGTCTGACTCTTTGCAACACATGGACTGTAACCAGGCTCCTCTGTCCATGAGATTCCCCAGGCAAGAACACTGCAGTGGGTTGCCACGCCCTCCTCCAGTTACACATATAAGAAAATGAAATAAACTATCTTCAGAGCTAGTGTGTTCAGGAGTGTCACCGAGAGGAACATGTATAAGCCTGCTTCATGCTATGGTGAGGAAACACGAGGTTAATTTTAGAACATAGAGTCCATCTTAACAGTGGCACTTTCTTTACCCCTGTTTCTTCCCCACAGCCACAGAAGTGTCTGCGGGGGTAGCCTGGACCCTGCACAAGTGAGGTGCGCGGCATGGACCGTGGCATACCAGCCCCCCACCCCCCGACATGGCCCGCTGCATTTAAACTTGATTTGTTACAATTAAACCTGCACATTTATTGGGACCAGGTGAGCCAGCTGCAGGGCACACCAGGCTCCTCAGGGACTGAAGCCACCTGAGATAATTCACACAGATTTCTCCAACGAGAGGCTTATTTTTAGATCCTCATCTGAGCAAAAGAAAATAAAAGTCATTTAAATGACACGCTTTATCTAAAGTAATCAAAACTTTTTCCTATAAATAGTCATTTAAAGGAAAAAAGCTCAGATACAATTTTTCTGATCTCTTCCTCCCCCAAATGTTTTACTCTATGATTCTCTAAAATTTTCATGACACACCACAGATGGCAAGCGGTGGTTCAACAATGTTTTCACCAGGTGATTCGCCCATTGCTCTCAGACTCAGGGCCAACCTGGACCAATGCACCTGCAGGTGTGATGGGGTCAGGCTCATGTTTCCTGAGTAAGTCTGTAACTATGAATCTTGAACTTGGATGAAGCTGTTTCAAGACAGGTAGTAACTACAAGTACACAGTTTAGAAGTAAGGGTGTTTGTCTTGGAAAAATGTACTTCCATCTCTTATCTCAAATGATTCCTATAGTTAGCTTTTCAAATACAAAGGCAAAGAAACAAACAAAATCCAAATAAACCAGAAACAAGAAACACCACATAGCACACAAACATATTATACCACAAACAAGAGCCAGAGGGGAAATACGAGAGAAACACCGTCAAAAGGCATGAGACGTGCACATGTGACAGGCATGGGCTGCAAGCTGGACGCACAGGGAAAACTGGAAAGATGTTTGTGTGAAATAGGCAACAGTAAAAGTGAATAATAAATCAAATTTTAGAACTAAAATAATGCCAATAACTGAAATTTAGAAATTAGTTTAATACCTGATTAGATATAGCCAAAGATGAAATCAGTGACTTGGAAGACAGGTCATTAGGAATATTATTTATTAACAGAATAAACCAAGAAACAAAAAAAGGTGGAAAGTACAAAAGTAAAACAGGAGAAACAAAGGGTATGGGTGGATTTCTGCCCACCCAGAATAGGGCAAAGGCAGTATTTAGGGACAAACTGAGAATGTTCCTGGATGAGTGGAAGAAACCTATCTACAGATTCAGGAATAGACATCTATCTAGACACTGTGTCAGAGAGCAGGACACCACCCACAAAGAGCACGCCTGAAAGGCACTGGGAAGGTCCCAGAGGGGTAAGGTCGAAATGAAGAGCAGCAAACAGCAGCCACAGAAGCCAGAAGAGAGCGAGACAAACGTGGCAACTCAGAGACCTACACAGGTGAAACTGTCTTTCCAGAGGAGAAATGTGGGGTTCCCAACAGAGACCCTCACTAAACAAAAACTAAAGAATACATTTCTGACAGAAGGAAAATTATTCTACATGGAACTTCTGAAAGGTAAGAAGAATAAAACATTGATAAACCAAAATTAAGAGGGAATGTGTAAAACAGTAATATCATGCAGTTTAAGAATAACTACAATTAGGATAAATTACAAAAATGGATTAGGTCAGAAGGGGAAAATGGAGTTAAACATTTGTAAGATGACATGCAAAAGAAATTAATACCTTTAGACTCTGAGAAATTAGGAATGTTTTTAATTTCAAGAACACATACTAAAAAGAACAGAAACTCTTATAAAACCTACAAACTACTAGAGAAAAGGTGGAATTGAAAAAAAAAATGGTAAGAAAGGAGAAAAAATACAGAACAGAAATATACATTAAAAGCACAATATAAAATAATAGATTTAAACTAAAAATACAACAGTATTACAATAATTGTGTATGCACTAAATAGTCTAAAACTATGAGTAGATTAAAATTAAACTTTATGCTATTTACAAGAGACACATATAAATATAATTACACAGGAAAGTTGAAAGTACAAAGACGGAAAAAGACATGCCAAGCAAATTAAAGCCAGCTGGCATCACTATATTAACATAAAGCAAAGTAGAATTTAATGCAAAAAGCCTTAGCAGAGATAAAGAAAGTCACTTTATATTGAGAAAATGCATAATTCAGCAGAAATATGTAATGATTTAAACTTGGATACCATCAATAGTAAAGTCACAAAATATATAATACCAAAAATAGAATTCAAAGGAAAAATAGATGAATTCACAATACTGATGGCTGATTTTGACACCATCCTCAGTAACTGTTAGAAAAGGTTGAGAAAACAAGCAAAAGGTACAGAGAAACTTATGAACAAGTTGAACAATCCTGACCTAACAGACTGTGAAGCACGGAGACCAACAATTCAGACTTCATGTTCTTTTCAAGTACACAGTGAATGTCCACAAAAACCAATTAAATACTGGACCCCATAACGAGTCTCAAAATATTTCATAGATGTGCAATAATGAATGGCATGTTTTCTGATAACAACGCAATCAAGCCAACTATGAACAGAGACATATTTAGAAAAGTCAAATATGCTCATAAACTAAGAAATAACTTTGTAATAACCATGGGTCAAAGAAGAAATCACAGTGAAGATTAAACAATCTGTAGTTGACAATAACACAAATACTACATATGAAAACTTTTAGGATGCTGCCAAAGTAGTACTTGTATAGAAATGTATAGCCTCAACTGCATATATTCAAAAGGGTAAAAATATGAAAGCTAGTGAGTTAATCATCTATCTGAAAAAGAAGAATACAAACCAAAGAAGGTAGGAGGAAAGAAATAAAGTAAGTTAACATTACTAAAATAGGAAAATATTACAGAGTCACAGGGAATCAATAAAGTCAAGAGTAGATTTTCGTAAAGACTACTAAAGTTGACAAAACCACTGGAAGACTAATCAAGAAAAAAAGAGAGAAGGGGCAGAAATAAGTACCAAGAATAAAGGTGATCAATACCCACAGATCACACTTATAAGAAGAGATTATAGGAAAACATTATTAACACAATTTAATTAAAAATTTTGAATATTCAGGTACAGGTGACGTATTTCTTGAAAACCATACTTTCCAAAACTGACTCAAGAAGTTAAAGACTTGAAATAAAGTTTTCTGACTAGTTAAAGTTAACTACTTAAACTTTAAGTATTTAAGAAATATATATAAACCAGTAGAGAAATCAACTCTGTCAAACAACTTTCTACAACAAAATGTTCAGGCTGACACGGCCTCCTTGATGTGTGAATGTCCAAGGAATAAATAATTACAATTTTAAACAAAAAATTTTGGGAAGACCCATTGATGTATTTTAAGAGAACAGCATAATCTTGACACTAAACACCAAAAGATGATGTGAGAGGGAGGCATAAGTTAATCTCACTCAGATAAACCAATGCAAAAACTTCACAAAAATGACAAGCAATGGAATCCAGTAATACATGAAAGAGTATTATGCCATGACCAAGTTGTGCGTTTCCCCCCAAATAATACAAAATAGGTGTGACATCAGAGAGTCAGTTGGTATAATTTGGCAAATGAATATCTGAAGAAGAAAAACTTAAGATGAAAAATCATCTCAAAAGATTTAGTAGCAATGTTTAAAAAATTATATCAGTGATTTAAAGACAATTTTTAACAAAATAGGAATAGAAACAACTTCTATTATATATTGTAAAGAAGGGGTTCTGTAAAAACTTACAGCATCCTTATGATGAAATGTTGAAAGCTCTGCCTTTCACATCGGGAACAAAAGAAGGATGTCCAGTATCACTATAGCCACTTAACGTTAAGCTAGAAATCGTTGCTACAATGACAAGGAAAAGAAAGAAAGGGTGCAAAAGACTGAAAGGAAGCAAGCTATCACTGTCTACTGACTAGGTGATTATCTATAGAGAAAAATATAATAGATTTCACATTAATAATTAGAATCAATAAAATTTTACCAAAATGGATGGATTCAACCATTTTTATAGAAATTCATTTTATTTCTCTATACCAGCAACAAATATATAGGAAACAGTTCTTTCAAAAAATGGCATTTATAACAGCATTTGAAAAATGTCAAGTATCTAAAAATAGTTCTAACAAAAGTTATGCAAGATTTCAATGAAAGTTTTTAAAAAGTTTGAGATGTTAGAAAAGACCTAATGCAGGTAAGAGATATTCCACAGTCATGGTTTGGAAGATTTAGTATTAAATGTAAGTGACCAAGGAGAGCCTGCATGTGCACTCAATCGTGTCTGACTCTTTGCGACCCTGTGGACTGCAGCCCGCCAGGCTTCTCTGTCCATGGGATTCTCCAGGCAAGAATACTGGAGTGGGAAGCTATTTCCTTCTCCAGGGGACCTTCCCAACCCAGGAATCAAATCCGTGTCTCCTGCACTAGCAGGTGAATTCTTTACCACTAGAGCCACCTGGGAAGCCTGACCAAGGAGAGCAAAGGCACTCAATGAACACATGGAGGACCTGCTTTTATCAAATATCAACTCATTATAAGGGCTTACGAATTAAGGCACTTTGTTATTTGGTCAGGAGAAGATAAAAAGACCAGAACAGGGAACCCAAAACAGACCTGTGCATATATGAATACTTAGCATGTGACAGAGAGGATCCTAGATCATTGGGAAGAGGTGTTTTCTATAAAGGGTGCTAAGAGAATGGGTATGGAAAAATATGTGAAAATACTACTTTACACTATTAATCCCTGCCCCCCCCCAAAAAAAATAGGAAACAACAACAAAAGCACTTCCAGTGGTCAAAGAGAAAACTGATAAACTTCTAGAAGTTAATACAGGAGGACAGCTTCACCATTCTGGAGTAGAGGAGGAATTCTTAAACATACAGAGTGAAACGCAACAACAAAACAGAATTATAAATTTGACAGTGTAAAATTACCAATTTTATTTATAATTTAACCACTGGGTGAGTAAAAATTCAAGTTAAAGACTGAGAAAGATTATCAGCAGAACAGAGAACTGAAAAAGAACTAACACCCAGACATCGTAAGTAACTACAAAGCAGCTGTAGTTAATTTCCCAGCAAAGCAGATTCCATAAGGTTTCAAGAGCTGAGAATAATTCTCTGTGCCTGGAAGCTCCAGCTCTGGACTCCCAGCTCCACAGCCTCTGCAGGACATGTGCCAGCTCTGGCCTCAAAACTATTCTTCCTTTCCCCGCAAACGTAGCACATGCCTGCGGCCAGGCAGTTCTATCAGCCCACTTCCAGCCTTGGAGAATTCCAGCCCATTTCTCCCACGCAGAATTTTGGGAGTCTGGCAGGCTTCTTATTTTGTTCTCTCTCTGTCCCTTTCTGTCCAAGATGTCAGTGTTACTGCTGATACAACATTTTCAAAAACTCTGAGGGTCTCTCATGTGTGTCATGGGGGGATCACACCATCAGACAAGAGCCCCTCCACAGGTCTTTGCTGGACAAGCCCATCTATTCTTCACTCCTGCTGAGATGGCTAAGTGGATCTAAGAGTCACACACCTCCTCTCTTCAGCAAAAGGCTGTCCAGGCACACCCTAGGACTTCCCTCCGTGCATGCTTTCCACACGCTGACTCTTCTAAGGTTGGCATCTTCTGCAGTCTGGAGAGACTGCAAATGTCCCAAGCCGTCAGTAACTGAATATCATTCTGAGGTCTAAGTAAGGTTGAAAGTACTCTTTCCCCCAAGAATTCTACCTGGAAAATGAAGCTGGCAGGTTAGCACAAACTTGTGATGCTGCAGGAAGGGTATCTGCCCTGTAAATAATTTGACAAAAATCTAAGTATTTTCCTTCAATAAAACTCCAGGAAAGTTAATCTCTAAATTCTGAAGCAAATGTTGTGCCTGTGTTAGCTAACATTTTCAACACTCCTTTCTTGGTGTGCTGACCAAGCAGAGCTCTGGGCAGAGCACCGGGCGTCCCACCAAGCGGTCAGCTGGTAGCATGAATACGTGGGCATTTCCCTGGCAAGCCTTCCCACACCCGCTGATTTGGCTGCTTCACTTAGAGTGAAAGAGAGGAAAATGGTCTCCCAGGCCACACAAACACTCATCAACGTCAGTGTTTCCTAAGACGCTGTACCCACAAGAGGCACTCCAGTGTTTCTTGGAAGGAACACTGCTGTCACCTCGTCAAATACCACCTTGCTTCTGTTGCCCACGTAAGCCTCCCTGGCTTGGTACTGCTAAGACACTTGTTTCTGATTATCAACTAGACTGTTACGCAGCATTTTAGAGTATATGCAGAAAGCACAGTGACTAGAGACATGTAATGCGAGGGAACTTTACATGCACCGTAAAGAATTCTGATGGTTGGCTCTGTGCTATGAGAAAAACAAACGATTTAAGGAACACATATTTATTTCTGAATTACAAAAGTAGAGGTAAGTCTTATACTATTTTCCTTGAAAGATGAAGTAACTTGTATCAGGTGACTCAGACAAATTTAATTCTGTAGAGAATTTCAACAAAACAGCTCTCTTTTCTTAAAATGGAAAAGACTTTTAGAGTGTTAGGTCAGTAGGAGAAAAAGCACTTTATTTTCCAGAACTGGTACTTTGAAAAAGAAAAAAGACAATTTTAAGACTATTTTAAAATCGATTCTTTGTTAAGCGCAGAAACATATTTAGTAAATACTAAAATGTATTGCTATTTATATTTTAATGGAAACTTTGCAATGAGAAAACAAACTTGGTTGAATCAAATGTTAAGCCCCTAAATCAGTGTCCTCTATACGTTTTACATTTTAATTTTACTGTTTCATCCCTTCTGCTAAACCTGTGTAATTGCATTCTCACACTATGAAAAATGAGGAGAAGTATCACACTGAAGTGCACATGAGCATCTCAGAGATAGACAGAGGTGTGGTCACACTTCTGTCCAGCAAGTCTCTCCAAGCTTGACTAAGCATGTTAATCTAAATATAAAACTGCTGATGGAAAAACTAGAACAAGCCAGATTTGCACACAGCCTTGTACCTTTCTCATTTTGTAATCAGATTTTTTTTTTGGCCCCAGCAGTGGCACGCAGGGTCTTAAGTTTCCCAGCAGGGATTGAACCCAAGCCTCAAACAGTGGAAGTGTGGAGTCTTAACCACTGGACTGCCAGGGCAATTCCACATAAGCAAACTTTTTAAAAGGATATATAGACTTAAAAAGAGGATATGTGTGAATGCTAATATACTTATGTATAGGTAAGTATGAACATTCTTACTTATAAGTCTGTAAGTATATCTACATCTGAAAGGTCTTACAGAATTTATCATTAGCTACTCCAGTACTCTTGCCTGGAAAATCCCATGGATGGAGGAGCCTGGTAAGCTGCAGTCCATGGGGTCGCTAAGAGTCGGGCATGACTGAGCGACTTCACTTTCACTTTTCACTTTCATGCATTGGAGAAGGAAATGGCAACCCACTCCAGTGTTCTTGCCTGGAGAATCCCAGGGACAGGGGAGCCTGGTGGGCTGCCGTCTATGGGGTCGCACAGAGTTGGACACGACTGAAGTGACTTAGCAGCAGCAACAGAGACTATACATAATATTTCTTTCTTTCTCTTGTTATTGGGTACTATCTGATTTTTTACTATAAATATACAAAATTGAAATGTGAGAAAATGATCATTAGTTTTTGTTTAAAAATACTTATGTATTAACTTTCATGACTATAATTAGTATTTCCTATTAATAGGATAAGGGGGAAACATGTCAAGTCTCTTTACATTGTTAGTTTACTACAGAAAAGAAAGAAATTAAACATAGTCATATTAAAAAACTGCAATAAAATCTGAATATTGTTCAATGGTTTCTATCAAAGACGGAAGTGCCCCAAAGAAGGAAGAGCACTCTTACTCAGCCTTTCTCGTTGTACAACAGAAATAGTCACGAAGGACACCACATAAAATTTCAGAACTGATAAAAGCAAAAGAAATGAAGAAAAACGAGATTAATGAAAACAAAGGAAAAACCCCTAAGAAATCCCAAGAAAAGATGTGTTTGCTCAAGAGAGATGGGAGGAGACGGCTGTTGGCAGCTGCAGGACAGTCTGGAGGGAGTGTGTTAACAGCTGAGACAGGCCATGCAGACCTAGAGACTCCGGCCCGGGAGGCCGGCTGTCCTGGGGCAGGGCCCCTACTGGGGTTGGGGCAGGGGTCGCCTCACATCAGGGGGCGGGGCTCACACTGGCAGACTCTGGGCTCAGGCCTTCCAGCACTCAGAGCGCTGGGGCCAAGGGCAACAGAGTGGACACCTCCGCCTTCTTCTCAACAGGGAGTTTCAGGCACGCGCTCACTTCTCAGAGTCAGTGCCCACAGTGAAAGGGAGGCAGCCATGGTTAGTCAGTCCCGTATCTTCCCTCTTTAGTTCTAAGTGGATCATTTTTTTCACACTGAGAACAACACATTCCATAACATCATATTCACTGAAACCAGACACTGGTTTTCCTCATCCTTAAACTCACCTTATGGGAATGATGTAGGAGAAGAGGAGGAGAAAGCGGAAGAGACTGCGGTACCAGGGGCCTGCAAATCCCTGCAAGGTCACCATGACAACCGAGAGGGCAACCAAGGCCAGAAATAGTGCTTTGGTCAGCTGGTTGAGTTCTAGGTCCAACAAACCAACCTGAAAGAAAATACAGAATTAGCACAGAGCCACAGTGTCTCTAATTTTACAAGTCTAAATACATGGTAGGGATGACGGTCTTAAGTTTTTTGTATTAGCCTTTATTACAATAAAACACAAAGATGTATTCACTTTACATTTTCTTGGGAAAACTTATGACATTTACAGTTTTTCCCAAAAAGTGTTCTAGAGATTTAGGGAGAATTTCTGGAAATGAGTCACGGTCCCCAGAAGGTTTCCAGAAAGAGGCTACTGAGAAAACACAAGTCCTGAGATCCCCTCTGAACGATGAGGTTATGACCACTGCTGGACAGAAGGGGACGCACAGGCGCACAGCCGTCTCCCGCGAGAGCACAGGTGCCTTTTCCTCTGCACAGGCCAGGCCAGAACAGGCTCTCTGGCTGTCATCCCCCTCAGCCAAGAGCCTCTCTGAAAAGAACTTCTCTTGATTAAGAAGAAAAGCAACAGATGGAATAGTTAGCTTGCAACGACAACTGGTTAATTTGCAGAAGTCCCCCACTGGAGGTTCTTGCAGGAAGGTACACGACACTCAGATTCCGTCTGTGGATTATTTACCAGCTAAGCAAGACATGGGAAAATTATGTCAGTAAGAATTCATTCCTTTTTTGTGTGTGATCTGTGCGGGATCTTGGAGGCAGAAAGGGTGAGACATCCAAACACTGCCCGTCCTACGAGTTAGGAGAACACAGCTCTTCTGAAGCATGCAACTTCACTTTCCAGCCCAGTAACCTCCACCCAGTCTTCCTCCCAGCCCAGTTTCATGGCTGAAAGACCACCGCGCAACGTGGCATGGCGGGCAGGGAGAGGCGTGGGGAGGGCAGCATAGGGCTTTGCAGAAAGGCTTTAGAGCTGCAGAGAGGAGAAGGGATGCCACGCCACAGCTGAGCTGCCTCAGGATGCCAGTTTGAGTGCTGGCTGCACCTCCTCGCTGCGCAGCTCTGGGTGAGACGGGCGTGTTTCCCGTCCGTGACTGGGCAACTGGGGGGAGGAGGCGCACAGCACAGGGAGCATGGCCTCCAGTACAGAGCAAGACTACGGGCACGCTGCTACTGTCCTCACTACCAGGACCGCTCTCTCTACTGCGGAGAGCCTGCTTCTGAGTCTCTGCTTACTAGCTGTGTGGCCCTGGAGAGCGTCTCACACTCTCTAAGCCTCACTCTCCTCCATGGTAAACTGGCAGTGCCCATCTCCTTCCGGAGATGCCGGGAGCCCAGACAGCCTGCCCACCTCAGGCCAGGGCCCAGCAGGTGTTAACAGAGCCGCTGACTCCTAAGTTTTATGACACTAGCAGAAAACTGAATCCTATCAGGTTATCTATCTGTCGTCTGAGTTTCTCCTGTATCTGGTACAGATTTTGAAAAAGAGAAATTAAAAAAGGAAACATGATTACCAAAACTACCAAGACAGCGGGACTTGGGAGTCTGATTATCAACTCTGTTTAAAAACCAGCATGACCAGGACAAATACCTTTATAAACACCTTAAATTTAAAACTTGAAGCATTACTAAGCTGCTTAATAACAGTTTACTTTGTAGTGCCTTTTCAAATATCACTTCTTTGGCCAATAAAAGCCTAGCCTTTTCCACACCTCACGTATTTAGCGTATATCTTGTTTTGATTAATATTTGCCACAAACTCTCATGAGAATGTTAGAACTTGTAGTTAAAAATAAAGCACAAAACTCTGTCCGAAAACCCATTGAGTGTGGCAGTGAAGAAAATTCATTCACTATACAAGTAAGTTTAAACGTCTACTACATTTTTTGCTAAACTCCTAAGATTATGAAAAATGAAGGGGGTACAGTGGTAAAAGAATCACTTGCCAATGCAGGAGATGCAAGAGATGTGGGTTCAGTCTCTGGGTTGGGAAGATTCCCTGGAGAAAGGAATGGCAACCCACTTCAGTATTCTTGCCTGGAAGATTCTATGGACAGAGGAGGCTGGTGGGCTACAGTCCGTGGGGTCACAAAGAGTCAGACATGACTGAGTACACACGCATGCTAAGGTTATGAAAAATGAGTACACTACGAGATTTCACCTGGGGAGAAACAGTCAGTCTAGCAAGAAATGTTACGTGTATTAAAAAGCAGAGACATTACTTTGCCAAAGCTATGGTTTTTCCAGTAGTCATGTATGGATGTGAGAGTTGGACCATAAAGAAGGCTGAATGCCAAAGAATTGATGCTTTTGAACTGTGGTGTTGGAGAACACTAATCATTCCTAAAGGAAATCAATCCTGAATGTTTGTTGGAAGGACTATGCTGAAGCTCCAATCCTTTGGCCACCTGATGCAAAGAGCTGACTCATTTGAAAAGACCCTGATGCTGGGAAAGAGTGAGGGCAGGAGCAGAAGGGGATGACAGAGGATGAGATGGCTGGATGGCATCAGTGACCCAATGGATATGAGTTTGAGCAAGCTCCAGGAGATGGAGAAGGACAGGGAAGCCTGGCTGCTGCAGTCCATGGGGTCACAAGTCAGACATGACTGAGCAACTGAACAACAACAGTAGGAGAGATAAGATGAACACGAGTAATATATCCTATAAGAGAGAAATCTTCTCTAACCAAGCTTATGGACAAAGTTACCTCTTAGAACTGACAATCAGCATCGCTGTTGGTTGACACTTTATAGCCTTTAAAGAGGTTGCACAAGCAACAGGAATGACAACAGGTACCCAGAAGCAACACGGCTCAAAGTGTGTTTAGTGCATGCACCCTACTTACACACCCGACCCAGACACTGCAGGGTCCCCTGGGTGGCCTGGGAGCCACTGGGCCCTGGGGTAGGGGTGAGGGGTGATGGTGGTCTGCAGACCCTACCCCTCCGAGCGAGCCCCCAGCAGGCCCCAGCCCTCACCAAGCCCCCACCCTGAAGACTCAGCCCCTCTACTGGCCCCTTCCACAATGCCCTGCTCCTCACTATGCCCCCCAACACCCCAACAAACTCAGGCCTGGGACATGTGGCTGCCTCTGGTCATGCTATTTGGACTTGGATCTCCAGAGACTTTCCCTGGGTCCTGGCGATGCCTCACGCCCACATGCCTGTGGCGGATGAGGCCCTTCCTGGGCCGCGTGGGCTGGCCAGGTGTGCAGCACTCCCTGGGGGGGGTGCCCTGCCTTCCTGGTGGTCACTTCCAGCACAGTGCCCTGGCAAGTGGGCAGTGGGGCCAGCTGGTCTAGGACGAGCCACGTGAACAGTGTTCTGGAAGCTTCTCTGGTAGCGTGGGGCTGGGCCTCTGTGAGAGTGGGCAGTGGGGACCTGGGTGCCTGATTTATCAACTCCATTTAAAAACCAGCACGACCAGGACAAATACCTTGCAATCTCCACTACTTCAACTACTACATAGTTTATGCTTGAATTATTGAGAAAAATAGGGTTTTGGATTAAAATGAAGAAAAATTAAGCCAGGGAAGTAGAGCGTGTTTCAAAGCCTGGTTCTCCACGGTGACAAAGGCGGCCTGAGCTCCAGGCCTTGGGAGGGTCAGATGAAGTCATTACTCATGCAGTCAGGGAGAAAAGACTCAATTACCTCAACGTAAAGATGCTATCAATGAATGCAAAGTGCATATTTTACTCCATTCATCCAAATCCCATTAAAAAGTGAAAGGAATGATTTAATCTGGCCTTCCAGAGTTGGTCTTTTTTTGTAATAAAATAAAGAATCACTGTCTTGCAAAATGCATAACCACTACCTCACACTCTCCCCTGCGTTGCGGCAGTGAAGGAAGGTCTGTCAAGAGGCAGGAGGAAGCGGTCAGCAGTGGGCACCACATTTCCTTTGAAACAATGCCCCATGTGGGACTGAAATGTTACTGGCGGCCACTGCACTCTGATGCACACTACACTTCAAGTGTCAATGCGCCTCCAGCGGAGGAGGACATGTGGTCAGCCACCTGACGTGCCTGTAAGGCGGACATGCTGTCTTCTCCAAACACTTCTAGCTGAAAGGATGGAGTAACAAGTTTAGCAGAGCACACACAGCCTCTCAGCAGTGGGCTGTTCCCTGCCGTCTTTCAGGAGCCTTTTCTCAACGACGACTCTTCTTCCTGGAACACAACTGCACCCACGCTACAGTATATATCAATAGTATGGTCTTATTGGAGAGGGGGTCAATTCTAACAAAACACAGCGAGAACAGAGATATTTCAACTGTTTTTTAAAAGGTCATTTGCAATTAATTTTATACTCATTTTTCTAGAACACCCTTGAAAGTTTCTTCAACTTGTCTAAAATGCAATCTGGACTCAAAAACTATTCACCATGAAAGCTAATTAACGCTAAAGCTACAGATTCTATAAAGGTGGTAACTTGAGTTTTGATGTGAATCTCTTCCTTCTTTAAAAACTTTTAAAACACCTAAACAGGCCAGGTACCTTTTACTCCGATTTAAAAATCTTTTCACCCCTAACATATATTACTAATCAGTTGAAGTAATTATGACTGTACAAGAAGAGGTAAATTAAGTACACTAGGAAGTAACTTTCAACATTTTTGTAATTTCCTATATTAGTAAAGCAAATTTTCTTCCACTTGTCATAATATTTATTTTACTTGAAACAACTGTGATAACAAAATTAAATACGCTACTGGAAATTTTAATCTCCAAGGGAAAATCTGTGCATAATGTCTAAGACACCACAATGGCTCTGAGAAGGGGCTGCTCTGGGGTAATGAGCACAATAATTGCCTGTATAATCTAAGACGCCACTAATGGCAGCGATCACAAATCCACTTAGCTCCTCTTTAATTTATGTACCAAGTTTTAAACAGCTAATGGTTCTCAGTAAAATAATGGTTTATGCTAACAATGAAGGGTAAATACGGTACACTGCTTAATCAACGAAAGATCAGTCAGGTTTGTTAAGGCACCGGGGACGAATGAGACCCCACCTTATCTCAGCAACGCAGCACCTCTCCAGCCTGTCTCAAAGTCTCCCCAAGTCCCCAAGAAATCAATGCAGAAGTCTCATGTTATAAAAACTTAGTAGCAGAGAAAACAAAAGGCATTAATAAGCATCACCAACTGTTCTTCACGTGCTGTTATCCTGGATTAATGTTATGTGAACATCTAAGCTCTGTAACCTTCCTTCTAAACTCACATTTCCTTACCTACTACATGAAGGTATTCTAGAATAACAAAACAATAATGTGCAAAATGTCAAAAAGCCAACTTAAACTCTTGAAGAAAGCTAAATATCATTTTAATTTGTCCTGTATTTTTGCTGTAAACACATCTAAATTTGAAAAACAGAAAAGCCTCCAATCTACTAGCAAAAACACTCAAGACAACTCTACACAGGCTGAAGTACAGCCTTCCATGACGAAGACGGCTTAGGGGAAACAGTGACATTGCCGTTGCTGTCTCCCTTCTAGCAGCTGAACTATGCTGGGATCAGCCCAGCAGTTCCACACCATTCAGAATTTGGGGTGTGACTGCAAAAGCTGACACAGGATCACTGCGTCAACCTCCTGAAATTACTATGAAAAGCACATATTTTTAAATATCTTAATACCAAATCAGTCGCATATTTTCTACTTATAGCAGAATCTTAAAAATAAGAAAAAAATAAGTACTTTTCAGTAATGTACTTCTGAAATTCTTATACTGAATGTAAACTTCTAAATGTTATGGCAATAACTTTTTCCAGTTTGGAGTTTTTAAAGTATTTTTTAAATTATAAAGTGATGCCATATAGTCTCTTTTCTCCTTCTTCTCCAGTTTATTTATTCATTCATGTTTGGACTTAGTCCTAAGTTAGGCCTTAGTCATGTTAGGTCTTAGTCCTAAGCGTCTGCCCTGCATGCAAGCACCGCCTGCCCATAGACAACTCGGCTATTACCATTTACTGCCCCAGTGATCTGCGAAATAAGAAGTGCTTCTTTTAGCTGTTCTAGTCTATTGGCTCAATAATCTGTGCTTTAAAAGCTCCCTAAATAAGTATCAGCACAATAATTCTTAATGTTAAAAGTCAAAATTTTTAAAAGTCAAAATCTATATTTACACGATACACATTTAAAAGTCTGTACTAAAAGAGTATTTCATATACATTTTTGCCTACAAACAAATTTTGCCAGACTATTCTATGTTTAGCATTTTAGGATTTTTTTCCTTGCTTACCATATATTATCACACATTTCTTAATATTTAACATTCAAAAATAAAATGGGGTTGCTATATTTTTCATGTAAACAAAAAAAGCCTTAATGCAAAGCTCAGCTACTGAACCAGGAAGTATAGCGCTTTCCATATTACTGTGAGAAACTCAAAAGGAGGGGGGACCCAGCATGAGCCCTCCCGGAGCTGACACAACCTTGGTGCTGATCAGCTCAGTTTTCAGGGTGATGCGTGCCATCAGACAAGTCTGCCAGCCAGACACAATAAACATGTTGTTAGGGGCGAAATTATTCCTAAAACCTACAAACAGATTACTTGCTGAGTTTGAAGCGGGCTTCATGAATGAAGAATGAGGCTGTCTTTTCAAACATTCAACCTTCCAGATCATTTGAGAAATTTCAATACTGGCTTGGGCATTTGCTATAAAACGTATCCACTCAACATTTTATAATTGTCAAAACTGCCAGAAAATGACACATTATCTATGAAAATGCGTACATACACATATACACACGTCAGATCTTTTTTTTTGCAAAATTCAGACTGACTTCTACATTCATGTAGGATAATTTGGTCAAGCCTGTTACTATCCGACAGCATCTGTTATAGCAGAGCCTTTATTAAAGCATAACCAGTATATTAAAAAGTCATCAAATTTAAAGCAATATAGTGACTCTAAGTGGCAAAATTTTTTGTTTTTAATAATTATTAAATTATTTCAAATAGGTTCAACTTGTGACACATCAAAGCCATATTTAAAACCAAAAATGAGTAAACATAAATATGCAGAACAGTCTGGCAACTATTTGTAAATTTAATTTGTACTCTATGTACACAACCTACATTAAAATGTATAGCACTGAATATTTGAAACCAATTTTCTAATGGACAGTAGTCTGGTCTTATCTTCCAACAGCCCACACAGCTCCCTGAAAAGCCAGGGATGCAAGGTGACTGCACCTTGCGAGTCGCTGTCATCCGAACACTGCTGAGTGTGATCTGCGCGCACGGCCGCCATGTTTCCGGCTGCCGTTCGGCTACTTGCCGCTTGTACACATTTCCTTGCTGGGAAGAGAAAGCGAAAGCCAAGGAGCACCATGTTGTGGCTTCCCCAGCAGAGGGCGCTCAAGTTTGATCCTTTTTTCCCCTCTGACTGCTGAAAGCCACCTTTTCATGAAGCAGAACTTCGATCTTCAATCAGCCAATTTAGTAAATTTAATACGTTATCTTAGTTTTATTAATGAAAAAATTACCCTAAATATCTATGTTGCCATGAAGAATCAAAGACAGAATTTACAGACTTTAACATGATAAACTACATACAGGGGGAAATTTCCTAAATAAAAACTTCTAGCAAATAAAGAAGCATATTTAAAGATATGACACCCAAAATACCGTAGGTAATCAGTACAACAGTATAGTGCTAAAGCTTTTAGAAAAAAAAGATTTAGATCTACAAATTAAGTCAATAAAGTTGTAACAGCTTATATTAGTGATTTTGAGATCCTGCATATATTTACCTTACTTTTGTCTTAACAATGTAGTAAGCTATCGGTTTTAACTGGTTTTGCCAAGACCACCCACCAATTCAAAATAATTGCGCCAACAGCCTAAGTTATCCACTGACACCAGAAACTTCAACATTCAACATTCATATAAGTGAAATTTGAGGTCAGGCATTTGATTTCAATTTAGTCTAATTAAATAAGCAGTTTACTCTGGTAATTTAATATTTACTTTAACAGATATTTTACAAATAGCATTAACCTACTCTTGAATTCTTACTATTTAAAAGCACAATACCCATGAGTTTAGGGATTAGTAACTGTGTTTTTAAAAAAAAAAAAAAAAAGTCTGGAAAAATGCCAGTAAGAGCAGGTTTTGTGTGTGGTCACTGGTACGCTAAGGAACTTTGTTTTATTTTATATTTCTTCAAAGATTTTGAAAGTCCCCACACTCTTGGTAATCCTTTTTTCCCTTGAAACATGAAAAATAGATTTTCTTTCTAATAAAAACTCTAAATGGTCCTGATATTTTTAAAGAAAGGCTTTTATTAGGAATCTTAAAATTTTAACAGACTCAGAAAGTGCTGTAAATCTGCTGAAATATGGGCAGTCATTACCTTTCGTTTTCTGGTGGATTTTTCATACAGAGGAGACTACAGTATTTACAGTTTTCTTCTGGGAGGTACGTGCAGGTGTAGTTTTTTATTTTCTCCTACATGTGGCAAGTCCCTTATTTTAAGCATCATTGTGCATATGTGTGTGTTCTAGAAACATCCTTAAGATACACTCTGAAATATAATTTATAAAATATATTACTGAATTAGAAAGTAATCTTCTCCTTTAAGCACATTAATAATACTGCTATTAACATCTGGGCTCTGGGACTGCTCACTGAGAGATGACTGAACACATCGCTAGAGCTTCTCACGCTGCCGCACCAGGGTCCTCGGCACAGGGTCCTCCTGTGAGAGTGCCCTCTGAACTCTGCAAAGAGCTGAAACAAGTACTTCCTGGCACCCAGAAGGGACACTGCAGGAATTACTCCTGCTACTGGCTTGGAACTGTGGGACCACAGGCGATGGAGAAGGCTGGGATTTAGAAGACACATCAGATCAGAACATGCCTCTTCCCAAGAAAAGCAAGTGCCAGGCCGACCCCTGGTGGTCCCCCTAGAGCTGAAGGCATGGGGAACAGCTGAGCAGTCAGGTACCAAACCAACCCACTCCTTGGAGCTTGCCTGGGACATGGCCCGAACAGTTGTTTTTTTTAAAGTGAATGAATTGGGGGGTGGAGGTGGGGAACACCCTCCACCTGCATATTTTCCTAATAAAATTTTGGGAAAGGGAATGGTTAAATTTTATCAGTAAACAAGGTCATTAATTTCCAGTGAAACTGTAACTTCCAGCCCTAAATTTTTTTCGGGAGAGGTCATGATAAAGATGAGTTCCTACAACAAGGTCCAAGATTTGTTCAGTGATTCCAAATGTCACCATCTAAACACTTCCTTTGGCAAACCAACAAGCAAAACATATTTTTACAGGTTTGTGTCAGGAAATGTATTAGGCATTAGTTAACAGTTTTTATATATAATAGATTCCATGAAGTCTGGTTCCATTACGGACTACTTCCGTCCCATATATGGTAGTATAAAGTTGCTAATTCTAAGTTATAGTGTATTAGAAAGCAAAAAAGATGATTAGCAGGAAAGCCCTTAACGCCTGCGAGCTGTGTGTGGCAGAGCCAAGTTCAGCGCGGTTCACATCCGGTTCTCTGCGGGCGGCTTGGCGCGGCGAGAACCTACACTGCATCGCATAGCCCGCGATCAGACAGTGTCACCTGCCCCCGCACCGCTGCTGGGGTTATGGTGAAAATGTGTGGGGATTTATGGACCATTTAAGGTCTCCACCCCAATCTCCAGATATCTGGCACCCATCCTGACATAAAACCACTCAGTAGTGTTTTTAAATCAGGAGTCATGAGCTGACATGACAAGATCTGTGTCTAAGATATTTACTGGAAACAAAGCTATGATCACTGTTTCACTGAACTCCTGAAATTCTCAGTGAAATGCATATCACCTCTTTGTGATTATGTTAAACACGGGTAAAGATACAGAAACCCTGGCCCTCAGGGCTGCTCTCAACCTGTCCCTGCTCTGACCCACCACGGGGTTAATAATGGGTAAACGTACTCACTTTATAAGGCAGCCCGGGATGCAGGCAGAGGATGGCGGGAAGGGGAAAGGATGAGGAAAGGTACTGCCCTGAGGAGCCTGGTGGGCTGCAGTCCATGGGGTTGCTGAGGGTCAGACATGACTGAGTGACTTCACTTTCATGCACTGGAGAAGGAAATGGCAACCCACTCCAGTGTTCTTGCCTGGAGAATCCCAGGGACAGGGAAGCCTGATGGGCTGCCGTCTATGGGGTCGCACAAAGTCGGACATGACTGAAGCGACTTAGCAGCAGCAGCAGCAACACCTGACACCTGACTTTGAATCAATGTCAAAATCCATGGTTCTCATGATGTGCATTCTTTTGAGAGGAAAATGGAATTTAGCAGATTTACTGAAAATTTTAAATGACTAACATCATATGCTTAAATAAACTTTTCATCTTCCTAATTACTCTTTTATTATTAACTGTCTATTTAAGAGGTTTATTACTAGTATCTCGGCAAAATGTAACATACTTTAAACCATCTAAAATTTTTGTGATACGTCTTCAAAGACATTTTATGAACAATTTCATACTTAATGGCTTGTAAGCAATCCCAAGAGTTGGGAATTGTGTGAAAAGTTGCCCAGATTGACAGATAAAGTGAAAAGGTCTGTATTAATTTCCAAATAAAGAAATGCATGGCGTGGTATCGCACGATGATTATACTCTAAAGTACCAATTAGAACGCATCAGAAACCAGAGCAAGTTGACACTCTACAATAAAGCAAATAATTTCCAGTTGGAGGGGCAGAAAATGTTAATATGCAATGTTCAAGACTACAAGAATCTTTGTAAAAGGAAGTAGCTAATAAGGTTTAATGATGCATGTCAGGAAGCCTCAGTATGTAGGGAAACACAGCTGGCTTCATTTTGTAAACTATCTGATATACACATCTTTCTAGTTCGCGACTATCAGCTGTGCCAGTGCCATGGGGGACAGCTTAGCCTTCAGATCGGGGCATTCTTCTTGTTCTCTAAATTACAAGTAAAATACATTAATATAATATGGTGCTATAGGCCAGTGCTCCGAGCGAAGCTTATCTGCTTGAGGAACAGGATTAAAGGAGTCTTCTGCAGAATGCTGTGGAAACAATCCCACCAGCCTAATCGGCTGCTGAGCACCAGGGCCATGAAAACAAATCATAGCGCGACAACACACTTGGACTCAGAGAAACCATAACTTTCACAAGGCGGTCACCATCCTTCCCACCGCATGTATTCAATGCAAACCAGCTGAGAACTGCTCTTCCTGAGAACGCTCAGCCCACACTGGGCTTTCTCCCAGGGCACGCGAGCCCGAGCCAGGAGGCCCCACACCGCCCACGGCGAGCTGTGCTCACACCACCTCCGCGAGGGCCTGCTGTAGCAGGCGACAGCAGCGCTCTACACCAGCAAACCTTCCAGAAGGAAGCCCTGTGTCAGGCGACTTCCACACTCGAAAGCTCTCAGACCCAAGTTTATTCAGCCACTGGAAGACAACTGCTAGGTCACAACTCTGATACCAAACGTGTCTATCACTTGGACCACCCTGATTTTAAATGTGAGTACGTGTATTAGCTGTTAAAAGCGTGTAGCTAATGACGAAAGACGTTGCCCTAAACTGTCGTGAATAGTCTTATGGCAAAATATACCCCAGGTTCTCCCTTGGGGGCAGGCCATTCACAACCAGAGCCAGAAACAGCCACTCAGTGGGACCCAGCCCCCAAAGCCCCCAGGCACCTGGCTGATCACTGAGGCGAGGAGAACCCCAGGAGCACGGGACAGGCGGCACCATGAAAGGGCACCAGTGAGCTAGAAAAGGCCTTGGAAATCTTCCGGTGACGTGTCAAGCCTTCTTGAAAAATAAAGGCTGGGTATTTTGTGGCAGGGCTGGAGCCAGGAGCCAGGAACAGCGAGATTTCAGAAAGACTTTGGCATCTTGACAGGGAAGGCACCATCACCGCCACGTCAGCACCGGACTCACTTGTCTATGTTCTACGTGAAAAAACATGCTTCAGACAAGCAAACAAAATGCATAACCAATTTACTTTAATAAGATTAACTCCACACGAGTAACTAACACATAAAGTAGCTTCATTTTGGTTTCAGTTGTTATAACTGATCACTTTCTGATTCCTTATGACCTTGGCAATCTCCAAGCCAACGGCCTTCACAGTTTGCCAGGTGCTTTTGCATGGCTTCTGTTACTTGGCCCCAGTCCCGCCTGGTTAGTTTCTCATTCAGCCCATGGAGCTGAGGTGTGTGGCCAAGGTCGCAGCTCCTGGCCCCTGACAACAGCTGGGATTCCCTGGCTGGCGGATGTGAACCAGAAATGATAACATTTCTGCTCTCATCATCAGATCAGTGGCTGGAACGTCCATTACTACACAAACTTCTATCAGGTTCATGAAATGAAGACTGCTCATCTTATCAAAATGCTTTCTTTCACTGTTTTTATTTAGCAGTGGTGAAACTTCCTCAACTGGCATCAGCTACTGTACTTTGGGAAAAGAATGAGAGCCTAAACAAAATGATTAAACACCACGGCCACGGGAGCAGAGGAAGCACTCGCTTGGTGAGGCCCGTGTCTTTCTCTGGTGAAGCAGCTCAAAGGCCACCTGGCCTGCGTGCTCCCTGTGGAGCCCGCTGCCTGGGGGACTTTTTGCCGCGTGGATCGCAGGCTTTGCTGTGGACTCCTCTGCCCAGGAGCAGCCGGCCCGGCGGGCAGAGGCCTCGTCGGTCAGACACCACGAGGACGACGAGGTGAGGTTCAACACTGAATCTAATGACCTCAAAGCTGCTAAACAGAAAGCACACCTGGAATTTCAGAAAACAAGTGAGCAGCTGAGGAAACAACACATATATCCACCTAAGATCGTAACACAAGAGCGCTGACGGAGGCCAGCTCGGGAAACCCTGCCCACGGGCTCAGCCCAAGTCTGTGACTGCAGACTCCACACGGTCAGCAGGCCGCCCGGACCGCAGCCAGAGCCAGCTCGGTGGGCCGGGCAGGAAGCCCCTGTCCTCCATGGCATGTCGGGAAAGCCCACCACTGACTCCGGCCGGGGTGGGGGATCCTGCTCATACCTGCGGGGCCCTGCCGTGGTCTGCGGCATCGTCTCCAGCGAGTGGGTATGCGGGAGGGCAGAGGAGAGTGGACCCTACGCTCTATAAACTTGGCCTGCTTGGATGTGTTCACTCCGGACTTGGAAGCGTCCAGCCAGGCCCTGCCACCCTCGGGCCACAGTCAGCAGGACCGTCCCTGCTCGCAGCCCAGGCGACATCCCTGCCTCGCCCCAGCATCCTGAGTGATGAGACCACCACCCTAGACCCTCAACCCCGCATGGCGGGAAGTGTCCTGTGCCTTTACTTCTCGGGCTGGTTGGCGACAGCTAGAAGGCCTGAGCCCGGGCCGAGGCTCTGGGGCACTCACCCGGCCTGGTGTTCCCGGGCACCCAGTCTGTCATCAAGGCGAGAAAGCCCTCAGCCATTTCACTCTCTGCTCCCCTCCGGCTGCCTGGCTGCTGCTCCCGTATCGGTGCCCCATGCCTGCTGAGGACACACACACCCGTGGGTGCTCTGTCCTGTTGTGTTTCCCCCTTCTTCATTCTTCTTTCATTTGGCTTCTCGGCCTGGAAGTTCCTCTGACGTATCTTCCCGCTCACGGGTCCCGACTGCGGCCACATCTCCCGTCCCGGCTCCTGTAATCTCTCGCGGGCACTCTCACTTTCTGCTACGCTGACCTCAACTTTCCGCAGTTTCTGCCTCCCCGCTGATGCTCTCATGCCTGTCTGCGCGCGCTGTCCACTCCCCTTCTCGGGGCCCTTAGTGTGCTGACCTGACTTCCTCCACATTCCTCGTCTGGTAGCCTAGGCCTGACACTTGCCTTCTCAGACTGCCTGCCCTCCCCTTTAGTCTACAGTTTGTAATGTGTACTCACAGTGCGACACACAGTAGTATCCGATAAAAACAGCCAGTGTTCCTGCCTGGAGAACCCCATGGACGGAAGAGCCTGGTGGGCTACAGTCCACGGGGTCGCAAAGAGTCGGCCAGGACCGAGCGACTTAGCATGCAGGCAATAAGCGCTGAGGGGACAAGCCTCAGTGAGAGGCTCTACGTCAGCCCGTGCGGGACCAGAATGTCGGATGCTGCTGCAGCCGTGGTGACTGAGGCAGCCAGCTCCTCCAGTGCCCTGAGCGTGCCCCTGCCAACTCTGGGCTCCTGAAGGGCGGCTCCTCAGAGTCCACGTCTTAGGGCTCTCTCAGCAGGAGCCCTGCGGGTGTGGAGGTGCAGGGTAGGGAAAGAGCGACTCACCCAGGTCACCTTCACGGGTGCTTCTCGATTCCACCCCACAGGGGACTGGGTGGATGAGGGGACAGGGGACAGGCAGTCCCGTCCACGACTGTGCCTGTCACTCAGGACCTGCTCATTAGTCTGCCGTGCCTCCCAGAGGAGGGAGGAGCCCCTTCCGGGACCTTGGGCGCCACCCGCACTGCAGCCCCAGGGTGGTCGAGCTGCACTCGCCCCCCAGCACTTCGTCCACAGGCAGTGTGGCTTTCCCACAGCTGGCGGCTTGGGGCTCCTGCAGCGCCCACGCCGGGAGGCCGGGGCTGCACCAGGTGTGTCTCTGGGTCTGGGGGATGGGCAGCAATTCTCTGTCCACTCGGTCTTTCCTGCTGCAGGGCCTGGAGGGACGGCCTCTGAGGGTGACCCTGGAAGAGGCGACGGTTTCCAGTGGCCGGGGCCCGCCGCTCGGCTGGACACGGAGGCAGCGCCGAGGCCCAGGGCTGGCGGGGCGGGCCTGGCACAGGGGCTGCGCTCTGTGGACAGGAGCCTGGGGCATGTGGGGCCCGCCTGCTGCTGCCCCTCCCCTCCTCTGCATGGCCTCCGAGGGCCCAGAGAGCAAAGCGCAGCTGGGGACTCGGGCCCCTGCTTCTCCACCGGAGCAGGACAGCCCTGCTGGACAGTCACACGGAAAGCTGAAGGTCTGTGGTGACCTCGTGTCCGGCAAGTCTGTCCGTGCCGTTTCTCTACCATCTGCTCACTTCATGTCTCTGTCGTGTTTTGGAAATCCTCGCAATATTTCAAACTTTTTTATTGTTATCAGACTTGCTAAAGTGATCTGGGATCAGTGACCTCTGATGTTACTACTAAGACTCGCTGAAGGTGCAGATGGTCGGCGTTTCTTAGCAATAAAGTATTTCTAATGAAGGCATGTACTTTGTTTTTTAGATATAATGCTACTGAATACTTACTAGACTGCAGTGTAGTGTAAACCTAACTTTTATATGCACTGGGAAACCCCAAATTCATGTGACTTTGCTGCAGTGGTCTGGACCCAAGCCCACAATATCTCAGGTATAGAAACTCAAACTCTGAGCACCAGACTACTATATTTTTTCTTTATGTTAGTATTTTAAAATACTCAGTTCTCTTGTGCCCATAATTAGATTTTTGAGCATCTCTGAAGTGTCCGGCGTTGTGTCTCCTTCCACAGGCTACATAGGCCTCGATGTTCAACAGTATGAAGTGGGTCCCACAGACCTAACAGGCTTTCCACCTCCTCTTTTATGCCAGCCGTGCTTGGAGCTATCAGAGCAACTGGCCTCTGTGTCTCTGCTGGGCCCGTGGGCCTGGCTCCAGACGGGCTCCAGTGTCAGCGGCATGGGAGACCCTCAGGGGATAAACCCTTGACTGCCTCTTCAGCCCCCAGCTCCTGCCACTTCCCCCAAAATGCAGAGCCAGTCACGCAGTGCTGCTCCAGTCCAGGCTGCCAACCTGGGACACGGGGGTCTCCCTCCGCACAAGGCTGGCTCCCCTCAGTCAGGCATCCCTCACAAGCCAGAGGGTCGGTTTTCAGTGCTCCCCAAACTCCTATGAACATGAAGGCTATCAAGGTCAAGTGAGTTTCACACCGTCTGTTAATGCGTCTGCCACGTGGACAGAGGGCGACGGCTCCTGGAGGGAGGTGCGCCTGCACCTGGATCCTAACTGCTCCGTGCAAAGCCCCACATGGGACAGGTCTGTGGGGGAGCAAGGGCAGCGCTGCAGTGGCGGGCATTCTGGAGAGAAGTGACCCACTGAGTGGCCACGGAGCACTTACACTCCGTTTACTAGTAAGAAACACAACCTGCACGTAAACAGTAAACAGAAAGCAACAACTTTATATCAACAGTAACAGCAGCAACTAGCTGGACCAGCACACGACAACCAGAACTAACAGAGAAGTTCAGATCAGACAACAGGCAGAAGCAGGCTGGACCAGCAAGGGGAGAAACTGGCCTTCCTGGTTGTTAAAAGGATGACCAAGCAACTCACATTTTAGTCTGAAAGCTAACAGTGTAGCACTAAGAAAATAATGGGCTTCCCTGGTGGCTCAGTGGCAAAGAGCCCACTGCCCACACAGGAGACGTGGGAGATGTGGCTTCCACCACTGGCTCAGGAGGCTCCCCCGGAGGATCTTGCATGGCAACCCGCTCCAGTATTCTTGCCTGGAGAATCCCACAGACAGAGGAGCCTGGCGGGCTACAGACCATGGGGTTGCAAGGAGTCGGACACGACTGAGCGCGCATACACAACAAAATAACAGACAACACTTTTATACTTTTTGAACTAATCATAATCATTCCAGGGGAAAATATTTAAACTATCCTTCAGCCACTTTTAAACCCTACACTTGAAACCTCTCCCGACGTTTCCCTTGCTTTGTGGAGGATGTGGACCATGAGCGTCCTGCTTTCTGTCCTCAGTGCGTTAACTCAGCGTTAAGAGAACGTGCAGTCACAACCCAGCATTCTACACATCCTTACAAGGACCGAACACGTGAACTGAATGAAACTGTGCAAATCATGTGATGCTTTAAAAGAATTTACTTTTGTTTTACTTAATTAGCAACCATAAATTACCTTTAAAATTGTCACGGCCTTCATCCAGAAAGCCAAAGCTGAGAGCGTCATCTCCAGAGAGAACTGAGTGCTGGAGTGCTGCTCAAGGATGCGAGGAGGTTCAGCCCGACTCCCGTCTGTGATCTACAGCGCACTCCTCGGCGCCAGGCTCACTGCTCACGAGGCCAAGGCACACACCCACCCCCCTGAAATGAGGCACTGCAGCGTCTCCACGCTTCATCTATGGGGTGAAGGCAGCAACTCAGACTGAAATTAAACCTTGGAAGCAGTCATTTTTTATATCGCTTGGAATTAAAAACATATTAAATTGATCTATTATGAAAATTCTGTTCTCTATATTGTGTGTTTCAGACCATGTCTGTATCTTAAGGCTATGGAACAATTTTTGTAATTGTAATAAAAAAACAAATTATTGACTTTAACTTAAGAAAATTGTTGCTCTAATGACTAAATATTCATTTAGAACAAAACAAATCCTTCTCTGAAGTGTATGGTAACCAGTTGCTCATTTCCACAGGTTAATGAACTGTAGGTAGTGATGTTACACCTGTCATTTTTCCTGTGTCTCATTTTTATGCCTTTATTCACGGCCCTGGGAGGGTTCCCACGCCGCACATAACATCGCGTCGGCTGTCAGCACTACTGCAGGAGCGAAGGGGCCTCCTCCTTTACACCAGCACTAACAGGCAAGTGAGCAGAAACCAAGGGGTGATTTTGAGCTAGGCGACACACATCTGAGTTCTAGTCCTAGCTTCCTAAATGTGTCCGTGAACTCTGAAATCACCTTGCTTGCAACATTTGAAACAAGTCCTTAATGCCAGCACAGCAAGTGCCATCTAAAGCAGCCATTTATTAAGTGTTTACCTACTTGCGCAGTAAGTGCATTTTCAAAGTTCTAGGAACAAACATTTTTGTTGTGCCACTGCATAAAATACACAAAGACTGTGTGTTAAAGGACTCTGAGAATTTTCAATCTGAGACCCTGCTTTGTGAAAGATCCCCAGTGTTCTCCCTACTTGCTGCAAGTGATAAATCCTCCCTTCTTCCCACACCCCCCAAAAAAAAAAAATCCTTTGAGTGTTAGGTGCCACCTTTTCATAAATTCATAACTTTTAATGTAAACGATTCCTCTGCTTTATCTGTTTTGAAAGTATAAAATTTTGTAAACTAAATCAGCTTCAAAAAACTAAGAATAATAAATAAGGATTGCTTAGCTGCAGTTCTGTCTGTAACGGGATTTCGCTGGCTTGCTCAGAAGTGTCAACATTTCAAGGGAAGCAAAAGAGCTTTAGGTGCCCCTCAGTGGTACCTGCTCCCCTGCAGCCCCATCAGCATCTCATTACAGCTGCCTCTCTAGCCTCTCCTGGTCAGAGCAGGTATTTCCAGCACTCTTTCCTCCTCCAGAAATGAAGTGACTTCACAAACATGCACTGAGTCTTCAGCACATGGACCCTGGTCTTTCAAGGTCCCGTAGCATAAATTCTAATGAGCCCACTCTCCAGTCTACAGAACAAACTAACCCATCCTCATTAACTAACCTGAACTAAGCCAGCTCACATAGTGCCCAGCACTGCTAACTAACAGGATGAAGCTGGTCAGAAGAAGTGAAGCGCCCAACAGACTGTGAGCACCGCCATCGGGACTAGATTCCTTTTGTATCTCCTCTCCACTTAATGCTCTCAACACAGCAGCATTGCAATGCAGAAGCGAACCTGGGAGGTAGGGGCACGCCGGGTGGGATGGACCTGGAAGGGCACTGCCGAGGCTGCCCCATTCAGAGGCCTCCCCAGGATGTCACCACCAGACCAAAACTTAAAGTGTTAATGAGCAAGTATTTCAACTAGTATATTTTACTGAAGCTTTCTACAGAAGGTGCTGTTCAATGGTGGAGAGGACTAATTAACCTTCACTAGTACATTTTGGGCTTGTTACCCTATTGCCTCTTGAAAATATTACTAAGAAATACACTGGCAAACCAATTACAATTTACATTGTAATTAATTTATCCTACTGATAAACTAACACTACCTTGTGGTCATTTACCTCATAGAAGTTTTATATTCTAATTGGGTTCAAATAATAGGGCTCAAAAAATTTTCTTCTGACTTCAGTGTCTCAAAAAAATATTTGATTTTGATGGTATTATGCAATGTGAAGTCAAGAGGGCCTTAGAAAGCATCACTACAAACAAAGCTAGTGGAGGTGATGGAATTCCAGTTGAGCTATTTCAAATCCTAAAAGATGATGCTGTGAAAGTGCTGCACTCAATATGCCAGCAAATTTGGAAAACTCAGCAGTGGCCACAGGACTGGAAAAGGTCAGTTTTCATTCCAATCCCAAAGAAAGGCAATGCCAAAGAATGCTCAAACTACCACACAATTGCACTCATCTCACACGCTAGTATAGCAATGCTCAAAATTCTCCATGCCAGGCTTTAGCAATACGTAAACCGTGAATTTCCAGATGTTCAAGCTGGTTTTAGAAAAAGCAGAGGAACCAGAGATGAAATCACCAACATCCACTGGATCATTGAAAAAGCAAGAGAGTTCCAGAAAAACATCTATCTCTGCTTTATTGAATACGCCAAAGCCTTTGATTGTGCGGATCACAATAAACTGTGGAAAATTCTGAGAGAGATGGGAATACCAGACCACCTGACCTGCCTCTTGAGAAACCTATATGCAGGTCAGGAAGCAACAGTTAGAACCAGACATGTGTGGGGCCCTAAATGGGAAACCTTAAAAAAATGTGTTTTGCCGTCAGAAACTAAAATGGCGCCTGGCGGAAGACATAGGGGCGTGGTCTATGTTAAAGTTTTTGATTGGCTCTCTTGATTTCCGTGCACGTGGACAGCGCATCACCATAGACTCCTGTTATAATGAAGGCACATGACGATTTGACCTTTAATGTGATTGGTACAACTATGGCATATGATGACTTGACCTTTAATGTGATTGGTGCAACCATGGCATATGATGATTTGACCTTTAACGTGATTGGTGCAACTATGGCACATGATGATTTGACCTTTAACATGATTGGTGCAATTATAGAAACTCCCTCGTAAACAAACCCCCTACTTGTCTGTATAAACCAAGAGCTTGTGGTAATAAAGCAGAACTGCTCAAATGGAACCCCTGTCACGTCTGATTGTCTGTTGCTCGCCCAGGGGCTGGATTGGCGGACAGCAGGCTCATCTCTCCTTGGGACCCCTCGGCTTTGCTGAGGGAAGTTCCACTGCCTCTCTCTTTCTGTGGAGCACCCCCCGCAGAAACTGGTGCCCAACGTGGGGCACAAAGCAGAGGGACAGAGATGGTGACACCGTGTGGCTCTGAAAGAAGGAGCGACGAAGGACCCTAGGCTGGTCGCAACGCGGAGCTCCCCTTTAGAGGAGTATCACCCGAGGTAATCCGGACTTCAAGGTGGGCCCCCCTCCATTTTGAGGGAAGTGGCAAAAAACTCTCCTGATTTAAATTCCTTTTTTGGGAGTTTCAGTGAACAGGCGAAGAGTTGTGGAGGCAATTGATAAGTCCTGCCTAGGGCCACTCTCTGGCGGACTTTGAAGGCCCTGCAACAGGTAAGCCTCAGTAACTAGAGCCCGACTGGGTGAAACTCCCCTTTAATCATTCTTAACTGAGGATGTGGCCTAGAATCTTCCCTGTGGGCACGGGTCAGGCACTTAAAGGCCATTAGGGCGCCTGCCACTTGAAGACTCCTGTGACAGGATAAGGGGATCATGGAACGGGCTAGAAACCTCTAGGGTGCCCGCCCCCAGCAAGAAAACTTCCGTGCAACGACGCAGGCATATAAACAGTTTCAAAAGCATACCATAAGCCCAACTTTCTGGCCGCCACCACTCCCGGTAGGATTTTTGGTGGTCATCCTCAGTGACTTTTCTTTCCATTCTCCCTCGGCCGCATGGGAAATAACATTGGGAAATCTGATGAGCCTGCACTCAAGGCACTGAGATATGTGCTCATAAGCAGGGGACTTGAGATTTCTGACGCTCAGTCCATTAAGGTCTGGGGGACCATTGTACGGTTAGCCCCCCTGGGTTGCTTCGGCCAATCTGTTCTCTTGGGACACTTGAGATCGAGTACAAACCCTTGCTAGGCAGCGAGAGGTTCGATACGGTGAGGAGCCCCCCTTAGGGTTCTGTCTGATCATTTCGGCCCTCAAGCTCTGCTCTTCACGGAGCGAGGAGCATGTCACTGATACGGGTACCCCCAATTCAAAATCAGAAAAATAATGGGAAAAGTTTGACGAGGAACGAGTCATGTTGGACCAAAATATAGCAAAAGAGACTGTAGAGAATAAAGACTCTAGAGCAAAGAGTGGGCCATGGGAGCCTTTCGGGGATAATAAAGGGGCAGAAGAGAATAGAGACCCCTCTGATGCCTCGAGACCAGGAGCCCAGGGGAGAGATCTGTGCCCCTCCCTGTCTCTCCCATTTGAGGAAGTTTCAGGAGCACCTTGGGTGGGAAAGACAGTGAGGTCACCTTGGAAAGGGAGAACCTATCCCGGGGACCCTTGGGGACCCTCGCTGCCCTTTACTGGCCCGACTCAAGCCTTTCCTGTAAACGTTAACCCGGGGGGGGGGGGAATAGGCTGGCAGCCTGGTACCCCTGGGAGGCCAATGATTTAAAAGAGCTCAAAAAGGCAGTGGCAGAGGATGGCCCGAACTCCCCGTGGGCAGAAACTATTCTCCAGGGCCTGGCTCATCAACCTTGTACGACCCAAGGCTGGAAGATGCTATGTAAGGCAGTGCTCCCCAGCAACACCTGTATCAAATGGTGTGCCTTTTTCAAGGAAGAGTGTCATCCTCAGGCAGAAAGAAATCAAGCTGCCAACCCTGCTATCCTGGTGACTTTTGGGATATTGTCAGGGACAGCAGATCAATGGAGTACGGGAGCTCAACAGGCCACCATTCCTGCTCCTTATACAGATCAGGTACGGGCCATATGCCTGGCCGCCTAAAAAAAGCTTGTGGAGGGCCCCAGTGAGCCCCCTATATCGGGCATCACTCAAAAAAAATAATGAAAATCTCTCCACCTTCACAGATCGGGTGGAAAAGAGTATACAGAGAAAATTCCCTCCGGGGCCCCTGAGAGATCAATTTGTTAAGCTATTAGTCTGGGAAGGGATGAACTCAGACCATAAGTCGGCTTGCGCAGGACAGAAAGACCGCTGTATGGAGCGATGGATTATAGCCACCAAAGACGTGGGGACACAGAGCCATCAGACCCACTCTATTTCGACTGCCCTTCAGGCTCAGACTGAAGTCCTGACCGAGGCGATGTCCAAGGTCCTCTCCGCTATGACGGCCTCTGGGGGGACCACATCTAAGGGACCCCTAGTCCCCCCAAAATCGGGTCGATGCTTTGGCTGCGGACAAGAGGGACACTTTAAGAAGGAGTGCCCTCAAGGCGTGGGAAGACCTACTCGTCGGAGGCCCCCCACTACTACATGCCCGCGATGTAGGAAGGGATATCACTGGAAGGCAGAGTGCAAATCTAAGTTTGATAAAGACGGCAAGCCTTTAAACTAGATGAGGGGCAACCCCCAGCCCCATCACCCCAAGGGGGACCTCATTTCTTACTAGATCATATTGAAAAGTTCCTTCAAAAACCCTTCCCCGGATGCGGTTCGCTCTGACCCCCTACAAGGCTAATGGGGATCAATAAGGCCAAAGAGCCCCCCAGAGCCAATTGGACTGTGCCTATTGTGCCTGGATTAAGGCCTAAAATGGATATTACCATAGGAGGAAAGAGATTTCGATGTCTGATCGATACAGGAGCTGATCGGACCATCCTCAGGGCAGAGGAGGTCCCACCTAGCTGGAAATTGGTCCCTGGGCCTCAATTATTGGGCTTTGCGGGGGACACTCGATCTAAGGATACTGCTGAGTGGCTCCTCTGGAAAGATGTTGATGGTTCTACAGGAGAGGTTCGGCCCCTGATAGCTTCTTGATTAAATGAAAATCTGCTTGCCCAGGATATTTTGGGACAAGCAGGTGTATATATTACTACTGATTATAAGGGCCTTTATGATGACCTCCTCGATGAGGAAAAATAACATTATAAATATTCTCCCATACCAAACTATAGGGGAGATCCTGAATTTGATAAACTTCGCAAGGGAGAGCCTCTAACCCGATGCAAGGTGCTCTCCCAATCCTAAGGGCCACTGCCCCCCAGGTCCCTCCTATACAATGGAAACCCGGACCCCCAATATGGGTGGAGCAGTGGCCTCTTCCATCCACTAAGCTGCAAGCCCTTAGAGAAATCATCTCTGAACAACTAAATTTGGGACATATCCGCCCTTCTACTAGCCCTTGAAATACCCCGATATTTGTAATTAAAAAATCCTCGGGAAAATGGAGGATGTTACAAGATCTTAGAAAGATCAATGAGAGAATGATCATCCAAGGGACACCCCTAAGGGGATTACCCTGGATACCAGCTATTCCTAGTAATTTATGTCTTATGGTAATAGATATCAAAGACTGTTTCTTTTCTATACCTCTACAATCCCAAGATTGTGAAAAGTTTGCCTTTTCGGTACCCTCCACTAACTTCGAGGGACTTGATGAGCGTTTTGAATGGACAGTTTTACCACAGGGAATGGCAAACAGGCCTGCCTATTGTCAAAATTATGTAAAAGATCTCCAGCCAGTTAGAGATCTGACATATATTAAACTGTATGTTTATATGGATGATATCATCTTGGGTGCCCCTACTGCTGAACAGCTGACAGAAGCATATAAAGTTTTACTAAAGTGTCTATCAAAAGGGAGACTCCATATATCCTCTGATAAAGTCCAGGTTGTCCCGCCTTTTAAGATTCTGGGATCTCAGCTGTCCCTAGAAGGTGTGAGCCCCCTAAAACCCCAGCTATACATCCAAGACTTCTGCTCCCTGACTGGCCTACAGCGGGTCTTGGGAGAACTCAATTGGCTACGACCCTGGATCCCTGTTTCGACAGGCCAACTCTTGCCCCTCTTTGATCTATTAAAAGATAGCCTAATGATGAGATAATCCTTCTACCTTCCCACAAAAAGATCTTTCGAGACATTCAAAGGTCCCTCAATGGGGCCCAGCTTACCGGGTATACTCCTGAAGAGAGTCTACAATTGTGGGTCCTGCCTAGTCCGTCCTTACGGCAGCCTTGGTCCAGGGGGGAAAGCCTCTACAATGGGTTCACATCTCCTTGGGGGAAACTGCCCCAGTCTATACCTGTATAGATCAAATGGCTGACTTAATACAGAAGGGAAGAGATATCGCAGTCCGATGCTATGCGCATGAACCCGATAAGATTGTTATCCCACATAGACTATCAGATTTTGAATGGATTCAAAGAAACAATGGGAGAATAGCTTTAGCCCTGGAGGGGTACCTAGGCATCCTTGACTGTCATTATGGGCCACACAAATGGGTTACTTCTTTCAATACCAGATGCCCTCAATGTTTTTACTGATGGAGGAAAGAATGGTGCAGCAGCTGTTGTGTTCCAGCCACCACAGCGGTCACAACAGCCAGATGAACATATACGAAAATATTTTGGGCCTTGTGAGGGGTCCGCACAATTTAAAGAATTATTTGCTGTTGTCATGGCGCTCACAAAAATCCCTGAACCCATGAATCTGTTTTCTGACAGTCTTTATGTAGTAAACTTGCTTCCAGGATTGCTAAATTCTCACATATGGCTAGATAACAATCCTATTACCCCCCTTATGATACAAGCCCGTACCCTGTTACTTGAACAGGTTAACCCCATTTATGTACACCATCTTAGGGGTCATCAAAATTTACCTGGATTGCTTTCAATGGGAAATTCCCTGGCCAATAGAGCGGCCTCCCTTACAATCCAAGCTTGTAACTTACAAGATGCCTATGATCTTCATGATCTTACTCATATAAATTGGAGAGGGCTACATAAAAGGTTCCCACAGATCCCTATTAGAGAATTAAAGAAAATTATACATACTTGTAAATCCTGTCTTCCTTATTTACAAGTACCGCCTTTACAGCCCCCAGGAGTAAACCCTCGAGGGCTAAAACCCAATGTGCTGTGGCAAACTGATGTGACCCATTATTCCCCCTTTGGAAAACTTACGTATGTTTTTGTGTCTATTGACACTTACTCTCATGCCTGTTGGGCTACTGCCCACACAGGAGAAAAAGCAAAACATGCTCAAAGCCATTTTTTACAATGTTTTGCGACGTTGGGCCTTCTCCATCAAATAAAAACAGATAATGGCCCTTGCTTCATCAACCAGAGCTTACAGAAATTTTTCCAACAATGGCACATTCGTCATAACACCGGAATCCCACATAACCCCCAGGGACAAGCCATAATTGAGCGCCACCATCAAAATTTAAAGGCTCAATTACAAAAACAAAAAGGGGGAATAAGCCCTCACCAGCAACTTGGAATGGCACTCTTTACTCTAAATATTTTAAATTTTTCAAAAAATGAACCGATACCATGTTTTCAAAAACATTGGTCTAACCAAGAAATAAAACCTGAAATACAAGTGAGATGGAAAGACCCCATCACTGGCCAGTGGAAGGGGCCTGATCCACTCCTTACAATGGGAAGAGGATTCGGATGCATATTCCCCATTGGGGACCCCAGCCCTATATGGGTGCCAGCAAGGAATCTTAAATTTACACCACAAAAGAGAGGTCAAATCTCAAAATCTGACACAGATTAAAGAGACACTCACATATTGAGCCCAAGAACAAAAAGTTCCTGAGGCGATCTTTTTCCCTTTCAGATCATCGATGCGGCGACCCTGGTGGACACTGCTCCTGGTTATCGTCAGATTACCTATCCTCTTCTTGCTGACCTTTGTCATTGCCACAGCTGTGCAACAGTTTTTAGAATCTTTGAAGCCTGGGTTGAACGACACACAAGGCCATCAACCATGAGGATACAACAGTGTCAGCATCTGTGCTGGGAGTTCAACAAGCTCAGACCATCGAGGTTATAAACAACATATCCACTGCCTCTGCTCAAGGATTTCAAACCAGCTCAAACACCTGAGATCCGCCATAACGGGACTCCAACAACAGCTTGATCTCCACGCCAGAGCGATCGAGACGTTGAGTGTCTTGGCGTGCATAGACTGCGATGTGAGATACCCCAGCTTTTGTCTGACAGCTTTTCCAGTGTTAAATGAGACTCTTAACAGGTGAAAAAGGGAGCAACGGATCTATGGGACTGGGTACAAAGTCCATTTACCTGGTTTGAAAATGCCTTCTATTTGCTTGTTTTTGTTATTCTGCTTGTTGTAACGTTAAAGGTAAAAAATCTCACAGCCTGCAATAGGTGCTTACAGCAAAAAATAGTTATGCTTGCCCAGGTCATGGAAAAGGAGCCCCACTTTGGGCACCCACAAAACCCCTGGATTAATTTAGTCCCTCAAGAGATTAGCCGAGACAGATAAATAAAGAGTTCTAGATGCCCGTCATCTAGAGAGATTCCGCCTAGCCCCCAAGAGGTGGCTGGATAGCCAATGACGGGTAAGACCGTCAGAGGAGGGCAACCTAAGACAGGCACAGCCACGAGAGGGGCTGGCGAGGCTGCAGGTTGGCCGCCTACAGCTTTACGCGTTGCTCTACAGAACATCAATACAAATGTCTCGAGGGCTTAAATAAAATAAAAAAGGGGGAGATGTGGGGCCCTAAATGGGAAACCTTAAAAAAAATGGGTTAGTTTTGCGTTCGGAAACTAAAATGGCGCCTGGTGGAAGACATAGGGGCGTGGTCTATGTTAAAGTTTGATTGGCTCTCTTGATTTCCGTGCATGTGGACAGCGTGTGATCACCATCAACTCCTGTTACAATGAAGGCACATGACGATTTGACCTTTAACGTGATTGGTGCAACTATGAAAAGTCCCTCGCAAAATCCCCCTACTTGTCTATATAAACCAAGAGCTTGTGGCAATAAAGCGGAACTGCTCAGATGGAACCCCTGTCACGCCTGACTGTCTCTCGCTCGCCGAGGGGCTGGGTTGACGCCTGACTGACTCTCGCTCGCCGAGGGGCTGGGTTGACGCCTGACTGACTCTCGCTCGCCGAGGGGCTGGGTTGGCGGAGAGCAGGCTCACCTCTCCTCGGGACCCCTCGGCTTTGCTAAGGGAAGTTCCACTGCCTCTCTCTTTCTGCGGAGCACCCCCCACAGACATGGAACAACAGACTGGTTCCAAATAGGAAAAGGAGTACATCAAGGCTGTATATTGTCACCCTGCTTATTTAACTTCTATGCAGAGTACATCATGAAAAACGCTGGGCTGGAAGAAGCACAAACTGGAATCAAGATTGCCGAGAGAAATATCAATAACCTCAGATATGCAGATGACACCACCCTTATGGCAGAAAGTGAAGAGGAACTAAAAAGCCTCTTGATGAAAGTGAAAGAGGAGAGTGAAAAAGTTGGCTTAAAGCTCAACATTCAGAAAATGAAGATCATGGCATCTGGCCCCATCACTTCATGGGAAATAGATGGGGAAACAGTGTCAGACTTTATTCTTTTGGGCCCCAAAATCACTGCAGATGGTGACTGCAGCCATGAAATTAAGACGCTTATGCCTTGGAAGAAAAGTTATGACCAACCTAGATAGCATATTCAAAAGCAGAGACATTACTTTGCCAACCACAGTCAAGGCTATGGTTTTTCCAGTAGTCATATATGGATGTGAGAGTTGGACTGTGAAGAAAGCTGAGTGCAGAAGAATCAATGCTTTTGAACTGTGGTGCTGGAGAAGACTCTAGAGAGTCCCTTGGACTGCAAGGAGATCCAACCAGTCCATCCTAAAGGAGATCAAGCCTGGGTGTTCTTTGGAAGGAATGATGCTAAAGCTGAAGCTCCAGTACTTTGGCCACCTCATGTGAAGAGCTGACTCATTAGAAAAGACTCTGATGGTGGGAGGGATTGAGGGCAGGAGGAGAAGGGGATGACAGAGGATGAGATGGCTGGATGGCATCACCAACTCAAAGTACATAGGTCTGAGTGAACTCCAGGAGATGGTTATGGACAGGGAGGCCTGGTGTGCTGCGATTCATGGGGTCACAAAGAGTCAGACACGACTGAGTGACTGAACTGAACTGAAGCAGTTTAAGAAGAAGTCACACTTAGCAAAGTAAGTCAGAGAAAGACAAATATATTATATTGCTTATATGTGGAATCTAAAAAAATGGTACAAATGAACTTATTTACAAAACAGAAACAGAGTCACGGGTGTAGAAAACAAACTTATGGTTACCAAGGGGGTAGTCAGGGGAAGGATAAATTGGGAAATTGGGACTGACATATACACACTACTATATATAAAATAGATAACTAAAAAGGACCTACTGTACACAGGGAACTCTTCTCAATACTCTGTGCTGCTCTACATGGAAAAGAATCTGAAAGTGTGATGTATGTATATATATAAGTGAGTCACTTTGCTGTACAGGGAGAACTAACACAACATTGTAAATCAACTCAATTTCAATAAAATTTTAAAAAATAAAACATAAAAAACCCCAAGCCTTTCATAAATGTTTGATGTGAATAACTGTCCCTCAAAAAGAAATCTTAGCCAGTTAGCAGCTTATTACAGTGGGAAAAGTCAAACTCACATGATATATTTTAAAGTTTTGCAAAAGGAAATTATTAGATGAAAATGCTAATTACGTAGGGGAAAAGAAAGCTATTTAATTTCATGTTAAATGTATCATATACATGTTCAGTTAATGTGGTTGTAAAAAAAAGAAAGTTGGGTACAGCTGCTACTTTAATGTCAACATACTGGAGTTTCTTTTAAAAATGACATCCAGAATACATTTTTAGGCATGTGAAAAGACAATTAAGTTGAAACCAGATGTGTTTCTGAGGAATACACTTATTTTTAAATTATTGGTTAGAAAACAGTAACTATGGAGGGGAAAACCATGAACTACTGCTAAGTACTGTGAGCATTCAGTAACGGGTGGGCACCGTGCAAGAGGCTGAGACGGCAGTGGTACCAGGACGAGGCATGGAGCCTGAGTCTGCCTCTGGAGTGGGCACCAGACCAGTGTCGCCAGGGCCCACGGGTGGCAGCGGGCCGGGTGCTCCCACACACGCAGCCAGCGGGCATGGGGAGGGGCTGGGCTGGAACTCAGGCCTCCATGCCCCTGCTGGGGTCCTCACCCACGATGGCCCCATGGACAGGCACCCCGCACACCCTGCCGGGGGACAAACAAGTCTTCCCCATCCCCCCTGCCTTCCCACACAGCAAGCAAACCGAGTGACTTCCCTTCTCTTCCAGCTGACCCCTGGCTTCAAATCTTCCCCAACCAAGTCTGCTTCTGAACCCACACTGCTCATGACCTGTTTCTCTTCATGGTGACCACGAAGGGACCCCCTCTGCATAACAACCTAGGGCACTACACCCCAGGTACCCACCACGGTCCCAGGGCTGCCAGCCCTCCTGGGAAGGTGAAATGTACCGTGAGAATCTGAAAACAACAGGAAAACCTCGTCTTCCTCTGCTGTCTTTGTTCACGACACAGTCATCCATCCACTCTGGTTCTATCCAAAAGGTTTCCAAGTTGCTCATTTTCCATCTCACTACATCTTTCAGACCATATTTCTCACCCACACTGAAAGGCCTTCATCAGAAATGCTCCTGGGAGTAAGTTTTGTGAGCTTATATAAATTAAGATGGAAATGTCACGATAAAGCAGTCATCACAAGTCCCACTTATTTCCAACAGTCTTCATGGCCCCAGGACAAGGGATCAAGGGTTTCAAAATACAAAGGCACTTATGAAAACAGTTATTTGTTTCTTGAATAAATTGTACTTCTCTGTTAAGAAACCGATTCTAGGGAATTTAGTTCAGAAATGTTGTTGTTCAGTCACTCAGTTGTGTCCGACTCTGTGACCCCACGGACTGCAACACGCTAGGCTTCTCTGTTTCTCCATATTTCCCGGAGTTTGCTCAAACTCACGTCCATTGAGTTAATAATGCCATCCAACCATCTCATCCTCTGTCGCTGTCTTTTCCTCCTGCCTTCAATCTTTCCCAGCATCAAGGTCTTGACATACTAGCAATTACTACTTACTTTATATACAACAAATGACGAGTAAGACCTCATTCAGAAATTTACGTAAAAACTTGTCTTTTTAGTGGTACAAAGTATTTACTTTAAATAACAAATATGCTGTTTCCTATTCAGAACACCTGCCTTACAATCAAATTCATATTTAAAAGGAACTAGGGCCTGAATCCAAGTTTTCCGGTTGAGATGTTTGCTGTACACTCTGATAGTGCATCATGTCTCAGAGGTTATCATTAGGACTGCTTCTTCATTCAGCATCTTGCCTCTGTATTGCTTTCCTGAAATTATAAGTTTATTTATATTCACACTGCTGATGAAGAAACACAACTTTTAATTGTGAGCAGCTGTAATATCCGAGTGCGCGGCTGAACAAGTGCAGCGAGGCGGTGTGTGCTGTCACAGCTCCGAGGGCCACACAGGGTCTTGTCTACGTGCCACTGAATTACTTTATTGGAGGTTTGTTTCTTGAGTTAATCTTCTCCTGATGAGGCTTTGAAACACTATGATTTGTTAATATTAATAACAGTTATCAAAAAAAAGCACTCCCGAAGCCTTTCTGTCTCTGTGGATTGACTGTAATACCATATTCCACAACATGTAGCTCTTTTGTGAACCACATGATCCCATTTTTAAACAAGTATTTAAATCCAAAAATATTTTATTACTCAAGAAGGCAACTATTAGAACAATTAAGGGGTGCGGTGATTGTATACAACCACAAGAAGAGAGTAATGTGTTTCTACTGTAAAATTTTAATATAAAACACAACTTTTAAAATATTAATAAACTGCCCTTTTAAAAATAAAAGAGCTAGTCTCAAAACAGTCTGATATTTTCAACTTGCAAAGTACACCATGGCTGATCCTATTTGGGCTCTATTATCTCAAATGACTTTACAACCATTCAGATAAAAGAAGAGGCTCTAATTCACATAATGGCACATATCACCTGTCTGTCTGTCAATGAGACGTTTGAAAGCATCTTTTCATTAGAAACACAAATCAATATGCCCAAGGGATTATAATAACTGCTGGAAGCAAGCTGTATTATCATTTCATTCTTGCTGTTCTTGCTCTGAGCAACTTATTATTATGAATGGCGTGAAAATGGCCACCTGTCACAATTGATTTTTCTTAACCTCCTGCAAGAATTTTTCCCTCGTAAATGTAATCAAGTATCATCTTATTAAATATATCTCAAGCTAGGCTTTATAAAACAGTCCATTACTCTAATTGTATTCCTTTTAATTTAAAATTTCATCAAATATTACTGTAAAAGTAACTGCTTTATAATATAAGCTTTTGATTTGTTCAAAGTTTTAAAACAGAATTTTTGAATTTTGTGTGGACACCAATCCCTGCTTCTCATCTGCCTCAGTGAGCACTACAAGGGGAACATTCTGATTCCAAGAAGCTCTAAGAATTTCTTTTAGAACTTTCCTCCACTTTAATTACATTTCAGGATTTATTCTTAATCCCCACGTCTGAATAAAACATGCTGCATTTTAAACAGTATTTTAATAAGCTCCTACAATAAGGATAAAACTATTTCTGATTATAAAATTATCAAGTTGGATTTATAGAATGAATTTCAAGGCCATTCTAGAAGGATGAATTTAAGCAGGATGTCTGGGAGTCATGGAGTTCAGTTACAGCCAATAAATCTATGCAGGATCCTCATTTATCTGACTGTGGTGTCCACTTGGGACAGTGGCTCTCTGTCTCTGGTGTGTGTCAGAGACCCCAGAGGTTTGGACTGGGCAAGTCTGGGGGTCGGGGGGACTTCAGTCAGATCAGTGCCTGGATGGGAAGCTGATGTCACCAACCCAGGGCCACTCAACCTAGGGGTGCGGGTCAGGGGCTAAAGTAAGGCAGGAGGCTGAGCCCTGAAAGGCGCCAGACTCCCTGCTGTATAAAAGGACACCCTTGGGATAAAACCCCATGATATCTGCCGCCACAGAGCGATGAACCCAGTGGGCACCTTGTGAAACCTAGTTCAGGTCCATGAGTGACTGCACTCATCTCCTCCTTTGCTGTCTGAAGTTGTCTTTAAAAAAAGCAGCTGGAGAACAAAATGGACAAAATGAAGACAAAAAGGAGAGTGGCTCCAACAAGGATTTGGACACTAGCTGAGTATGTAACTTTTAAAGTATATTTTATGAAATAACCAGTACTAAACGGTCAAATGATCTAACACGCATCTAGGAGGGTATTTTACACAGGACACAGGCTGGTCCACAAGAAGCCCAGCCTCAAAGGGGAAGTGATCCTCACACTCCGAGGGCTGCAGAGAGTGCCTGGGGATACTGCCAGAGGGCTCAGGGCTCCCCAAAGATGGACACCTGTGCCGTGTGCAGAAGCCTGGAAGGAGGGCCTTGTGAGTGGACGTGGGTACTGAGAGTGGTGATGTACAGGGCCGCGGGGCACTGACCTCGCTGCCTGCTGGGTCGGTGGGCAGCTACTGTCTGATATGGGAAGCTGTCACTCCTCTATTCCTCAGGTGCTCCCACCTGACAACCTGAACTGTGGACCAGACCATTCTCCACTTCTGCTCTGGGGCTCTTGACAGTCAGCTTGAGAAGACCACATACTCGCTACTGGCTCCACCAGAACACTAAGATGCAGCTGGGTCTCAGTAATTTAGGGGCCTGAATGGTTGAGCAATAATCTCAATGCTTTTAGTCTCAAACTCTTATCCTGTTCTGCATCAATTTCACTACATCAATTATCATCACTAACTTTCCACTAACAGTGCTTTAACTGCAGTGGTTTTCATCCTAGGAACTCAGAACAGTTAAAAATTTACATGACCCTTCTGTATTCATGATAATGGAAGTAGGAAACAAATGAAATATGGAGTAATGGGGTGGGGGAAGAGTGGAGATACTGGCAGATTAGTTGATGACTGTGAATCTTTATTTTGATTTTTATTATTTTCTAGAGGTACAGCTGATTTACCGTTCTGTGTTAGGCTAGGTCTTCAGGACGGCAATTCAGTTGTACATCTATACATGTCATCTTCTTCGGGTTCTTACAAAGTATGGTTCTTACACAATACTGGATGGAGCTCCCTGTGCTATACGGTAGGTCCCTGCTGGTGACATATAGTGGTGTGTGTATGTTAATCCCAATCTCATCTCTTATTTGTCAACCCCCTCATTCCCCTTTTGTAACCATAACTTTGTTTTCTGTGTCTGTGAGTGTAAATATTTTTTACAAAATCAAAGAAGCCAGGCCATATTTTAGATGGTAACTGTTCTCCATATTACAGTATATAATTTCTTAAGAAATTCTGTTTGTATATTTAAATTACTCATCAGATGCCTACAAAACTTATTCTTCCAAAACATATTTTTTCTCTGTGTAAACCAAGACTGTCTTTTCTTTTATTGGAAGCATCAATAGTCTTGTGATATTTTCTCACCAGAAACAAAATCAACACAATCATTTCCCCACGGAGGCACCACTCAGCTTTCACTCCCACGGCTCCTCCGGTGCTTTGGGCCCTGCCTAGAAGCCAGCCCAGTCTTCCCCGTGCCCCATCGGCCGAGCAGTCCCGGCCGCCCTGCACCCAGACAGGTCTGTGCAGGACGTTCACGCCCCGCTCCTTCACCTGCTGGCCCTTCACCTTCTGATCCCCAGGGCGTCCACAGCACCGACCTGCCGCAGCCCGCCCAAGCTCCAGAAATGCCTTCCTCTCACTTCTCCTCTGCCTCAGCCCTTCACGACTGGCACTCGCAGGCTCTGTGAGGTTCCTCACTTCTCGTTCCAGCTATGTGTGAAAGGCCTGGAAGCTCACCGTAACCACACTGCGGGTGGGCAGCAGTGCGTGGCATTACACATCCCCAATTCTCCCTCTCCAAGGCTGGGGCAGGCCGCTGGGCCCCGGTCACTCGAGGGCTCGGGCCAAGGGAACACGGCTGCACTGCTGACCGGCCGGACAGGACGCAGTGTGCGACCTGCCATGCCAGCTTCTTATCCCCACAGTCACCGGGGTGTGTTTCCAGGACAGGTCCACGAGGGGCCGCGCCGAGCAGAGCACCTGCCCACGCGTCAGATGTGTACCCAAGCAGAGAGGAAACGTCTGGTGTGTGCCCTTCCACCTGACACCCCATCCTTCAATGTCCCCACACACACTCACTCACAGGGCAGCTCTAAGTAGACGGTTAGGAACAGTGTGGCTTCCCTGAAGAAGTCCGATGAAAGTCAAAGCATTTTAAAGGTCAGTTTTTGTTTCCACTAGGTTTCTGTGAAATCCAGAAATGAGCTGGTTTAGGAAGCTACTGAGATGTAGTTTGCAGATAATAATGTCTTACAAATACTAAACATTTCTTTCTCCCCTTCTCTGTTTAAGATTCAAGCATTACACATTCTTTTCATTCGACACACATCAACTCACCCTAAATAAATCACATCAGCTACTTTTTGCTCACTGTAGCATGCTTGTAACATTTTCCTGAATTTTATTCTTATAAATCTAGCATTTAACACTTAGGAAGATTTAATGACCTATGCACATTGAGAGATTTTATTTCTCTCCTAAGATGATTCCTTGATTTATAAGACTGCTTCCATGTCAAGCTGGTGCTCCATCACCCAGAGTGTCTTTCAGGAGAAGCAGCCCCGCGCGGACAAGGCAGCTCCCGCCCTGCGGCTCGCCGGCTCCGTCTGCTTGGGGGCCACTGTGCAGGCTCCCGACGCCACATGCACAGCCTATGAGCAGCTGGGAGCATCACGAGGGCCTCCCACCAGAAGGACTGCAGCAAATGCTGGCCAAGCCCCAGGAAGGTGCGGCCACAGAAGGGACACGTCCACTCCTCGTGTGAGGCCGACAAGTGCCTGAGCAAGGGTCCAAGTCCAATCTTGCAGAACCAAGACGCTTTTCCTAACCCAAGGACACTGAGAAGGCTGTCTAAAACCAGGAGGAGGAGGAGAGGAGGAGCAGAGGAGGGGGGAAGGCAGACACGAGGCCTGACAGGGCAGGAGCTGTTGGGGGTGTGTCCTGACTGGCAGTGGGGCTTGGGCACTCATTTAGACTTAATATTTCAACTCATAGAAAGGTAATAAGGAGAGGCAACATCTATCGAGTGCCCGGAGGCAAAGAGCTGGTCAGTGGCAACACCCAGAGTCTAGCCCACGACTCCAGGGTCAGAGTTCCTAACTGCATCATAAACCCAGGAAAGGTCACCGGCACCCAAGGGAACAGCTCAGTGAGCCAACACCAAAGGTGACCTGAGAAAAGAAGTGACCGTGGGCAGACAGGGAGAGTGACAGAGGCGAGCTGCACTGAGGAGTAAGGGAGAACTAAAAAGCTATATCAAAGAGTCTCAAGACTCTAAAGCTAATATTTACAACTAAATTTATCCTCAAATAGCATCATAAATGAAAAAGTACGATGATTGAGGAAAAAACCCTAGAAATCATACATGCAGTATTAGACATCCTAGTTTCGCCTACTGAAGAAAAGAAAAACACCATACTTGCTGGAAAACACACATAACTATGTATGTGATGCTAACTCTTGTCATTAGTTTAATAATTTATTTTTAAATAATTTAACTCTATTGCAGACTTACTGACATATATGATTTGCTCAAATTAAGGCAAAGTTTATAAAACTTGGTTTATATAAATTGACAAGATTTATTTCTCCCCATTATCAAAATCAGAATTTCTACTAAAACAACAGTAGCACAGCCTTTTTCTTTGACTTCATTAAACATGCGCCAGGCAGACACCTGGAGCCCTAAAAGACACAGAGACACGAGCACCATTGACCTCACTGGTGACCCCTGCTCTCGGTCATCACCGGAAAGCGGCTCTGCAAATGGCCAACCATTCAGAGAATCAGGGATGCTTTGCTAGCCTCTGAAGGGTTAACTATTTTTCAAAATACTATTTAGCTGAAAAAATGAGACACATCCTGTCCTAAAAGGTATCTTCTCAAAGAATGATTTCATTTCTATCGCTTGGTTATAAAATTTCCTACAGAAGACAAGCTCTTCTGTTAATTACTCACATAGCAGGCACAGCTCCATAAGAGGACTTTTTGTTCTACTCAGATACACACAAATTACATTTCAAAGAAAAATGAATAAAATACAGTAAGAAAGAGCTTCTCATTCAGCAGATATTAGCATACATTATGACTTGATACAAACATGCTACTTAATAACTACTGAGAATTCAAACTAACTTTTTGTTATGATTTAACTTATATACACAATGACTACATAAATAACAATTTTAGGACTATAATAGGAATATAATTTTAGGAATATACTCTAGCAGTCTTTAAAACTAAAATCTAGTTTTCAACATGCTTCTTCTGAAGTGGAAATAACTTAAAATTACTTTAACAATATACTATCAAGTTAAATACCATAAAAACATTAATACAGATTCATTTTAAGTGAACCATCAACATAAAAATAGAGTGCAAATTATAAAATAAATAGATTGAGGAGAAATTAAAAGACTCATAATTAACTGTTAAATTATGGGCAAATTATATATAAAACAATGAAAATTTAAGAGATATATAAAACTCTGATTAAGCAAAGAAAAATAGTTCTGAAAATTCTTCCAGACAAGCTTGCTGTTACACAGAGAATCCACGTCCCAGATCACCAACACAGGAAGCCCTGCTCCTGTGACATGCATGAAGCTAACACGACCGAGCTGCCTGGAGCCGCCTGTCCTCTCCCAGGGAAAGCGGAAGCCGCTCATTAAAGCAGTCAGTGCTCCATCTAACCTACCTTGTTTTTTGGATTTGATGTGTTCATGACACTCCTAGTCTCTCTTCCAGTATAGATGACCACACCTATCACAGTACCTGCAAAACACAACAGCGGCCCTTACAGAGGAACTGAAACGGTAGGCACAGGGCTAACACCTCCGAGTTAATCCTTTGATGGAAAATAGTAATGTACCATTTGATTCTATACATATTTATCTAATAGCATATTTAATTTTGGTAGCTCAATAAAATCTAACCTTAACTTTAAAAACAGGCTGTGAAAAACTCAACTGATTTCTCACACAATGAAAATGCACTCTCTTTGGTAACAACAGAAAGTGTGACAACAGAAGTTGTTCGTTCACTAATGCCTACTAACATGGTAACTTGAACACTGAAGTTACATTGAGAGAGCCTACATTAAACTGATCAAACTTGCGACCACAAACAACATGGTACCAGGTGAGCCATTTCCGTTGAACAGGAGTCTGAGAGCATCTTTCCACTGTAAAGATTCAGGACAACCAAGTATAAGAAACTTTGTGGACATTTCAGCACACAGACAATGAAAACAGTCAGAGAAATATTATAAAGACTACTTGCTTTTGGAATTTGTATGTCACTTTTAACTCACATCTCCTGAAAGTTTGGTTTTCTAATCATACATGTCAGAAAGAAATCGTTAATTTTGTGCTCTATCAAGCTTAAGATAAAAGAATGATAAAATACCCCAAGAATGACCTATAGATTACAAAGGCTCAGATCAGAGGTACTCATTTCTGAAATATCAACTTAAAAACCATGGGGATGTCCCTGGTGCTCCGGTGGTTGAGAATCTGCCTTGCAGTGCAGGGGACGCAGGTTTGGTCCCTGCTTGGGGAACTAAGATCTCACATGCTGCAGGGCAATCACAGGGCATGAGTGAAAGTCACTCAGTCGTGTCCGACTCTGTGACGCCATGGGCCATGGAATTCTCCAGGCCAGAATACCGGAGTGGACAGTCTTTCCCTTCTCCAGGGGATCTTCCCCAAAATGCAAGCAAGATCCTGTGGGCCGAAATTAAGGCCTGAGGCAGCCAAATAAAAAAGTGAAAATACCTAAACACAAAAACATGGAAGTCTGTTTTGTGAACTGCTGCTATGAATAATTTATATTCCTAACTTTCACAAAATTGGAAGGTGAGAAATATAATTGAGGTGAGAAAGACAATGTCTATACTACTGACTGAAGTCAACCACTGCACAACTAACCACGTAATTATACGAGCCTCTGCTGTCTCTTTACTGCAGCATGTGGCATCTGCAGCGCTGAGGCAGGACCTGTGGGGCAGATGCGGCCGTGGCGATCTTGGGTCCACGGGAGCAGGACAGCTGCTGTCACTCTCTCATCCCTCCACAGAACCCCGGAAACGCAGGAGGTGCCAGGTACTGCTCAGCGTGACATCCTCCGAGGTCACAGCTGCTCCTTCTTAGAAGTATGTCTGTGTTCCCTTTTTAATTAAAAGCCCCTGGTGAAGCTGGGAGGCTTGCATTTACTGTGGTCTTGAGCCCTGTGTGACTGTGGGCTCCCACTCTGCCAATGGTGGACACACAGAGTGACCAGTAAGACCTGCATGGAGTCAGGGCTCCACCAATGGGCACACCAGGGGAGGAGTAGGGCCACAGGAGGTGAGGGGGAGCAATAACGCCCCTCAAGACTGAAGTCTGAATCACGAGCTGCAGGCCGGCACCTGTTCTCTGCCCCCAGTTCCTGCCTCTCGAACTCCATCCTGTCCGTGCTCTCCGGTCCAGTCTCTAGGGACACCCGAGGGGAAGGGATTTCCCTGCTGTCTGACATCTGATACTAAACTTTCTCGAGAGCAAGAGTGTTGCAAACTATATGGTACAAGTTCTATTTTTAAATTTCTAAGTGGTCAAGAGGACTATTTTGTAAAATAATACATCAATAAATTATTGAGAAACAAAACTCTTTGAGACAATATATGTCCCAATTTTCTTAACATTAAATTACTTCATTAAATTCTTATATAAGTTTTCAAATATTTACTCTCACTACTGTATTTATCACTACCAGTATCAGCCTGGACCCCGTCTGGGCACACATACCCAGCAGTCTTGCTCTGGGGCTCACCTGGACCCTGTCCGGACACACACTCTCAAGAGGTCCTGCTCTGGGGCTCAGCCTGGACCTTGTTTGGGTACACACACGCAGCAGTCCTGCTCTGGGGCTCATCCTGGACCCCGTCTGGGCACACACACCCAGCGGTCCTGCTCTGGGGCTCAGCCTGGACCCCATCTGGCACACACACCCAGCGGTCCTGCTCTGAGACTCCCCCAGACCCCATCTAGGCACACACACCCAGCGGTCCTGCTCTGGGGCTCAGCTGGACCCCGT
>NW_024070206.1:60518427-60647298 GCF_014754425.2 Oryx dammah | reverse complement strand
CCAGCGGTCCCACTCTGGGGCTCAGCTGGACCCCATCAGGGCACACATGCCCAATATTCTGCTCTGGGGCTCAGCTGGACCCTGTCTGGCACACATGCCCAATATGCTGCTCTGGGGCTCAGCTGGACCCCGTTTGGGCACACACGCCCAGCGGTCCTGCTCTGGGACTTCCCCTGAACCCCTCTGGGCACACATGCCCAGCGGTCCGGCTCTGGGGCTCTTCCTGGACCCCGTCTGGCACACACACCCAGCAGTTCTACTCTAGAGCTCCGCCTGGACCCCGTCTGGCACACAAGTCCAGCGGTCCTGCTCTTGAGGACTCGTTCTTCTTTCCAGGCTCAGCCACTTATGATCGCATGCTGACATCCACCTGTCACTGAAACATGGTGGGTTCCTGGCTCTCTGAACCAACAAGGGGAAGGAACACGGCCCCCTGGGAAGTCCATCTGTCCCTCTCTGGTGCTCTCAGTCCTTGTGTTTGTCTGTCAACTTTAGTCCTTGTTCCCAGACGTTCAGTTCCTACAAGGAAGGAAGACCTGAGTTTACTCCACCAGGAAGCAACTTGAATTCAATTGACACTTTCTCTTTTTAAATTTTTATTGGGGTATAGATGATTTACAATGTTAGGGTTAGTTTCAAATGAACAGTAAAGTGAATCTGTTATACATATATTGATAAATAAAACAAAATGATAATCAATAAAACTTGTCTACTCTTTTCTAGATTCTTTTCCTGTACAAGCCATCACAGACTATTGAGTAGCATTCTCTGTGCTACACAATAGATCTTACTAATTATCTATTTCATGTATAGTAGTGACATGTAACGTTTGAAGAATAAGATTTTTAAAAATTCTGGTCTTTCCTTCTCAATTTGTAATCAAGTGAATAACAAGAGTTCCTATAATATTTCTGGAAGTCCAAAGTATTTTAAGCATACTTCAGTATATGGGAGTTAAGTAATATAAAATAAAAATTATTCACATTAATAAGGCTTTTAAATAGTTAAGCATGTGTTAAAAGATTTCAAATTCATGAAAAAAGTTTGCATTTTAAAAATTCCTAAATAGAAATTAAAATGAAATGTGCTTTATTTAAACTTTTGGAATGGACGGTTTTAAACAACCTAAACAGTCTCTAAGAAGAAAAAATACTCCAGCAACTGTATTCTGTACCTTAATAAGAAGGGTTACCTATGCAGTAATTGCAGTAGTATGCACACACACATACCTAAATGTGTGTGTGCAATGCCACGGTTCACAACTGGGAGCTACACCACCTGCCAAGGTCACGCTGGGAGTGAGGTCAGGAGAGAAACAGTGTGCACAGGGAATTATCTGGGGCCCACAAGCCCGGTTCTTTGAGACGTACACAAGTCACTAGGACTGTGGACCAGTGGGAACAGTCTAACAAACATGCAGGAACAAAGATGAAATGGATTTATAAACAAAGAGAATCTTCAAATATCTTTACGAGTAAACCCAATCTTGATCCTTTATAAGAATACATATCAATATAATGAAAAAAAAAATAGTACACAACACTTAGATGCAGGAAACGTAAAATCTGTGACCAGGTACCTAATTGTGGATGCTGCAGTGTTTCCCATAGGCTACGACATGCTAAGCGCTGAAGGTGAAGGCCTGGACTCCAAGCCTGGCCCAGCTGCGCACAGCCTGGGGACGTGACCCTGCTGACAGTGGTGGCATCTGAGCACAGCCCTGAACCTGGGACTCAGGAGGCATCTCTGAGGTCTCTCATGGTGTGCAATCCTTACTTCCTCTGTCTTTTCACTAAAAATTTATCATGACACAAAAAAGTAATACCTGAAGAGTTGTCTGCTATCACACTTCCTCCCCTCTGCTCTAAAGGGACAGGTGTTCTCCTGTAGGAGCAGCCTGTCACCTGTGTGCACACACATGCGTTCAGACACACAGAGAATGCCCTGCTCCGCGTGCTGGGCACACAGGCCTGGACCACTGTCTTCAGCCTGCAGTGCCCTCGGCATGAGGCCTCCGCCTGGTGGTTAGTGCTGAGCGGTCAGGCTCCAGCCTCTCGCTGCATCCTCTCCTTTGGGCACATCCGTCTGTTTTTAAATCTAGTTCACGTGTACCTTTCAGAGAGAGGCCTTTCAGACCCTGACAGGTGAGCTTTTCACTTGTTTGTTTTCAGGGCACCCTGCACTCTTCTGAGACATTCAGCAAAGCTCAGGTGATTTGTCTCATTTTCTTTTTTTTCCTTTTGTTTTGGCTGCACCGTGCAGATTGCAATATCTTAGTTCCCCAACCAGGGATCGAACCTGGGCCCCAGAAGTGAAAGCACTGAGTCCTTACCACTGCTGAGTCGCTTCAGTCATGTCTGACTCTGTGCGACCCCATAGACGGCAGCCCACCAGGCTCCCCCGTCCCTGGGATTCTCCAGGCAAGAACACTGGAGTGGGTTGCCATTTCCTTCTCCAATGCATGAACGTGAAAAGTGAAAGTAAAGTCGCTCAGTCGTGTCCAACCCTTAGCGACCCCATGGACTGCAGCCTACCAGGCTCCTCTGTCCATGGGATTTTCTAGGCAAGAGTACTGGAGTGGCTTGCCATTGCCTTCTCCATCTAACCGCTGGACTGCCAGGGAACTGCCTTTGTCTCATTTCCTTTTTGTCTTTCTTGCCATGAGCTCCTGAGGACAGGATATGTAAGGACTCTGGCACACACACTGGTCTGGAGCAGAGACCCCACACAAAGCCCCGGGTGTTGGGGGAGGCTGCACTGGTGATGGACAACAGGACAGACAGTCCTACATCCTCCCTGCTAGAACCCTAAAGCTCCCGGCTGCCACCTCCTGGTACCATCCACAGGGTCAACCACCTTCTGAAAGGGGGAGGCACTCAGAGTGTCACACCTCTCAGAGAAATCCACTTGATGAAATGCGTATGTAAATGCCTCCCTGTTTGACAACTAGCAAAAACATCAGACTGGGTTGCCATTTCCTCCTCCAGGGGATCTTCCCCCACATTTCTTGCATCTCCTGCACTGGCAGGTGGATTTTCACTGCTAGCGCCACCGGGGAGGCCCTAAAAATATACCAACATACTCCGATTTCACGTGAAAGAACCTGCACCCTGGCCCTTAAAGGGCTAATCCGATCCACCTTGTCAGGCCCCTGTCTCATCTAATACTTCCGCCCCACAGACAACCCACCACATCGACCCCTTGTTCTCTGTTAGATGGATGAGCAGTGTAAGATCCCTCTAAACTCACCAGCTGCCCCCTAACCCCAGACTGGTTCTGCTGCACCACCTTCTTGAAGGCACAGTGACAAGTCATGAAACAGGTGTCAGAACTGTCTCCCCACAAAGGAGCAGCCTCTGTGTGGCTCAGTTTCTCCTCAAAGTGTGAGGACCGCATAGGGGCCTGACTCTGGGCTCATCTGAGAGGCAGACTGTCAGGCCAGGCCCACGAGGTCCCCCTGTGATGAAAGCACTGTGACACACACATGTCTGGAGTCATTTAAACACATAAAGCATCTCCTACATGTGCAAACTAAAGCTAAAAGTCACAACTCCTTTCTCACCTGATGCAACCACAGTGCTTGCCCACAATGTATTTTCTATGCTGAGACTTTCATGAACAGGTGGATCACTGTCTTCCTATTCAGGGAGAGAAAAGAAAGAAAAATGCAAATTAGCAACTTTTTTATTATTCATACTTCAGATATCCATAGTGTTAAAACAAATCCACCAGCTGCATTCAATTAACAAGCAGAGAAAAAGCAGTGAAAAAATATGCAAAAAGACAGGAATTTACACAGGCTTCTAAACGGTGGAGCAGGAAGCACCAGGAATGATTCCCCACATGGACAACAACCTCAGAGACAGAATCCATCTGATGCAACTAATTTGGAATCTCGAGCTGGTGAAGGGTGGCAAGTTCCAGAGGCTACACGTGTTTCTGGAGCCGCCTGTGGGAGCGAGGGTGGACAAAAGGACCCTGTGCTCCAGGATCGGGAACCTGTGCACTGATGCCGCGTTGGGTGGCAGAGATGCAGCCAGTGAGGCAGGTGGCCACTGCTGCTACCACTCCCCAGCCAGAGAAGTGATCTCCAGGGGGCTTCAAGGACCAGTGCTCTGTTAACCCCCACCATTTTTCTCTTTTTCCCCTTTTGGGAGCCAGATATTAGAGACCAGGACATTCAAAAGCAACTACATATATGGGGGAAAAAAAAAACAAAAAAAAAAAAACAGAAAACAATGGCACATGCCCAAGAAAAGGCTCAGAAAAGACACAAGAAGATATCAAGTTTACGCCTCAGGCTGAGCTGACAATCAAACAACAACAAACAAAAGCAAACACAGAACCCCAGCAAACCCTGATTTTAACTTCCAGGGTTACCACATTATTATATTCAATGCTTGTTGAACAGCAAAAAGTAACAAGGCATATAAGAAACAGAAAAGCCTGCTCCATTCAAAGGAAAAATATAAATCAACTATCCCTGAAAAAGACCTGATGGCAGATATACTAGACAAAGACTTTAAAAGAAAACTATTAAAGATGTTTAAAGACAAAGATGTGGAGAAAGTCAAGAAAACGAAGTATGAACAGAGCAGAAATGTGAATGAAGAGACAGAAAATCCAAACAGAAACCAAAAGAAATTCAAGAGCTGAAAAGTACGATGATCAAAATGAAAAATTCACTAAAGGGATTCAAGGCAGTTTGAGCAGACAGAAGGCTCACAAGAGACATTATGTATTAATCAAATGTTAAATAAGGCACAGCAATATGACAATTAAAAACAATTATGTTCCTAATGGGGCTTCCCAGGTGGCGCAGTGGTAAAGAACCCACCTGCCAACGCAGGAGACCTAAGAGATAACAGATGTAACTAATTTGAATGCAGGTCCAATCCCTGGGTCAGGAAGTTCCCCTGGAGAGGGCATGGCAACCCATTCCAGTATTCTTGCCTGGAGAATCCCATGGACAGAGGAACCTGCCTGGTTACAGTCCATGGGGTCGCAGAAAATTGGAAATGAATGAAGTGACTTAGTACGCATGCATGTTCCTAATGAAAGACAATTATAAAGCAATTGATAAAATTGAAGGCAGGACAACCCTGATATCAAAGCCAAACAAAGAGAATACCTAGAAAAGTAAACTACACATCAATATCTTCTCTGAACAATGATACAAAACTCCTACACAAAACATCAGAAAACCAAATTAAGAAGCATATTAAAGGATTATACTCCATGACCAAGTGAGATTTATTCCTGAAATATAAGGATGGTTCAACATGCAAATCAATCAAGAAAATATATCATAATAACAGAATGAAGGAAAAAATACCCCACATGATCACCTCAACTGATGCAGAAAATGCATTTGCCAAAATTCAATACCCTTTCTTGACAGAAAACATTCAACAAACTAGGAATAGAAGGGAACTACCTCCTCCTATTAAAAGCCATTATGAAAACCCCACTATGCGTATCATATGAAACAGTGAAATACTAAAAACCTTTCCTCTGAGATCAGAATGCCTGCTTTCACCACAACTAACTGATATAATACCCGAAGTTTCAGCCAGCGCAACTGTACAAAAAATAGAAGGTACAATTTAGAAAGGAAGATGTAAAATTATCTGTTTGTTGATGTTATGATCGTATATGCAGAAAATCCTAGAGCTCACAAAAAAACTTCTAGTATCAACTCTTGAAAGAGAGGATGTGGCCTTTACACAGTAACTATTTCGTACTTCAATTTTTGACTGAACTGAAATGATCAACTTCTGATTCATTCACAGAGATAGTCTTAGAATCTTAACACTGATAAACACACACAGTCCACACGGTGCATCCTTTAACTGTAGGCTAGCGTAGGTACTCTAGCCATGGCGCGGCAAAGTAAGCGCAGACTAGGACATACCCTGCCGACTGCTGATTCACACAGTTATCATTTAAGCCATAAGACAAATATATAAAACTACTCTCCAATGTGAATTCTGAATTATTTTTACTGTATCTAGCAATTTCCATATTTAGTTTCCCTTCAGACTGTGAGCAGTGTAACTATGGCACTGATTTTGATGTTGTGAACTCCTAGCACGGAACAGGCAGTCACATCTGTCCAGTAAGAGAATAAATCTAAGACGAGATAAACACGAACCTCTTCCTCTGGTTTCTAATCCTTGTGATGGAACTAATAATGAGGCAGCAGGAGAAGGCAATGGCACCCCACTCCAGTACTCTTGCCTGGAAAATCCCACGGATGGAGGAGCCTGGTGGGCTGCAGTCCATGGGATGCCAAGAGTCGAACACAACTGAGCGACTTCCCTTTCACTTTGCACTTTCATGCATTGGAGAAGGAAATGGCAACCCACTCCAGTGTTCTTGCCTGGAGAATCCCAGGGACAGGGGAGCCTGGTGGGCTGCCGTCTATGGGGTTGCACAGAGTCGGACACGACTGAAGCAACTTAGCAGCAGCAGCAGCAGCATGCTGTTACTCTAAGCCACCTCATTTCTTTTAGTGACTCCTTAAGACCACCTGCCCACAGCTGGCCATCAACTGACCAAAAAGTACAAAGGGGTACAACTGTATTAGTTTCCAACTCTCCCTATGGTTCCCCTGATATAAAAAGTTAAAAACCATTACTGCACGCATATCTTTGAGTATAGTATTCCCACTGTGTGAAACTCCAAGACAGACAAGGGCATAATAAAATGTAACACTGTTATAAAGCTTTCTGAACTGCAATTCTATACAATTTAGCTTTAAAATTTAAGTTGGTTCTCTCATTACTTTTCCAGAACTCTAATCACGTGAGTGCTTTTGTCAGTTTCTAACACAATTATGTGCTGAAGAATACACAGTGCCTATGAAGTTTGCTTTCAATTCTGTAACAACAATGATGGACTTTAAACATTAAACATTTTTCTAATATTGAGAAAATTACTGTAAAGGATAGTTCTTTACCAATCTCATATAGTACAGAAGACAGACTGGGATGATGGGAAAGAAATTATCTCTAAATAACTTTCTCTCTGGGTTTCCTTCCTCTTAATGTTATATAGTTTGAAAAGATAAAATTTGCCTTGAGAGGGAGAGTGCAAAATGTTACAATTTCAAGCTGTTTTCTCAATAGTGCACCCTATTTAACAAACAATAGGGACATGCTTTTTAAAAGGAGAGTATTTTGATTGAAAAAGACATGAACAATGGGAAGTGTGCTATGGTTTACAAAGGAAATTACAGTAGAAAATGCAGCATAAAAAAGATTAAGTGGGAATGTGATGTTAAAGGACCACAGATGCTGTTAATATTTCAAAACTGGCTACAGTTTTAAACTCCAAAGTACAGAGAGAATAGCTATGCCTTTAACAATAAGCAAAATTAATGATATCGATAATAATAACATGAATCACTTATATAACACAAAATGCCATATAGCACATAATTTACGTAACCCTGACATTGTTTCAAGGGAATGGATAGTAATCACAGCATGCATGTCTGCCTTAAACTCTGCATGGGCAGTGACATATAGAATGTCTATTGCCATAGGACACCTTAATCAATCTCTGATTCTTATCAAATTACACAGGCTGAGTCAAAAGAAACATATTTTCTCCTTTGTATTGACACATTATCCTATAAAAAAGGAATATAAGCAGATACCACTGTTTAAAATGTTCAGTTGTTATTTTGGTAAAGTAAGCTCCAGTTGCAAAACAAATTACACTTATCATGGTTTTTTTCTTTCCTTTTTGAAAAATGCACACAAAAGCAAAGATTTTTCCATTTGAAATAATCTAAAACTCACGTTTGAAATAATTATGAGTGAATAATGAGTGAAACAATAATAAATAATGAGTGAAATAATAATGAGTGAAAAAAAACTTTGGTAGGAACATCAAATGAAGGCAATGAACTGTACTGTTAAGAGCCTGCAGTAATTCACACAAGTCAACAAAAAGCCCAGATGCAATCAGGGTCTGGGCTCTGACACTATCCGTGCATTTGGACCTCTTCCCCACTCACAGAAAAATGCAGTCTTCAGAACTCTCTCCCACATTTACGCTGCACACATTAGCTACAGGTGATGCTGTCTGCTCTCACCATTGGCCTGGGCACTCTGGAGAGGCTGGGAGGCCATGAATAAACTGCAGCTACTTTTACGGCAGCACTTGTAGAAATAAAGGCATATAGTCATGCCTATCTCCTCCTCCTCGTGTCTACATTCCCACTCTGCTCATTACCCGACACACAATATGCCCTTAGTAAGAAAGCGGGAAAGTGAAAGTGAAGTCGCTCAGTTGTGTCCGACTCATTGCGACCCCATGGACAGCAGTCTCCTCCGCCCATGGGATTTTCTAGGCAAGATTACTGGAGTGGGTTGCCATTTCACGCTTCCTCAAAATGATGACAACTGTTCACCAACCCTTGTATGTGACCAAGAGTGAGACAAAGATGGTTGTACTACCAGAAATCTTTAAAAATAATTGCAGCAACTAAAAATAAACTACAATTGTAAATATTAAAATCCCTTAAGTATTATAAATCATTTGTAGCATCAGTATAAGGTGCTAAATCCAAAAGTTACCAAATCCTAACAATAATTGAGGGAAGAAGGGACTTTAAGCTATACCAAAACACCAGTGAAAAGAATGCAGAATGAAATACATGTATGTACATAGGAAAACGGATGTGCACTTACACCCACACACCCATCCAACCAGTCAGGGAAAATCAAGGAATGATGTGGATACCATCCTGTCCAAAATAAAACCTGAAATAGCTGAATTACTTCATTTTACTGACTCATAATATTTTAAGCGCGAAGGATCTTATTAAGAGTAAATATGCTAAAAACAGAAAAACTGTACTTAATGTATTTCAAAGAAATATCTGACATAGGAAAATTTAAGAACTTGAAATATTCTCTAGGTCTTCACTTTTTAGTTCAGAGCTTGTTTGAATTGATTCTTGATTTAATTACACTTTCAAAATAAAGGTTTGCTATAAAGTTTTTAACATACACAATGAATATACTTGCATCTAACAAAAGATTTAACTTACCCTCGTAAATGTGCCTTCAAAACTATGAATATCCAGTTGTGGCTTCTGAGCATAAACGTAAGCATTGATAGAAAAAAGGTCCTGGAATACAGAATATCTGAATTAATTACATGATAATTAAACAAAGTTACTTGGAAAGTTCTCAGTTACCAACTAATATTTTTCATATATCATTTACCAAAAGAGGTGATTTTCTTACACCAATTGTGTGCCAATACTATGAATCGTGATGCAAAAGAACCCAAAGAAACCACCACTTTTAAGCTCAAGAGCAGTGCAGGGATCTCTTGACTTTAAAGGATGACTGCTACACCTCATGGCAGATTGTGTCGGGAGCGGTCGGGAGCACCTGGCACTAACCCCATGGACCATGAGCTTGAATGTGAGCCTGACCCACTCCCCAAGACTCCTCCTGTACACACACCTCCTGCAGCAGTCTAATTACTGAAGCCACTGTCCCCAAAGAGGATGACCTGTCCTGGACCATGCCTGAGATAAACGGGCAGAATGGAAGGGCTGGAGCTATGGAATGCTATCTGAAAGTCTGAAGATTCAGAGCGCCTCCTGACCAGTTCCTGAACACGACTTATCTTCCTGCAAAGCCACCCCGTGCCTGTTCTCCGTGCTAACTACTCTGGGCCCTTTCATGGTAGCAACCAAGGCAGTGAGGCGCACATGCTGAGCCCTGAGGGTCCCCTGTGAGAAGCATCAAAACTGGGGGGATCTGGAGGATCCCTCAACACAGTCTGCCATTTTTCTAAGTTTTGCTTTTGTTTTCTATTTTGTTTTGCCTCATGGCTGCTAACACTCAGAAAACCACAGATTTCCAGGCGTGAAGAACAAAGGTCAGGATGCTGAAGCTCCAGAGGAGGTGAAGCCCCAGAGGGCAGCTCCAGGAGGCGCCGCGAGCCCCGCGCTCTCGGCCTGAGTCCCGAGCCCCTCATGCAGGCAGGTTCCAGCTCAGCCAGAAGGAGCAAAAGAGCCCCACGGCTCTCCACTGCAGGGCAGACGAGGTGGGGGTCTGATTTCAGTCCAGTCAACACCAGTTCAAACCAAACCAAACAAGAAACCCAGTACTCTTCAGAACATTATAGAATTCAGAGTCTCTACAAGGTATCAGTATGTTGAAGACACAATCCTAATGTCCAGACACAGGAAGAAATGAGAATACAAGATCCACATTCAAGGAGAATCTAATCAATGAAGACTAATTCTGACATGACCAGACATTAGAATGAGACCAGATGAGAATTTCAAAGCAGTTATTAGGACATTCCAAATCTTTAAAGAAAAACATTCTCTTAAAGAATAAACAAATAGGAAACCACAGCAGAGAAAAAGAAAACATATTTACAAAAAAGGACCAATTGGAAATTCTAGAATTGAAAAAACACAATTGAAATAAATTCACTCATTAGATAGGCTTAATGGAGAACAGAGTTCGTGAACCTGAAGACAGGTCAAGAGACTGTGACTCTGAAGAACACACAGGGACGAGACTGCGACAGCGAGTGTGGGTGCAGCGTCCCTGAGCACAGCAGGTGAGGTCCTGGAAGAGTGCACAGGAGAAAGAGCGGGAAAAGCTTTCTGAGAAACAGAGGCCAAAACCATGCCAGACTGGCTGACAGCCACATGTGTGCAGACTGAGGAGGCTCAGCAAACCCCCCAAAAGGTGAGTAAAACCTGACACAAAGTCACAGCTGAAGAAGAAACCAAATATAAGGAAAAACCTCAAAAATACCTAGAGAAAAATGACACAGTCTATACAGGGAGAAAAACTATCAAAATAATGACTGATTTTTCATCACAAATAATGAAAGCAGAACATAATGGAACAAAATACTTAAAAGTACTGTGGCGGGTAGGGGAACTGGTCAACTCTGAATTCAATATTCAGCAAAAATCTCCTTCACAAAACAGGTGAAACTACAATATTTTGAGATAAAAGAAAATATGAATTCACTGCTAGCAGACATAAACTACAAGAAATGCTAACAGAAGTTCTCTAGGTTGATGGGAAACAATATTCAGTAGACACTCAGGTCTTTAGGAAGGAACGGTGAGGAACCAAAATGGTTAATACAGAAGAAAAATAAAAATCCTGGCTTTTCACTTTATTTCTTTAAAATACAGATAAAATATCAGAACACTTTATGGTATATGTAGACATACTACATATAGAACATCTACAAATACATACAAAAATATGTGCACACAGAGACTGCAATGTGCTTTAGCATCAAAAATGACTGTGATAAATGGGTCTGTATAATTACAAGGTTCTTAATGTAATGCGGAAATGATACAACTTTAACTTCTCACAATTGTTTTTAGTTAAATGCATACTTCAGTCTTTTTGTTGTTGCTGCTCAGTCGCTAAGTCATGTCCAATTCTTGCGACCCCATGAACTACAGTACACCAGGCTTCCCTGTTCTTCACTATCTCCCGGAGTCTGCTCAAACTCAAGTCCATTGAGTTGGTGATGCCATCCAACCATCTCATCCTCTGTTGTTCCCTTCTCCTCCTGCCCTCAATCTTTCCCAGGAAGTCTGAGGAAGTTTGAGGATCACTCATCATTCAAGGGGCTTCCCAGGTGGCTCAGTGATAAAGAATCTGGCTGTCAATGCAGGAGACACAGGAGATGTGGGTTCAATCCTTGGGATGGAAAGGTCCCCTGGAGTAGGAAATGGCAACCCATTCCATTATTCTTGCCTGGAAAATTTCATGGACAGAGGAGCCTGGAGGGTTTCAGTCCGTAGGGTCGCAAAGAATCAGACACAACTGAGTAACTGAGCACGTCCATCATTTAAGCACTACGCTGTCACGGTAATTTTTTTAAAGTGACATTTTCATATAACAGAATATCTTTTGATACATGGAAATAAAGAACTGCCTAGCAACATCCCCCATGTTTCTGAATGCACAAGAACACTGAGAGGAGTGCATTTCATCTAGTATATTAGACATCAAATGACTGAATAATGGCACAATAATGAGAATGTCATTCGAAGCTTTTCATGATAATTTAAAAATCATTCTGAAGTTTTCAATAATGTAGGAAAGCCTCTGCTATTAGGTCAAGGGCAACATTTGTTCACATTACTTAAAGGTCATTAAAATACATCCTTAATCATAACATGTGGTTCATTACAAATAAAATTGCCTTTCGTTCAATAAAACTAATTAAATGTAAATGGTATTGTTTACTGCTATATGGATCTTTTGAAATAAATCAGCGAGTCATGATTTATTGAAAATTGCTGTGACCGTGCTTCCCACATGCTTCCGAGCCCTGCCCGCACGGCGGTGAGAAGCCAGACCTGCCATCACAGGGTGGGATCAGCCAGCAATACCACTCTGACTCAGTTTCAATTCTCTGATTACATTAGGTGCTCTGGACACAATGGAACTAGAAAGCCTGTTCCTGGGGGTTTTTCAGGAAGGGCTCTAACACAGTTTACCCATTCCTGGTGTCACCATGGACACAACACTCCACTGTTGATGCGACAAACAGCAAATGACACTGCGCACTCCCAGATCCTTTACGCCAGACACAGAAAGGTCAAACGAGTGGCAGTTACGGGTAGCGTAAGCTATCAGATGAAAACCCAAACTGTTTTGCTATGTCCAAAATGAAATTAGAGCTTTCCTTCCTATGAAAAAAAGTCTATATCTAATATGCCAAATTACATGAAGTTACATATTTAAATTGATGGTTGAATCACAAATTCAGCTAAATTTATCAAAACTTAAAATACTTTCATTTTCCAGTTACCTCACCCAAATGCTTAACATACTATCGAAGTGTATCAACCATAAAATTTTAAAAGTAGCACTGTATGAACTGTATACTCTAGCTTTCTAAGTATTTTGTAATTCATACATCTGTCACTAATAAAAATGAAGAAAATATCCTTATAATACTGAATGTGATAGAAAGCACAGGAATGTGATCACAGCCAAGGGAATATTCAAAAATACAGGCAACACAGTGGGATTCTAAACATTTTCTTAAGACATAACTTACAAGCAATAAATTATACATGCTTACAGTGTACAATTTTCTGCATCTTAATACAAATACACACCTTGACACCAACAGGATCAATGTATGGACATTTCTGCCAGCACTCTGCAGGCCCTTCTGCACACAGCCTCCGTCACGGCTGACCCATGCTCCTGGAACCTACGTAACACCCACTACAGCCTCCGTCACAGCTGGCCCATGCTCCTGGAACCTACGTAACACCCACTACATCCTCCATCACGGCTGGCCCATGCTCCTGGAACCTACGTAACACCCACTACATCCTTGCTTATTTGGCTTTTCTTTCAGAAAAATTCTGATACAGTGCCTTAACACTGCACTTCTTTTTTAACACTCTAGCAAATTAACTCTACTACCAATGTTCTGCTGCAACTGCTTCCAGGTGTCAAGCATCTCCCAACTCCTGGAAAGGCAATGCAGAGGCAGACACTCTGGAGTGGGCCCCCCCACCCCAAGCCTAACAGCAAACAGACACCCTCCAGTCATCTTGACACCAACAGGATCAAGGTGTGGCATCTCCCCTCTGCAACCCTGGGGAGACGACTTGAGGATGTGTGCTGGGAACAGAAGGCAGGACACAGAGGAGGGAAAGGGCAGCTGAGAAGCAGCAGCAGGAAGCCTCCAGGGCTCAGCGGACAGGCTGAGGTCAACAGGCTTCACGGCTGTCTCGGGCGGCCTACCCTGTTAACAAGCAGCGAGAACTGAAAGCTGGGCGTCTTCAATGACAGCTCAACAGCACAGCCTTCTCTCGTCAACACCGGAGAAAAGAAAGAGCAAAGCCAACAGAAACGCTGGGGGTCTAAGTGAGGCTGCAGAGCACAGAGAGGAGGAGTGCGCAGAGAAGACTCCAGCCCAGCTGCAGGCTGCCGTGACAAGAACCTGCTCGACCTCACTCAGAAAACCATCTTTCAGCCACACAGATTTAGCATCAGGACTGAACCTCCTTCCCTATGGTCTAGTGCAGGGAATATTTTAATAATTACAAGACAATAAATGCTAATGACCAGCCTCTCACTTTGAGACTACCGCTGACAAACACTGACAGTGGTTAAAATGATAAACACGGGTGAAGAACAGCCTTCTGGGCACAACACAAAATCCACATTCGAAAAAGAAAATGTATAAATATTTACCTACATAGAATTTAAAACATTTACACATTAATATGGCAAAAGATATAAAGAGAAAAGTCAGGAAAGTCTGGGAGAACAGATGTGCAAAGGTCTGGAGAAGTCTGCACACTCAGACACCGAAGTCGAGGCTTTAAAACAGAACCTCCCAGGGCAAGCTTAAAATTGTGCTAAAATAGTGAGCAAGTCAGCAAACAGTACGGCTGCAATTAGCCAGCAGTTGTTTTTGACTTCCTACTCAGAGTTCAACTCAAAACAAATGCTAGATGGACTGGAGGGTACATGTGTAAAGCATAATTATTTTTAAAGTAACCATTTATAACCATGGAGTGGCAACAGTCTAAGCAAGAAATTTGATTTTTAAAAATATTTTTATTGAAATGTATGACATGTAACATTGTGTAAATTTAAGATATACAAGTCAGTTTGAAAGTCACTGTAATGATAATTAGCACTTCTATCACATTATATATAATAACCATTTTAGAGACTACTTTAAAACTATTGTTGCTGCTGCTGCTAAGTCATTTTAGTCATGTCCGACTCTGTGCGACCCCACAGACGGCAGCCCACCAGGCTCCGCCGTCCCTGGGATTCTCCAGGCAAGAACACTGGAGTGGGTTGCCATTACCTTCTCCAATGCATGAAAGTGAAAAGTGAAAGTGAAGTCACTCAGTCATTTCCGACTCTCCACAACCCCATGGACTGCAGCCTACCAGGCTCCTCCATCAGGTCACCTTATTTAAGGATAGTTAACTTTTATATGGACAAAAGAAACTATAAACAAAAATATTTAAAACAGATTAAAACAGTGAAGAATGAAAAATGATTAGCCAACTACATATAAAAACCTCTTTAAAAACACAACAGGAAAACGGGTAGACAACATGAACAGAGACTTACAAAAAAATACAATAAGTCTACTTCCTTAGGTAAGAAATCTTCAACCTCACAGAAAGATTAAAAGCATATTTAAATGGGATGCCACTCTCACAGTCATCAGACTGGAAGAGGCTGACGGGTCACCTGACTAACTTACAGGGGATGAACAGGTCTGTCACTGTCGTCTTCTAGAGAGCATTCTGGCGAAAGGATCAAACCCCTGCACTGTGCCTACTTCTGCACTCTGTCATTATCTATGAAATACCGAAAACATTAGCTTTCACATTCACCAATACCAGGCTGGTCCCAGAGGTTACAATTTGCCAAATACCATGCAGCTAAAAAACTCCTTCAGAGACACGTATTTTCTAACATAAAAGAAGGATAACCCCCAAACATACTGCTGAACACCTATCCTAACAGGAAAAATGTGCCCAGCTTCACTCACATGTTTGTGAAGGAAGCTGTGTGGTTGAGAACAAGGGTATGAAGCGCCTTCCAGGACAGAGGAGACATGGCTGGGGTGTGCCCTGTCCTCCTGGCAGGTATGTTCCTGAAGTAAGCAAGCCCTCCAAAAGCAAAGGCCCATTGCTCTGGACTTGTTAAAACTTTATGCTTGATGGACCACCTTTTAATTTTAAATATCATGGAGCTCAGTTAGCCCACAAGACACATATTTCTCACTAAGAATTAATTAAACTTCTACAAGCTGGGTCATTGCAACTGGTGTGGGACTTGTCGTCCCACTGTAAGATGAACAAATCATGTGAGTCAGCTCTTTTCAGACACAGGACACAGTGTTCCTGGTAGAGTCGCAGGACTGGGACCCTCAGGAGACGAAAACGCAGCTGCAAGCCCCAGGGAGGCCAGCCTCCCGCCCAGGGGAGGTGCTGCACCCGGTGCCAGGCTGCCAAGCGGGGGTTAGAGCCCAGGGACCGGCGGGGGTTGGCAGGCACCAGCACAGAGGGAGGGGGAGGGAAGGACAGGCCACAGCTGGCCTGGTCCTGAGTCTGCTCCCCCCTCAGACTGAGGAGGACGAGGGAAGTGATGGCTGGCAGAGTGTGACCAGAAGCCTCCTGCCCAGCCCCAGGGATGACACAAAGATGGGGAGAGACACAGTCTGAGTGGCCAGAGTTAGAGGTACCTCAGAACAGCCTGGGATGCCCAAGGTTACCCCAGGAGGAGCAGACCCTGGGGTGGGGTTACATTAGCATCATGATAAAGAGGACGCCAGGCCTCCCCAACAAAGCTTAAGAACAAGTCTTGGAAAGGTCAAGTTTATCCACAAGTTATGGAACTAAGAAAATGAAGATCAATAGGTTGCGAAGTAAGAGAAAAACATAGTATTTACATTATTCAGCACCCAATTAGAAGTTATCAGCTATGCAAGGAAGCAGGAAAGTGTGACCTGTAACAAGGAGAAAAAGTCTTTAAAAAGAAACATACTCAGAAATAACAGAGACAATGGAATTAACAAACAAAAAGTAAGTATCACAAACTGCTGAAAGAGTTAAATGAAACTATGAACACATTATGAGAGAAGAGGACTTAAACAGTAACAAACACTGGTGACCACATGGAACCTGGTTCCAGAGATTAAAAATACAGTATTTGGAATAAAATAATTTGTTGCTGCTGCTGCTAAGTCGTTTCAATCATGTCCGACTCTGCGACCCCATAGACGGCAGCCCACCAGGCTCCTCCTATCCCTGGGATTCTCCAGGCAAGAACACTGGAGTGGATTGCCATTTCCTTCTCCAAGGTCTTTAACAGAAAACTAGACATTGGTGAATTTAAAAACCAAGCAACATGGGACTTCCCTGGGAAGTGAGCATCAGAAGCTCGACACGGGTAGGAACCTCGAATCTAACACACTTGTCACCCGTGTCCCAGGGAGAGGAGTCTGGGCAGAAAGGAGGACGGAAAGAGAAGAAAACCATGAACCCACAGACCCAAGAAACCCAACAAACTCTAAGGGAGGAAGGAATTTCAATGCAGGTACTACTGAAAATATAGCTGATGGAATGCATCTAAAGAATCAAAATACTGCCAAGGCTGACATATGTCACACAGATTTAGTTTCCCCAAAGTGCAATACGTACAAGAATGAGGAAGTCCTCGGTGATTCACAGAATTAACTGTGAACCATGAGCCATCCCTACTTCCATCAAAGCCAGTCCATCTCAGGACAGTGAGCAAATCCAAAGGATTCAATCCCCTTCCCTGAAACAACTGCTTGGCTTCAAGGTCACTCTTAAGACAATCTCAGTCTTTCTTTACTCTCCAATGAATATCAGCAAATCATGTTAAGATAAAGCTGCTCTCATTCAAATAAATAGCACATACAACACAAAACAACACTGAACGGCCACGACTATGATTTTCCTTAAAGAAAAAAAAAAAGATGTGTAGCAGTTTCGGAGATCCTGAGCACGTGAGATGGACTTTCAGAGACCACGGAACACGCTGAAATCCACAAGCACGGTGCCCTCTATCCTGTCCATCCGCAGGCAGCAGAGGCCCAACCGGAAGTCTGCAGCTGTCTTTCTCCTCCTCACGAGCTGACAGACACAGGGACACTGTACCTCTTCCTCCCCAGGGAGGACTTTTCACTCTCAGAGGGAAAAGCTGAAGTGGATGGGCTGGGTTCAGGGCTGGGGATGCCCCCTTGAATTATCCCAAAGCAGCATCTTAACGGCCTTCTGGGAGTCAGTTAGTTACCAAAAACGGACTCATTAACCCCCACCAGGAGTCTCGATTTCAAAGATTACTCAAATGAGAGGATTAAAAATAGAAACAACAAGGAAAGGGAAAGAAAAGAAGGAAAACCTGAGTCAAGCTCAGAACATTCAAAACTACACCTCAAACAGGGTATGTGCTAAGATATCACAGAAATTATGTCGGCATAATTTTCGATGAATTTAGTAGTGAAATTATTCTTTACATTATCAATGCATTAATCAAGGTAGCTGGTACGTAAGTGCACAGAAATGACCGTACAGTAACTGAGGAGTAGTGACAGCAACGCTCACCCCCAGAGCGGGCAGCCTCTGTGTGCAGCTCACCGCCACCTTCAGCTTCCAGTCAGTTTCACCATCGAGTTGATCAGTTCGAATAAAACATGAACCTTGGAATAAGAGAAGAAAAACTCCTGAGTTATGGGTACCTTAAAGCCACAATTCATCGTACAGTGGTGATACACAAATGATATATCTAGAGATTCCCATTTTTCCCATGGAAAATCTTTAACAGTCTACTTATTTGACTCACAAAATGAGTTTGCTGAAAAGACAGAGCTCTTTAACTGTTTAGGTCATTATCTCCTGTTTGGTGTTCTTGACTATTAAGGTTTACTATTAATTAGTGCTTTATTTTAGAAAGGTATGCTGCTGCTAAGTCGCTTCAGTCGTGTCCGACTCTGTGAGACCCCATAGACGGCAGCCCACCAGGCTCCTCTGTCCCTGGGATTCTCCAGGCAAGAACACTGGAGTGGGTTGCCATTTCCTTCTCCAATGCATGGAAGTGAAAAGTGAAAGTGAAGTCGCTCAGTCGTGTCTGACTCTTCGCAATCCCACGGACTGCAGCCCACCAGGTTCCTCCGTCCATGGGGTTTTCCAGGCAAGAGTACTGGAGTGGGGTGCCATTGCCTTCTCCGTAGAAAGGTATAGCGGTGGCAAACAAGCACATGGAAAGATGCTCCACATCACAAAAGGGAAATGAAAGGGAAAACAACAAGGAGACACCACTCAACACCTATCAGAATGGCCAGACTCTAGAACACTGACAGCACGAAGTGCTGGGGGACTCAGAGCAACATGAACTCTCTTTCATGGTTGCTGGGAATGCAAAATGGTGCAGCCACTTCGGAAGACAGTTTCGTGTTTTTTTACAAAGCTAAACATAATTTTACCATACAATCCAGCGACTGCACTTCCTGACATTTATCCAAAAGGGCTGAGGAACTTATGTCCCACGATATCCTGCATGCAGATTTTATATCAGCTTTATTCACAACTGCCAAACTTGGAAACAACCAAGACGTCCTTGGGTAAGTGAATGGATCACTGTGGTAAATGTGGATAATGGAGAATAATTCAACAATACAATAAAATGAGCTATCAAGTCATGAAAAGATATGGAGGAACTTTAAATGTTTCTCAGTGAAAGAAACCAATCTCAAAAGGCTGCATACTATGTGATTCCAATTACATGACATTCTAGCAAAGAAAAAACTATGGAAACACTGAAAAGATCAGTGGTTGCCCAGGATGGAGTAGGGGCAGAGGCAAACAGGCAGAGCACAGAAGATTTTAGGTCGGTGAAAATACTCTGTATGATACTATATACAATGATGGATGGGTGTCTTTATACATTTGCCAAAACCCACAGAATGTACTATACCAAGAGGGAATCTTAATGCAAATGATGGAAGCTTGGTGATGGTGACGTGCCAGTTTGAGTCTGCCAATTGTAACAAACGGCCCGTCTGGTGGGGATGCTGATAATAAGGGAAGCTACCCGTCTGTGGGGGCAGGGAGTATACTAGAAACCTCTGCACCTCCTTCTCACTGTTCTGTGAACCTAAGAACAAAGTACAAAGTTTTTAAAGCCTTGAAGAAACATATTCAGATTATTATAGAAAATATAAACCAAAAATGTTACACGTACGTTTGTTCTCTGCAGGATAGGAAAACTGCAAATAACTGAAGCTGCACTATAGTAACCTACATCTAAATTTATATTGGAACATCTGCAAAAATGGAGATTATTTTTCACTGTACTTTTTTCATATTTATATTTCTGAGCTCCCGCTTCCCCTGTCTAGCAGTGTTTGCTCCTATCCATCAATTTTATGTAGAATTATACTATTGACCAGCACAGTTCAGCACAGTGCAGCTCTGGTGAACGGCTCACTGCATACATGCTCCTTTAACAGAGCTCAAGCTATGACAACTATTGGCTGACTACACATCCTCTCCACTTCAGTAGCTAATTTCATCAATAAGTTATCTCATGGCCTTTTCCCTTTTATCAAGAGGAAGAGACTGCCATATGCCAGGTCAGCTTTTAATAGTGATCTCTACAGCAAAACAGAAGCATTAAATAAAAGATTTGCATGCTATCTGGAAATAAATACCTCCTAACACTGTCGGACTTTTATTTTGGGGGCTCCAAAATCACTGCAGATGGTGACTGCAGCCATGAAATTAAAAGATGCTTACTCCTTGGAAGGAAAGTTATGACCAACCTAGATAGCATATTCAAAAGCAGAGACATTACTTTGCCAACAAAGGTCCATCTAGTCAAGGCTATGGTTTTTCCAGTGGTCATGTATGGATGTGAGAGTTGGACTGTGAAGAAAGCTGAACGCCCAAGAATTGATGCTTTTGAACTGTGGTGTTGGAGAAGAGTCTTGAGAGTCCCTTGAACTGCAAGGAGATCTAACCAGTTCATTCTGAAGGAGATCAGCCCTGGGATTACTTTGGAAGGAATGATGCTGAAGCTGAAACTCCAGTACTTTGGCCACCTCATGTGAAGAGTTGACTCATTGGAAAAGACGCTGATGCTGGGAGGGATTGGGGGCAGGAGAAGGGGAAAACAGAGGATGAGATGGCTGGATGGCATCACCGACTCGATGGACGTAGGTCTGAGTGAACTCCGGGAGTTGGTGATGGACAGGGAGGCCTGGCGTGCTGCGATTCATGGAGCAGCAAAGAGTCGGACACGACTGAGCGACTGAACTGAACTGACTTAACATCTTTCAAAAAATAAATGAAGACCTAATGAAGATTTTATAGGAAATGTCTAGGAATGTTCAGTAAGAACTTAGGAAAGAAAGGCAGCACTGTCAACTTCTGAATTAACTCACAGGGCTTGGCCTTGCTTCACATTATTATAGGGTGATACGCCACATTGGTCTTAGGTGTGTACCCAACATCCACTGAACACCACCATACTGAAAGCATTAAAGGTACTATAGTTCCTGCTGATCTTAATAAGGTTATAGTTTAATAATTAGATAGACAACCACATAAAATTAAAGAAAAACATGTGCTGGGAGAAGCACAGAGTATGCATGCCACTGGCCATACAAGTAGCCCAGCCATAAAGCGCTACAATAAAACTGAGTCATTTGGCGCGGCTTTTTGGAGCCTTATACCGGAAATGGGGTGGAGGACTTCTGTGAGAGGCCCGAAGGGAGAAGGATTCCGCTGGAAAATGACTATGATATACACTTAAGGAAAAGAAGACTCACAGTAACATGTATCAAGTGTTCAAGTCTTCTGGGCATGGGGGTCCTCTGGTCACCTAGTGATTAGGATGCTGGGCTCTCATTGCCACAGGCCCCAGGTTCAATCCCTGGCTGGGGAACTAAGGTCCCACAAGATATGCAGTGCGATTCCCCCAACCCCCAAAAGTCTCCTTAGAAAATTTGGAACCTCAAGGGCCAAAGGGCCAGAATAAAAGATACCAACAGTGGGCCAGGGCAGGAAGGATGAGGCCTGGGACAAAGCAGCGGGCAGAGCAGTAAGGGACACTGGAGGGATTCAACACAAGCACACTTCTCTGGCCTGGCTCTCTCCGAGTAGGTCTTTCAAAGATTATGATGAGAAATCTGTATGCAGGTCAGGAAACAACAGTTAGAACTGGACATGGAACAACAGACTGGTTCCAAATAGGAAAAGGAGTACGTTAAGGCTGTATATTGTCACTCTGCTTATTTAACTTCTATGCAGAGTACATCATGAGAAACGCTGGACTGGAAGAAGCACAAGCTGGAATCAAGATTGCCGGGAGAAATATCAATAACCTCAGATATGCAGATGATACCACCCTTATGGCAGAAAGTGAAGAGGAACTAAAAAGCCTCTTGATGAAAGTGAAAGAGAGTGAAAAAGTTGGCTTAAAGCTCAACATTCAGAAAATAAAGATCATGGCATCCGGTCCCATCACTTCATGGGAAATAGATGGGGAAACAGTGCAAACAGTGTCAGACTTTATTTCAAGGGGCTCCAAAACCACTGCAGATGGTGACTGCAGCCATGAAATTAAAAGACGCCTACTCCTTGGAAGAAAAGTTATGACCAACCTAGATAGCATATTCAAAAGCAGAGACATTACTTTGCCGACTAAGGTCCGTCTAGTCAAGGCTATGGTTTCTCCTGTGGTCATGTATGGATGCGAGAGTTGGACTGTGAAGAAGGCTGAGAGCCGAAGAATTGATGCTTTTGAACTGTGGTGCTGGAGAAGACTCTTGAGTCCCTTGGACCGCAGGGAGATCCAACCAGTCCATTCTGAAGGAGATCAGCTCTGGGATTTCTTTGTAAGGAACGATGCTAAAGCTGAAACTCCAGTACTTTGGCCACCTCATGTGAAGAGTTGACTCATTGGAAAAGACGCTGATGCTGGGAGGGATTGGGGGCAGGAGGAGAAGGGGACGACCAATGATGAGATGGCTGGATGGCATCACTGACTCGATGGACGTGAGTCTGAGTGAACTCTGGGAGTTGGTGATGGACAGGGAGGCCTGGCGTGCTGCGATTCATGGGGTCGCAAAGAGTCGGACACGACTGAGTGACTGAACTGAACTGAACTGAACATAAAACTCCAAATTAAGGAAGCAGTAGTTATGGAGTTTACATTTTCAGCTAGAAACTATTCTGGATTTGGCCCCTCAAAAAATGTACAGTTATATACGTATTCATAATAGGGTGTCACTTCTTATTAAAAATGAAGGCTATTACTATTTACTGAGCACCTACTAGACAGTGAAGGACAGGGGAGCCTGGCATGCTGCAGTCCATGGGGTCGCAAAGAGTCAGACATGACTTTTGAGTCTGAACAACAGCTAAGTGACAGTCCTGGACCACACATAACATCTGATGTCCCAGACAGGAGGCAGGTGACTGCCCCTGTGCAGGCTCAGAGGAGACCTGCCCCACGGTCTTACCAAGAAGCACAGCTCCACGCCATCATCGGGTCCATGTGATTCCAGACCCCAGTGCCGTACACCAACACAGACCTCATCACAGCTGATTTATCTAACAGCTTGAACCACATTACACAAACCAGGAATTTAGTTTGGATGCTGGTTGGTTAGTCAGTGGTTTATTTTTAAAGACCTGGCTGACAACTTTGTGAAATCTTGCTCCCCCGCAGTACCCTCCTCTGATATCCTTGCTCAGAGTATTTCCTGGCTTTCTAGGCTCTGCATAAACCTCTTACTGGTTTTAAAAAAAATAGTGCCTGAATGTGCTTAGTTGCTCAGATTTTTCACCCTTTATCAGTGAATGTGTATGGTTCATGGGGAACTCTCGCAATTCAGGACAGTCCTACTTGGGCCCCACAGTTGGTCAGGGACCAGCAGCTTGGAGGTTCTCTGCCTGAGCGTGGGACCACAGCCCTGGACAGACACACTGATGTCTAGGCTGATGAGGGTGCGTGTGATTCTGTTTTGAAGGTCAGCTTCGCAGGAACTGCCCTGGGAACAGAGTGGGGAATCTAGAGACTGTGCTCAGGCCCTGGGCCAGCACAGGTGAGCCTGTCTGTTTCCCAGAAGCCTTTTCAATCTGCCTCGAGTCCCACTCCCACTAGTCGTGCATGCAGTAGCCCAGGGTCTGCACACACAGACGGGGGGTGGGGGGGCTGTGTGGCCCCTACCCGGAGTCTGGCAGGGAAGTTTCTGGCAGGGCTGCTGTGTCCCTTGCTGGAATGCATCACAGATTCATCCTCTGAACTACTGGCCACCAAGCTCCCCACTGTTTTCAGCACTGCCCTCATGCATGGACTTAAGCAAGATCTGTTCCCAATAAAGTTCACAGGGAAACAAATTTTATTACGCATTATTTGTCAACAGATTTATGATAAGGAGAGTAACTGGTTACAACTAAAAAGGAGTTCAAGGAAATTTGCAGTACATATTATTTTACGCTTAAACTTTTTTCTCAAGATTGCTTTTTTCCTCTTAAATATATGCATGTTTGTATACATCTGTGTACTTCATAAAGTACAAAAACAACTTGAAAGGGAAAGGATTCTAGATTCTGTCTGACACATACTTTAAGACGTCGATGCCAATGGCTCTGCACTAAAGGTTTGCTTTCTAACATATAAAATGAGACGAGAGACTCTCTAAAGCCTCTTAAATTTCCCATATTTTGTTTATATACCTTACCTAGATATCTGTAAACTTAACAAACACTAGAAACAATATACATGCTCTTCTTCAAAGTAAAAGGATATGCCTCATGTTAAATAATTACACTATTCTTAAAACTGCAGAGGAAACTGACATATCGTTTATCTTCCAGTACAGTTAACAGGGACAGGGAGGCATGCTACATTCCATGGGGTCACAGAATCGGAAACAACTGGGCAGCTGAACAACAGTTAACATTACTAGGCTCACAGTAACTGATATGATTTAGAGAGAGAAAATGAACTGTAGAAAAATCGTAAATATGGCCAACTTGTCTTACACAAACTATGTCTAGTAATTTTTTAACAGCAAGCACGAGCTATAAACCGATGCCACTTAAGGCTCAGTAAAAATGAATTATTAAATTGGTCTGCTTATATCCTATTACTGACTTCTTATGAATACTTGATTTTATTTGGTATAATTGACAAGAGTTGACAGCAAAGGACAGGTTTAATGATAATCAAATTAAGATTAACTCATGTATGTGTTGCCTAGGAGAGTTGGCAATAAAGTAATTGATGGGACCCTCAGAGACAGGGCACACGAATCTGTCATAAGTTTTAATAAGTTACCCTGTAATATTAGCAGCCTGCCTGCAACAGCTCACACATCCAATGGCTCTAAAAGAGACAGGCTACAGTATGTGCCCAACAAAAGAAAAATAGACATTGACTTTGCATATGTAATACCAGATCGTTTGCCATTAAACTTAATTTCTAAATCATTTATATAACTTAATGACTCTGTATGAAATTTTTAAGCTGGTGGCAAGATGAATAGTACCACACAGAGAATGCAGAGGAGTACAGTGTCGTTTACCTACCCCTCGCCCACTAACAAGGGACAGCTGAGCTCTTGTGGTATGTCCCAAACACTTAAACAATAATGTCATCACTTAGGAGACAAGTGAAAAAGATATTGGCATTTATAAGAGATTGATGAAAATTAGTTCTAAAGCATTAATTTCTCTTAATACCACTAGAAGAATTGTGTGCATTCAGGAGATATTTGATCTGAATTAAGAAACTGATGAAGCAATTGATTAATTGGAATTTAAGCCATCAGTCACCAGATCCATCAACAGCTTCATTTACATTCTAAACAATCAACTGACAGCCCGATAGAATACCCTGTATTAATACACAGTCAATATGATGCCACCAAGAGACTCGCTGAGCTGTATTGACAAACGTCCAGTGGCTGTTGTCCAAACTTGAACATGCTGCACAGATTTAAGACTTTTATATTGCCTAAGGTTAAAGATTCTTATTATAATAGACAATGTATTATCAGGGCTTTCTGAGCCAAAACTAAAAAATAATAAAATAATATTTATAGTGTTAGCAGTTACACAAAAAACTCTGAATCTGTACTTTTAAGAATTATGCTTTAATTTAAAAACTTAAAAATTATGTAGTCACAGAAATAGAATTTCTAAAAATAAATCTTAAATCAAAGTAATATTATGACACAAATTTTACATAGCTAGAAGCTATGCAGTCATTTTATAAAGAAGAAAAATATCATGAAACAGGAATCTAACATGTTAATATCTCCACATAAGTATTAGTAACTGTTTTAATAATTAAAACTTGACATAAAAAAATCCTAAACCTGAGAAATATAACCATAGGTTAGAACAGATGACAGCAGGATCTTAAACTGGGATCATTAATAATCTTCTAGGAATATGTAAAATAATAGAAAAATCAGCATTCATGTATATTATGTACATTTTTTTCAGGAACAAAGTGATAATTCTTAAAAGTCTCAAAAAGATCTATGTCCTCCAAAATATTAAATAGCATTACCCTACAGAGAGAAACTGTCCCTACAGCATAGAATACAAGCAAAATATGAGAAAAAGGAGACATTTTTAGAACATAATCAATTTGGATACAATTCTATTTATCTGAAGTCAGCACAATAGACTATATCACTTGTCTAATGTTCTAATATTCTATTTGTCTCGCTATCTTACTCTGTCATGCCATAACAATTATACAGTGGCTGAATTACAATTTCCAAGACTTTGGCAAAGAATTTATATTCTAGCCTTCAGATTCTTGCTCTGAAAAATGGACTTTTCTAATAATCTTCCAGCTTTAAAGTGACGGATATTGTTCACATTTAATCTCCTAACATAATCTGCATAATATATTTCTTTTAAGTTAATTACCTATAGCCATTTTCACATTAAGTATAATATTCTTACATATATATCTACCATAATCACTACAAAGGCAATAAAATATAAAAGCACCTCCCAAATACACACATTTTGTTATTCATTATACTGAATACATTTACAAACAAAGAGAAGCAAATCATAAATAAGGAGATGGCAGTGTAAAAATCTCTGTAAACCCATTCCTCCATAACTGTAATGAGAACATTAGCAAAAGGTGTCAAAAGCAATTTTTTTCAGAACTCTGGAAAATAATCAGACTTGCAACAATCCCAGGTGCGTTTATTCAAGAAATGGGGCTAAATCTAGCTCTAAGAGACCTATGTGGTCTGACTTGTCCCTTTTCCAGTATCCTGCCCCCAAGTCAAACTTCACAGAGCTGAGGAAACCAGCGGTCTGGTAGACACCGAGGAGAACAAATGAGGGCTGGGACTCCCCAAACTCCAAGCCCAGAGAGCTATAATCACCTGACTAGGTACAGTTTGTCTGGCTTTGACCCAACCCACAGCTGAGTCACAGAGAATGGTGTTTCTCTTGGAATCTTTGTCAGAAGCAATCAGTGGCAATTGTTCATTATCGCAGCTTCCTTGCGTGGTAGCAAAGCTGCAGTAAACAACAAGCTGACCACAAAATTTAAAAGAAAAGCTGGAAAATCAGATGACAAGGGGTAAGAGCTCTACCATGTTCCCAAGAGTCTAGAAGGCCACTTGCCAGTGCAAGGATACACACATCCCCTTGAAAACTGGAAAGGCCCAAATCTCTAAGCCTGATGGAACTTGAAGGTCTGTACAAGCAAGACATGAAGGCAAAGGCAGAGTTTTAACTGCCTGTCACAGCTCTGCAGGTGCTAAGGGAACACTATTCTATCCGTAAAAGATAAACCTTCCAACTCTACTAGTTAACAGTCTCTATCATACAGAGTTCACTAGGTGACGGAAGGGGACAGGACTGTTACACACAGTCATTTAGGAACTTAAGCTGAGGGAAGCTCTGCCATCTTCAACAGGCAGCTCCCAAGGTCAGAACAGTCACGGAGACACAGCCAGGGCAGGGAGAGCCGGGGCTAAAAGCGGTGCACACAGCTTTCAGCCACCCTCCCTCTGCCACACCTCAGGGCAGGGCTCCGTCTAACTGGACAGGAAAGGGAAAGGGACTGGAAAAGTAGTTCTTCAGCCTCTGTCCCACAGGAAAAGGAAAACTGCCCATTAAACAGCACACAGTAAAGTAAATTTAGGTAAAGGGAACATTTCATGCAAAGATGGGCTCAATAAAGGAGAGAAATGGTATGGACCTAACAGAAGCAGACGATATTAAGAAGAGGTGGCAAGAATACACAGAAGAATTATACAAAAAAGATCTTCATGACCCAGATAACCACGATGGTGTGATCAATCACCTAGAGCCAGACATCCTAAAATGAGAAGTCAAGTGGGCCTTAGGAAGCATCGCTACGAACAAAGCTAGAGGAGGTGATGGAATTCCAGTTAAGCTATTTCAAATCCTAAAAGATGATGCTGTGAAAGTGTTGCACTCAATATGCCAGCAAATTTGGAAAACTCAGCAGTGGCCACAGGACTGGAAAAGGTCAGTTTTCATTCCAATCCCAAAGAAAGGCAAAGCCAAAGAATGTTCAAACTACCACACAATTGCACTCATCTCACATGCCAGCAAAGTAATGCTCAAAATTCTCCAAGCCAGGCTTCAACAGTATGTGAACCGTGGACTTTCAGATGTTCAAGCTGGTTTTAGAAAAGGCAGAGGAACCAGAGATCAAATTGCCAACATCCACTGGATCGTCGAAAAAGTAAGAGAGTTCCAGAAAAACATCTACTTCTGCTTGATTGACTGCGCCAAAGCCTTTGACTGTGTGGATCAAACAAACTATGGAAAATTCTTAAAGCGATGAGAATACCAGACTACCTGACCTGCCTCCTAAGAAATCTGTATGTGGGTCAAGAAGCAATGGTTACAACTAGAAATGGAACAGACTGGTTCCAAATTAGCAAAGGAGTATGCCAAGGCTGTATACTGTCATCCTGCTTATTTAACTTATATGCAGAGTACATCACGTGAAATGCTGGGCAGGAAGAAGCACAAGCTGGAATCAAGACTGCCAGGAGAAATATCAATAACCTCAGGTATGTAGATGACATCACCCTTATGACAGAAAGTGAAGAACTAAAGAGCCTCTTGATGAAAGTGAAAGAGGAGAGTGAAAAAGTTGGCTTAAAACTCAACATTTAGAAAACTAAAATCATGGCATTCAGTCCCATCACCTCATGGCAAATAGATGGAGAAACAGTGGAAACAGTGAGAGACTTGGGGCTCCAAAATCCCTGCAGATGGTGACTGCAGCCACAAAATTAAAAGACACTTGGTCCTTGGAAGAAAAGTTATGACCAACCTAGACAGCGTATTAAAAAGCAGAGACATTACTTTGCCAACAAAGGTCCATCTAGTCAAAGCTATAGTTTTTCCAGTAGTCATGTATGGATGTGAGAGTTGGACTATAAAGAAAGCTGAGTGTCAAAGAACTGATGCTTTTGAACTGTGGCATAGGAAAAGACTCTTGAGAGTCCCTTGGACTGCAAGGAGATCCAACCAGTCAATCCTAGAGGTAATCAGTCCTGAATATTCATTGGAAAGACTGATGCTGAAGCTGAAACTTCAATACTTTGGCCACGTGATGGGAAGAACTGACTCACTGGAAAAAGATCCTGATGCTGGGAAAGACTGAAGGCAGGAGGAGAAGGGGACGACAGAGGATGAGATGGTTGGATGGCATCACTGACTTGGTGGACATGAATTTGAGTAAGCTCCAGGAGTTGGTGATGGACAGGGAAGCCTGGCATGCTGCAGTGTGTAGGGTCACAGAGAGTCAGACACAACTGAGCGATGAACTGAACTGTGAAGTGAAAGTCGCTCAGTCATGTTTGACTCTTTGTGACCCAATGGACTATACAGTCCATGGGATTCTCCAGCCCAGAATACTGGAGCGTGTAGCCTTTCCCTTCTCCAGGGGATCTTTCCAACCCAGGATCGAACCCAGGTCTCCTGCACTGCAGGCAGATTCTTTACCAGCTGAGCTACAAGGGAAGAACTGAACTGAACTGAACTGAACTGAAAATCAATTTATATCTAGCCCTAGGTGGCTCTAGTGGTAACAAACCTGCCTGCCAATGGAGGAGACTTAAGAGATAGAGGTTGGATCTCTGGGTCGGGAAGATCCCCCTGGAGGAGGGCATGGCAACCCAGTCCAGTATTCTTGCCTGGAGAATCCCATGGACAGACAAGCCTGGCAGGTTATACTCCATGGGGTTGCACAGAGTCAGACACGACTGAGGCAACTTAGCACGCATGCCTCTTAGGATGTAAATAATTGTTAACTACAATTGGTGAAAAGAGAAAACATCTTCCTTCTTTATGATGACTTAAAATGTCCTTAAAAAAAAAATACTGTTTAACTCTAAATTTTTAACTGTGTCCTTTATAGAATTCATGCTACAAACAACAACACATATACTGAGTTTTCAGAACAAAAATAACATGTTGAGCTTCCTATAAAAATAATGTTCATTTATTCAACAAAGTCAGAAACATAAGGCAGAAGGAACTGTGGATATTACCTGACAAACCTCCCATCATTTTAGAGATGATTAAAGTGTATGACCACACGGATAGGTCATATAATTAGAAACTAGTCAAAGCAGACTAGAGTTTAAGCTTCCTGATTTCCAATTAACAGTTCTTCTCTCTGACCACAAGAAGCTTCCTTTTCATTACCACTTTAGCAACTTCTTCTTGTTTAAAGCTCAGGTCATATAAATACCATTTTTACCGTGAAGCTCACTTCAACTTATCCAGACAAATTGTCTGCTCCCTCCCATCACCCAGGCATGTCTTTTAACATTTATATACAATCAGAGTATTGCTAGCTGTCAACATGTATACTTCCATAAATGAATAGATCATGAACTCTTTGAAGAGAGCAACTTGGTTTCACTCCCTTTTGTGTCCTAAGCAACAAGTAGTGCCTGGCACATGGTAAGTGCTAAATGAATGTTTGCTAAATGAGGTATAAAACTGTAAATGCAGAACAGCAATCAAAATTTGAGCAATATCATTAATTATTTAGATATCAAAATGGATTTGCATGAAAATATTCACTTGACAAACAGATTCTGATAGGATTATATTTTTTAAACCAACATATTATACAGTAAAATCACTGTTTTAAACATAGTTAAATGTGATTTAGAAATTAATGAATTCAATGTATTACCATTTGAAGAAAAATTCTTATGAGAATAACTTTATCTTTCAATATGAAAACTGCCAAAAACCAATCATCAGCAATGCAAATAAAAATAAAAATACCTGCTTTTTCTGACGTCCTAAGAAATACCATGTCCGATGGAATTCTTTGATTCTGCAGGGTAACATAAAATATTACCTGTATGTAAGTTTATAAATGAACACAATTTCATTTCAAAGGAGAAACAGCTGCTAAAAACAACTAAAATAATATTATAATTCAACTCTATGCTGAAACATTTATAATTTATATAACAAAAATGAAAATTTAATTCATATTTTAGTTAGATCTCTAAGATTCCTTTCCCCACCAATAAATCATGTAAATGGCATTTAGTGATGATCTGAAACTACTCCATTTCTGAACAATGGTAAACATTACCGTTTCTGTGGCCTCTGCTGTACTTTGACTCATATATACAATATAGCATGTTTACTGCCTTATAAAAAAATTATGCACTCTCTATCAGACTAAATGACCTGGAAGGGGAGGATAGTGTTCTTCCAACATCTAACACAGAACAAAGCATATCAAAAATGAACACTTAGTAGATGTTGAATGAATGAATAAATGTACAGCTGAGCAGACTAAACCCTACAAATTTGAGGAGATACTCTTTTACAAGGCAAAAAAGGAGAAAAACTCAAAGTTCACTATTCATACATTTACTTAATCACTATTACTGATGATAACTGGTATTAATTAGTACTACTACTAATACTTAGCATTAGCATTAATTAGTTGGGAAAGCTGTACAAACTAAAGAAAAATATAATAAGAACACTTCATATAATTTCATGAATTATTTATATTTATTGAGACCTAAGTAAATATTTATATACAAACAGTAAAGAAATGAATTATTTGTCAGTCAGTAAGCAACAACAACAAATATAAAATGAGCTGTTACTGGTGAAAAAAGATATGCTGTAGAACAGTGCTTCTTATTTCTAACCTGAAATGATTTCTAACATTTCTTTAGGCCATTATTGAGAGCTAAGGGACCCCTAGGTGAAGGGGGAATGGAAATTAGAAAATGTTGGTAATAAAACCTCAACATATCAAAACATGTGGAACACAGCCAAAGTTAGAAAAATGGTAAGAGGAACGTATACATGATTAAACTGCAAACAGAAGAAAAGGGAGACTAAAAACACACAGGGAACTGAGTATCTGTTTGAAAGCAGAAAAACAAAAAGCCAATAAATCCCAAAGAACATACAAAGATGTAAGCAAATATAAGAGCAAAATTAATGACACAGAAAATGAAAACATATATTCCAGTAACAAACAGCAAGAAAGTACATTAAAAAAAAAAAAATGCCCACTGTGGTAATAAGAAAAAACTAGCATTAGAATAAAACAGATGAAAGATGGGCAAGTTCTTTCAGTAAAAAACTGTAAAAGATTTTATAAACTATAAAACATTACTGAAAGAAATTAAATAAAGAGAACACACCATGCTCTCACATTATGATATACAGTATTGCAAGTGTCCACAGACTGACCTATACATTCAATACAAACCCAATCGAAACCTTAACATGCTCTTTTGATGGGAACTGACAAGACATTCAGAGAAGGCAATGGCACCCCACTCCAGTACTCTTGCCTGGAAAATCCCATGGACGGAGGAGCCTGGTAAGCTGCAGTGTGTGGGGTTGCTGAGAGTTGGACACGACTCACTGACTTCACTTTCACTTTTCACTTTCATGCATTGAAGGCAATGGCAACCCACTCCAGTGTTCTTGCCTGGAGAATCCCAGGGACGGCAGAGCCTGGTGGGCTGCCGTCTATGGGGTCGCACAGAGTCGGACACGACTGAAGCGACTTAGCAGCAGCAGCAGACAAAACATTCCTAATATTTAGAGGGCAATGCAAATGCCAAGAATGACTAACAACATGGAAGGTTGAATGTATAACATAACAAAACTAAATATTAAAATAGAATAATTAAGACAAGATGACATTCCACAAAGATAGATGATTTTATAATGTAAAGTAGAGAATGCAGAAGTCAGTCCACACAAATATGTACACCAGATTTATGAGGAAGTTGGCACTGTGGACATCTTTTAAATAAATAGCTTTCTAGAAAAAACTAGATACCTATGGGCTAGAGAAGAGGTAATACCAGGCCTCTACTTCAATAGAAACACAAAAACCTATTTCAAATGAATTATAAATGTCAAAATCAAAACAATAAAACCTAAAAGATAATATAGAAGAATACTTTCATAACTTTTTGGTAGAAAGCTCGATTTCTTAAACAAGACTCCTTCCCCCCCAAACACCACAAATTAAAAAAAACTTATTATAAATGAAAATATTAATAAGGTAGATTTCATTAAAACTAGAAATTTCTATTCCACAAAGCCTACTAGGAAGGAAAAGAGATTTGCAAGATAAAACTAATAAAGGACTCCTATCTAGAATATCTGAAGGCCTGCAAACTGATAAGAAAGGATAACTCAGAAGAAAAATAGTAAGAGAATTTCACTGGCTCTTTACCACTGAACCACAAGGGAAGCTTCCAAAAAAGAAATATCCAAAATCATATGAAAAGTGTTCACCTTTGACAGTTTACAGAAATGCACATTAAAACTACAACTTGCTACGTATACTATTTGGAAATGTTAATTTTAAAAGGTTGGCAGTGCTAAGTGATGGCAAATATGAGGGATGGGAACTCTTCCTGCTGACCTCAATATAATTTGATCCATCACTCTGCAAAACCATTTGGAGTAAGCACTCAGGTGAAACATCCACACACCCCTAAAGCCAACAAACCCACTCCTGAGTACATACGCAGCAGCAAAGTGTGCATGCGTGAGCCACAACACATGGTTACAGATGTCTCGCAGCTATCATTCCTAACACGAAAACTTGGAAACAACCCAAATATCCACCAGTGGTAGAATACTCTGCAACAACAAAATGAATGAACTATAACTGCACACAACAAAATGAAGAATCTCACAATCAGCACTGGATCAAAAATAAGCACCCACCCAAACACAGCTCCATCCTACTGAATTTTCCAGGCACCCTTGTTGAAAGTCAATTAACCACAAAATTAAGGCTTTATTTCTGGACTCTCAACGTTTAATTTATGCCAGTTCCATACTGTCCTGATTACTGTTAACTTTTTAAAAGTTCTAAAATGGAGAAGTGTGAATACTCAAACAATTTTGTTCATATGTTTAAAAACTGCTTAGGCTACTCTGAATCTTTGGTATTTGCATATGAATTTCAGAATCAGCTCATAAATTTTTACAAAGAAGTGCGCTAGGATGTTGAGAGGGAAGCACTGAGTCTGCAGATCAGTTTGGGAGTATTCCCCATTTTAACAGTATGAATACTTCTAATCTATGAACATGGGAAGTCCTTCCATTTATCCAGATCTTCTCTACTGTGTTTTGACAATGTTTTGTAGGCTTCAAAGTTTTGGACCTCTTTTATTACATTTATTCTTAACAATGATCTTATTTTTAAGTATTTTATTTCTTTGATGCTACTGCAAATGAAATTCTGTTCTTAATTTCAATTTTAGACCATTACCCTATATTCCTCTATACTGTTTTATGTTATATGGGCATCAATAAATAAATTAGAAACTCCAAAATAATTATTGGATACTTTTTATTGTTCCCTCCTCAGGACTCTGAGCAATACAGGAGTAGGGACCTGTGTCTTCTTAATATACCACGGTCCCTTTCGCTGGCACCTACACTCTCTTTTTCCCCCTCCAACTGGCAGGTCAGTGGTGAGCTACCCGGTAGAGAGGCCCATATGGCCAGGAACGAGGGTGGCTTCAGACCAAAAGCTGCTAGAACTGAGGCCTTGAATCCAAAAAGGCAGCAAGTCCTGCCAACCAGCCCCGGAGTGAGACCAGCGTCAGGTCCGCCCCAGTGGAGCTTGGAGGTGACGGCCAAGAGGCTGACACCCTGACACCCCTTGACTGCAGCCCTGGGACAGACCTGGAGCCAGGAAGTACAGCTAGGCTGTACCCAGATTCCTGACCATACAAACTGTGAGGGAATAAATGTTGATTTTTTAAAAAAAATTACATCAAAATGTATATGACTAACATATGGCTCAGCCATCTCCCTTGTCAGCAGTTAGCCCACAGAATCCTGCAAGAATATATGTACCAGGATGTTCACTACAGCACTCTTCAATAGCAGAAAAGAAAACCATCCAAAATCTAACAATGGATCAAAAGTTAGTAATTTATAGTATTCATATAACTGAATACTACATAAATATGTTGCAAATCGATATGTTTAATTGTCTCCCATTCTGTAAAATTAGACAAACACAGCCCACAACATTATCTGTGTACACATTACTGCAACCAGATGAAGACCACTTCAGTCTTGAGGAAGAGCCCTCTCACTAAACACCCCTGTGGGCGACACAGGCTAGGGGTGCCCTGGTGGGTTCCCAGGTGGACGTCAGCTGGTTCCAAGGGTTCACACTCCTCTGTAATAGGCCTTATGAAAACCTGCCATATTTTTTAAAAAAGTTGTTCAAGAGCCTTAAAAATAAAGACTGAGCCCTCACTAACTGTTACTCAGCAAGACTGTGCAGACAGAGATGCTTTTCCACAGGCACACAGCCCAGGCAGTTGAACTCCAGTGGAGTGGCGGCTTGTCCACAGCTACCTCTGACAACTGTGGCTTCCTACAACACTGCTAAACTTCTTCTTTCTAACCCTCTATATTTCCATTTCCCTTTTTTTTAAGCCATAGAATATCCAATAATTATGTATAATACATCTGTCTGTAAAAGGAAGCTCTGGAAACTGAAACTGCATGTGCTAAGTTGCTTCAGTTGTGTCTGACTCTTTGAGGCCCTATGGACCAGAGCCCACCAGGCTTCTCTGTCCATGGGATTTTCCAGGCAAGAAACTGGAGTGGGTTGCCATGCCCTTCTCCTGGGGATCTTCCTGACCCAGGGATCAAAGCCGCGCCTCTTATGTCTCCTGCACTGGCAGACAGGTTCGTCACCACTAGTGCCGCCTGGGAAGCCCCAGAAACTGAAACATATTTCATGATAAATAGGTTCTAACTAATATAATTCTTTGGTCAAAGATATAATTCTGACAATGAAATAATAAACAGTTAACACATCTTATTTCAGACAAAATATGACTACACACTAAAATGTATGTTAGCAAAAAACAAAAAAAAAACTATACAAAAGTCTAGATTTTTTCCTTCAGAATATCAATCTTACATAATAATGTTAAGATTTAAAATAACTGTCTCAAATAATTTCCTTCAGATGCAATCAATCTAAATGTTAATAACTGGTATACACATGTCTAAAATATATTAAAAATGCATCAACCTTTTCCACTATGATGAGGTCTCCAACTTGTATGTCTGAACTCTTAACTTGCACTTTACCTTAAAAAAAAGAAGAAGTATAATCAACTCAATGAAATAATAGCACATGAGAGTTAAACTTTCAGTTGATAAATAATACTTCAGAAATAACTTTGGGAGGAAAAAATAACATTCTAGAAATTTATCTATACTTATACCTTCAACATAAAATTTATTTCAGATGGACACAGTCACTAAAAATTAATTTCTCTCAGTCAACTTCCAAATACAGTTAACTATCCCCCAATAAGAGATGTGTTGGAACGTGGACAAGGACTCCATTTGGAAAGTTCTTCCCGTATCTGCCATTATTTCAGGTCTGAGTCAAGTTACGGATGATCGAAAGCATCACTAAACAAAATAATTTGATGACAAAGCTGGATAACATGGGGATGTAAAATCCTTACATTAATATTGTGAATGGCATTGACTGGCACACAACTGACAGAAAAACAAAGAAAAATATACGTAAGATCACCCTCCACCAGTAGCTCCAAAGACACAGGTCAGGACTGAAAACTAAGGTTTAGAGCTTTATACAAAAAATGGTGTAAACACTTGTAAACTTTTATCTCTATAGTATCCAGTGCAGCGTGATCATTTACAAAATCTAACAAACAGAGTCTACGTCATGTCAGCACCACAGAGAGGAGACGAGAAGCTAATGTGGACAAGGTGAGACGCCGCTGGACAGCTAACGAGCCCTGGTCCAGGTCCTGCTCCCTGGGATCCCTCTCCTCTCCGTCTCCCTCCCTCCCCTGGTCTCCCTTCCTCTGTCCATCTTCCCTTTTAGGACCAGCAACAGCCATGTAGATCTATTTTTATATTTTTGTCAAAACTGCTGTTTTGATATGAGAAAAGATCCACTTCTTTTACAGTCAGTTTATTCTGAAAGCTAAAAGAACAAGAGGTAAATTCTTATTACATTTGTTCATATTATAAAAACTAATGTTACCAGTCATTACTTGACTTATAGACTAAATTCAGCTCATTATAAAGCCTTATTTCCTAAATATCTCTGAATGCAGCTGAGTTTCAACCACATCAGTTCCTAATTATTGAGGATATCAAAAAGCTTTGTAAATATTATATTTCTGCTGTTACATTTTTTCACATTCCTCAATTATACAATACATACATAAGGGCTGAGTTACTTTCCTGGAGGGAGGTGAAGCTACTTTTTATTGATATTATAAAATAACAATGTACTTTAGAATTACATGTGAAGCAATCTTAAGATATCTTCATAAGAGGTAAGTATCTGTTTATTAATAGCCAAAAAACTTCCGTTTTTTTCAGTTGGTTACTTCAAGCTTCATGTTTCTACTCCCACTGTTGTGTTTTTTATAGCTAAGCATCAGGCAGTAAAGACATACCACTGAGCTCATTCTTCCTGTATATTGTTGTTATTCAATTGCCAAGTCCTGTCTACCCCTTGGTGACCCCATGGACTACAGCACGGCAGGCTTCCCTGTCCTTTAACTCAACACAGTTCCCATCTTATCATTTAATTTTATGCTACTATCCAATCCACTTTCCCTTCCTTCTGCTTTTTTACATGATAATAGAACTAGATGAAAAATTAAGGATTACGCTCATCCTCACCCCAAGCCCTCTGTTATTTGACAGTCACTTAGAAGATGACCGAACCTGCGGCGTGTGTGCTGCTTCTTCACAGCTGACCTCACAGTCGCCTTCTGCTTTCCCCTGCCTCGGCTCCCTCTGCTCCTGCTCTAGTCTGGCACTTTATCCTACGCCCATGTGACGCCCATGCTGGTTCTCACAGGTTCTCTGCATTCGCTGCTCCTTTCAGCTGAAACCCATCCCTCCACACATCTCCTGACTTACACAGTAACATTACCCCGTGAAGCCTCCAGAGCAGGTATAAGCAGCAGCAGGATTTTATACAGACTGCTACACCTGTGCTTAAAATGCTGCACTGCTATCAATATTCAAACACCTGACAGTCTACCAAATTTCAGATCCTGTGCACTTCAAGGACATTTAGTTTGTTCTTCACAAATGCATATCCAAACTTAACCCATTTTAAAAGAAGAGAAGGGCTGTATAACCATTCTACCCATCATCAGTTGAAATGGGTCAAATGTCAGAATGGGTTAAAGAGAACAGAACCATAAAAGCCACATCTAACCAGATACAGACATCAACAAATAAGAATGAAAATGTATTCACTGCTTATTTCCCAACAAAACACACGCAACGTGATGAGAGGGAGAGATCATGATGTAACTTTTTAAAAAGCACTTGCTCACAGATAAGGAGCCCCTGGAAGGCCACAGAGCTGAGCTGAGGAGCACTGTGCCGAGCAGACGGCCACCCGCAGCATCAGCAGGCTGCCTGGCTGTCCTCATCACTGGGGGGAATGGTACTCTCCCCCAACTTTCTTCACATCTTAAGTAGGAGCCTCATTTAACACAGATTATGAAGTGGGTAGCCGTCTCTGGGGTCACACAGAGTCGGATACGACTGAAGTGACTTAGCAGCAGCAGCAGCTGGGATTAAAAGTGGTTAGCTGGGAAATAGTATATTAATTATGTTATGTTATATTATGTTGTAAGGTTGGCCCAAAAGTTCATTCCATTTTTCATAAGATCTTATGGAAAAAAATCAAAAAAATCAATATATTGGCCAACCCAATATATTAAGAGAGACATATAGTTCAGAAGAAAACCCAAAATATTGCTGGGAAGAAATTTTAAAACACCTAAATAAAAGAATAGGTATATTTCATTCATGGATCAGAACACTTTAATACTATTAAAGGGCCAATTCGCCCCAAAATTTACCTACAGATTCAATGCAATTAAAATCCTAGCAGGCTACTTTTTAATAGAAATTGACAAAGCAATTCTAAAAGTCACATGGAAATACAAAGGGTGCAGTTTAGTCAAAACAACTCTGAAAATGAAAACACAGAGCTGGAGGGCAAACACTGCTGTGCTCCGGAATTATTGTACTATGAAACAACAGTAATCAAGAGCATTGTTTTAGCATAAAGAGAGACAAACAGATAACAGAGTGAAGAGAGTGTCCAGAAATAAACACATACATGGAAGACAACTAATTATTGACTAAAGTATAAGGCCATGAGGTGGGAAAGAGGTCACTTTCTTGAAAAATGGTGCCAGAAACACCACCAACAACACCTGGTACTGATACAAAAACTTACTCGAAATAGATATGCGATATACACAGCAAATTCTAAAACCAAAACCTTATAAAAGAAGAAACACTGGGGAAATGGAACAGAAAGTCTTTGTGAAAGTTCCTCAGGAACCTCACAGTGTTTCGTGTTTCTCAGAGAACACAAGAGAAAAATGAGAATGACCGCACCTGCTGGAGGGAGGAAGGCGAGAGGACGGGAGAAGCCTCCCGATGCGAGAGTGTACTGCGATGAAACACCCTTTACAACTGGTGTGGATGTGGCCTAGAGATTTGGATGAATCAGTGGAACAGCACAGAAACTAAAGAAAAGGGCCAAAACAAATCAAATACATTTCTCAAAGATCTGAGGAAAATTAAGAACTCGTTTTAAAGTAACTTACTGACCATTTGAGGGGAAAAAACGGTAGATCCCTTCTCCACATAATACTTTACACATAAAACTGCAAGTGGAGTAAAATTCCAAGTACAAAAAAATAAAAACACAGAAACATTGTAAGGAAATTAAGATAGCTGCTTACAACACACTGGGATTGAACAGATTTTCTAAGATTAAAGTAAAAACCAGAAAGATCAGAAGAGCTGCCTACAAAAAACTAAAAAGGTATCTACATGTTTAAAAAATGAAAAAAATTAATCAAACAAAGTAAAAATATTTGCCACATGTGATGCAGTGGTAAAGAATCCTCCTGCCAATGCAGGAGATACAAGAGACACAGGTTCAATCCCTGGGTAGGGAAGACCCCCTGGAGGAGGAAATGGCAACCCACCCCAGTATTCTTCCTTGGTGAATCCCATGGACAGAGGAGCCTGGCAGGCTATGGGCCATAGGGTCGCAAAGAGTCAGACATAACTGAGCGTGTACACACAAATTTTAATAAGGTAAAGATGAACACGGGAACAAAGGAAGAATAGACTTTTATAAAAGAGAAGAAACAGTTAAGTTAAAAGAGAAATAGCAAGCAAAAACAGTGAGAGTATCTCTCACCAAACTGGAAATTTAAAAAACCGGGGACCTGGGAGTCCAGTCACTAAAGAAAGCTGCAGAGCAAGCCAGACTCCAGAGGGAGCGGAGGATGTTCCCCGCATCTACACACACACGCTGATCTGCGTGAGAAGGCACTCTGTGGCCGCCAGTATTCTTTAAAGTTATGTCCCATAGTTTCCAGGCCCTAATCTCCAAACAATGTAATACAAACTGCTAAATGTTTAACATCACAAAGAAATGAATTCATACAGGTCCTGTCAGGATGACCTAAGGAAAAATACCAGTTATGCAGGAAACGAGTACAGACATCCACTCCTGCCCGGGTACCCAGTCCTGAAGGGACATGTCTACCGTAACATGGCCATAGAGAACCAAACAAAGGAGGTGATAAATCTGAAGTGCTTCTTGGTACCTGACACACAGTAACTGATTGATAAATATCAGTGCAGAGTCAAAATGAAATAATGCATGCTGAATATTCTTGAATGAATATTGGAATAATTATTTTCAAATGCAGAACACAGACAAGAAAGATGACTTAGTCAAAGTGACATAACGCACAGACAATATGGAAAAGGCACAAAAGAGGGGTTTTAAAATCTCATTTTCAAGGAAAAATTATTACTGATAAGTGGAGACAATTTCACTAGAAGATGAGAAAATTTCATTGAGACATTTCATAAAAATCTTTTTAGCATAAAAAAAGTAAGAATGTTAACAAGTATGGGACAACACAGTATTGATACTAAGTCAAAGATGCCCAAAAATGTAGTCATAAAGAACATCTCTTTCTGAACTCTGCATGGGTAAGGTTCCTTTTTGGCAAGGAACCTGGATCACAAGAAACAAGTAAATATGCAAATTGTCTCTCTCATATTCACATACACAAACACAAGTAATTTACACAAGCCTCCAGTCACAATTTCTCTCTCTCCTAGGTTTGAAACATGTTAAACAACAAAATGCCAGACTGAGTAAAAGAAATAACTAAGATATCCTGGGAAAAACAATCACCATAAGCTGTACAAAGGACCCAGCAGCAGCACAGAATTACTTCAAGTTCATTTCTAAACATCAAGTTCCACACTAGCTTTAGGTTTTAAATCTGGGAATGGCTGACATGACTTAGCCCTGCTGAGTTCTGGTGGCTGCCGAGAACACAGACAAATAAACGAAGACTTCTGGGTTGATCTCATCTGCTAGAAAACAGACAGCATTAGTTCATAACTGATCCATGTTTGAATTTCATGAGCTTATTCTGGTAGCTGACACACAGTGGGTACTTAGTTAACAAATGTGGAAATTAATTGTGAACTAGCCAACTGGATGAAGACAAGCAAGGTATACAATCTACAAACCACTCCTTAGCAACAGGAAAAAAACAGCATTGATTCCAAGAATCCAAAAGCAGAATGGCCACACAATTCAAACTTCTTCATTGGGAATTTTTGCAAAAGCTGCCAAGAAGCAGGAAAGTCTACATCACTTCATTCTGTGACTGTTGCTACTCACTAGGAGATAAAGCATAACACAGGCAGTCACAAACACGGAGACAGGAAGGAAGGTGGAAGCAACAGGTATGGAAAATCCCCACCCAAGAAAAGCAGTTTATGAGGCAATGAAATAAACAGCAAACTAAAAATCATTCAGTATTCACTGAGATCACATGCCACAGTCAAAATACTCTCTGCTTCCAAACACAGCGCCTTCAAGATGTTAGCAAATGGAAGTGGTTTTCCTTTTCAAAAGCAAAAATACAACACACTAAGTTTTCTCAGTGTATTTCTACAACAATGTGCTTGAGAACCCCAAATAAGAAAAATTCAAATGCTGTAAAATGCTACAACAGACTACAGTGAATTACAGAGGAAAGAGCCATCAATGCCATTCAAAAAATAGGTAACTGTGAAACACTAGAAGTTACGTAGGCAGCAAATATTCTTGATAAGAAAATATATTTTAAACTATACTCAGCAATAAGCATAAACTCCATTTTTTTACATTCTAAATTTTACTCACCAATCATCTTTAGCAAAATAACCAATCACAAAGCAACATGCCACAGATGAAAGAACACTGGACTTGAGGTCAACAGGTCCAGGTTCAAACGCAAACTCCACCCAGAAGGATGGCCACTCAGGGCAGACCATTCTGCACAAGCCCCTGGCTGCTCACTGTCACTGAGACAATGCCAGCCGCCTAGGGGGTGTCGTGTGAGTGAGTACAGGGCATTTTCTCTGACACACTTGGGCATCAAGCAGCACCAGCTGTCGTGACTATCACCCACGTGTGAAATGTCCACTACTCAGGTCACAGGCAACAATGACCAATTTCTTTAAAAAGGTAAATTTTCATTTGTATTTGAAATGAAAATAGTAAAACTGTTTTGAGTTCAAATAATTACAGAACTGTAAAAGATACATACTTCCCGGGTGGCTCAGTTGGTAAAGAATCTGCCTGAAATGAGGGAGACCCAGATTCGATCCCTGGGTCGGGAAGATCCCCTGGAGAAGGAAATGGCAACCCACTCCAGTGTTCTTGCCTGGAAAATCCCATGGATGGAGGAGCCTGACGGGCTACAGTCCATGGGGTCGCAAAGAGTCGGACATGACTAAGTAACTAAACCACACAAAAGATATATACCAGTCTGTCTTCCTCAATAGTTTATACTCAGTGAAAATGACATAAAAGCAGCCACTTTAAGGTAAATACTTCAGTGGCATTTAGTACATTCAAAGTATTCTACAACCAACTCTACCAAGTTCCACAAGGCGCTCGCCACTGCCAGAGAAGCCCTCGCCCACTGAGGACTGCACCCCACCCCTGCTTCCCTGGCCACAGCAGCCACACCTGCACTCTATTAACTTACCGGTTGTGTGTTTCAAGAGCGACATCGCACAATACACGACCTCTGGTACCTGACTCTCACACACAGCACAGCATTTTCAGGGTTCATTCATGTTCTGTCATGTATCAGTATTTCATTAACTTTTATAGCCGAATAACATCCCAGGCTATGAAGAGACCATCAATCCCTCGCCCTTCATCCACTGAAGGACAACCGACGTCACCGCCTTCTGCCAACCCTATGTAGTGCCGTGACAAGCAGGGGTGTGTGTGCATCTGCTTGAGCTCCTATCCTTAATTCTAAATTTATCTGGGCAGGTCTTCATTTCGCCTTCACTTCTGAGTGACAGCTTTACTAGATACAGAATTTCTGTTGACAGTTTTCCCTTCTCCAACTCCTTCTGCCCTCCGGTCTCTGATGAGAAGCCTGCAGCGTGCTCATCACCGCCGAGGACCCTGGCTGGAGGAGCCGCCTCTCGAGCTGCTCATGGCCCCAGGGTTTAGACCATGTGATGATGCTATGTCTCAGTGTGGGTCTCCATTCTGACCCTCCTGGGCGTTAGGGAACTTCCTCAGTGTGTAGATTTATATCTTTTGTCAAAACTGGGGGTCAGTGGCCATATCCCTTCACATCTCCCCTCTCCTCCAGCACGCACTCCTCTGGGCACCTCAGTACCGCTGACGCTGCCCCACAAGCCTCTCAGGACCTGCTCACTGCTCTTCCTTCTCCTCCCTGCTCCTCAGGCTCGACCATTTTCAGTGACCAGAGGCTCAGGCTCACTGATCTGTCTTCTGCCAGCTCAAGTCTGCTACTGAAAAGTCTCTAGTGAGTTTCTCTTTCATTTACTGTATTTTTCAGTACCAGAATTTCTTGCTTTTTTTAAAAAAATACTGACATATGTTTACAGATATGCTCTATCTGCCAACACACTGTTCTGGTATCTTTCAGCATCTGTGCACTATCTCCCTTAGCTTCAGAACATAACTGAGGTGGGTGATGTTCATGTTTGTCTAGGAAGTCCAATGTCTGGGCTTCCTCAGAGACAGTTTTTGTTAATGTCTTCTGTGAAATGCATTCTCTGTAATTTTTTGTGGAATCCCAGGCATTTTGAGTATTATCTGATAACTCAGGAAGTGAAATATTTCCCCCTTTTGGGTTTGCTCTGCTGCTTAGTATATGCTGTAGTCATGTATATATCTGGTGACTTTTCTAAACTATTTTTATAAAGCATGTATTCTTTGTCATATGCGGTCTCCCAAGTCTTTCTTACTTTAGCTTATATTCAACCAGTGTTTGAAAGAGATCTCCTTGCATGTGAGGAAAAAGGAGGCGGTGGAGGGAGGAAGCGAAGGGAGCAGGGACGAAGACAGGAGCAGGCACAGCTGCTCACAGCCTCTGCAGACCACGGTTCTGTGCGGGAGCCCTGGTCGCAGCTCCGCCTCAGCCTTCGCTTCTGCCTGCCATGAGCCTGCATCCAGCCCTGAGCATGGCTTTCAAACCGCTTCCCCCCACACACACACCCCTGGGCCAACAGGGGCACTTCAGATTCCCTCCCGATTCTTCCTGCCTGGCTGTGACAGCTAGTGTGTGAGCCCGGCTGTGATATCTCTGCCCAGCTGCTGCGGCTGGGACCCAGCCTAGACTATAAGAGACGCCTGCAGCTTTCCTGCCCAGAGTTGCAAGTTAGGTGAGAGATAGACAAGCCAACTGGGTCAGTCCTTCAGGTAGCCCCCACACAGGTTAGACAGACAAAAACGATTCACCACAATAAGCTCTGCTCCGCACTCTTCAGAGTCAGCGTCCAGAGTCCCAAATTAGGATCTGGCTACTGCCATCTGCAAGGAGGGTGCCATGTCGGGGACAGGGTGGAGCAAGGGCAGGCGAAAACACCAAGGAGCTTTCCTACTATGTTCAAGTGGCCTTTTCCTGAATTCAATAATCCCCTAGATGCTGTAAGGCTCTGACGTTTTTCAGAGTCCTGACAAGTTAGCTCTGCCAGGTCCTGATTGATCTGTGGAGCTGCCTACTCTTCATTTTGCTGACATCACTGCACTGTTCATTTGTGAATGATACAATCAGTGCACAGAAACAAATCTCTGCTCAGCCCAAATTTCACAATATAAAACAACAGAAAACACAAGCCAAGATCTACACTGTATTCTAAAACAGACGAACCAAAGTTATACCTAATTTACATGGCCATTCTGGGGAGTCTTTTCCCCAGAACTAAAGCTTACCTTCTTTTTTATACAATACACCTTTCCTCTACCATGCCAAGATTTAAAGCAGCAAAGCTTTTTAATAATTAATTTTTCAATTCAATTGAGAAAGCATAATATTTTTAACAAATGATACTGGGACAACTTGGTATTCACATGCAAAAGAATGTGAAGCAATACCACATACAAAATGAAAATGGGTCATACACCTGAATGTAATAGCTCAAACTATAAAACTCCTAAAAGAAAATACGGAAGTAAATCTTTGTAACTTTGGGTTGACAAACTATTTCTTAGATACAACCCCAAAATATAAGCAACAAAAGAAAAAAAACAGATGAACTTGGGACTTAATGAAAATAAAAACTTTTGTGCATCAGGGAACACCATCAAGAAAGAAAAAATACAACCCACAGAACGAGACAACATAGTTCCAAATCATATATAACCAACAAGGGACTAAAACCCACTCCACTCTGAACTCCGCTTCCAGACAGGCTCCAAGGTGCTATGAGTCTTCATGGAGTTTCTCTCTGGCACCTTTTCCTGTCCTCATCCTTATCATAATAGCTTCGCACATTCTCTCCCTATCACACCGCCTCTTTTCTACAGTGGACTGAAAACCAAATAAACAACTCTTAACACATAAACCAGACAAGGGTGCAAGCCCGGAGTGAAGGGTGTGGGGGAGCCAGTGCACACCGGCTTCCATTTTGGATCTCGACATCTGTTTCGGTGCTGGAGGCCCTATTCCCCAGGTATCATTTCAGGCCCTGGCACCAGACGTCTGGTCCTGATGACTGTTTAAAACAGACTGCAAAGACAGACTTTAAATGAGACGATGCTATGCTTTACAATGTGTACACATAAGTCGGGTTTCATGTGTGTCTAGTACACACAAGCATCCTATACAAACTGTAACAGAGCATATATGTAACTATATATAAACGTATATGCACACACACCTGTATATGTACCTGTGCATGCACGTGTTTAACGGTGTGTGTATACATCTATATTCACACATACATACATGCATTCAAGCATCGAGAGAATAAAAATCTATCCTGAAATCATATGCATTCATATTATTATAGGAAAATCAGTTAGGTAACATGTAATTGCATAATACTATTTTCAGTAACAAAACTAAGACGTTTTCTTGCATTTATGCTCAAGTCTAGAATGATGATCACATGAACCAATGGTAAACTGGATTAAGTGTCTTGCTCACCTCTTACTGTAAGCTTGCTGTACAGCTGTGAGTTCACTTCCTTGTCTCGCTGGAAACGCCGAAATTCATCAACTGCTTCTCTCATGATAGTAACAGCCAAGACAAACCCCTTTAAACAAAATAAAACAAAGTATTTGAGAAAATTGGACTTTAGCAAAAAAGGGAAAATTCTTTTACTATTTAGTTTTACATTTTTCCTTCAATTTATACTAGTTGTGAAGCATACAATAAATGAAAACAAAAAATGACAAAAAGTAATAAACACTACAAAAGGAAACAGTAATGCACAGTGTAAGATTTACAATTCTCACTGTACCCAAAAAAAGTTTTAAAACTCACATCTAAAATATGTACTTCAAGTTAAACACCAGAAAACCACCTCCAGTGAGGAGAAAAGAGAGAGAAAACAAAGAGGCAGAAGTCACCTGTGTTTCCTCTGCACGGCCGTGTGGCTGGTTAGGACTGCGGGGTCAGCCTGAGGGCTCCCCATTGAATGACCCGTGCACACACAGACAGCGGCCCCATCCCACTCAGGAGGAAACCCGACAGCCCACCACCCCGTGGGCCCGCCGACCACAGCCGTACGTCCATAGGCTCCAGCAGCATTGTGCAACTGCTGTGCCCTCTGCCCAACACCTACTCTGCACACGGCACCTGCTCTCTCCTAGCACAGGAGAGAGCTGGGCTGGGACATGGAGCTGCCCCCCTGGGGCCCGAGAGAACCCCCAGCCCCACCAGCAAAAGTGCTTTGTAATGTCTCCAGCCGACCTAGCTGGAGGGCTGCAGAGGACTCTAGAAACCCTTTAACAAAGTGCAGTGACACACAGCAACAATGTCACATTTCAAAAATCTGATCAATTTATCTTTTAACCACCCGAATTCTTAAAACTGTATTTTAAATACTTAATAATTTAACTTAATTTCAAAATCTTTTCTTTTTACCAGAGGAGCCCAGTAGGTGTAGAGATACCCTATTTTCAGTGCTGGTACAAACTGTGAGCAGGATACTATCAGAAAATAGAGATTCAAGAAAAACTTGAATTGTTCATATAAAACCTAAAAAGAAAAAGAAAAAAAAAATCAATATAATCTCTTCAAGAAAAATGTTTCATACCTTAATTAAAATCAGCATAACATCTAACTATTTCCACCAACAGTGAGAATATACCGAGTCACAATAAACTTAATTTTGACAATGGCTTTCTAATAACGAAATCACAAAAAAGAGTTAAGATTACCCAAATTATATTTAAAATAAACTGAAAAAAAGACAGAACTTTCAACTATGTTAAACCTTTTCGTTTTCTGTTTCCTTGTATGCAGTCTTCCACATTCATCTTCCATAAATCTCTACATGCGTATCACCCAAGACACACAGGAAAACCTTCCCAATGTTAGTAAGTCATAAATTCAGAAAATCTTTTAGGAAAGTGGTGCAACCTTTTATTTATGAAGTGGTAAACACTCAAACATGACAGCCACATTTTTTGAATGTGAACATTAGGTACCTTCACAAAGATCCAGTGAATAAGCAAATCATTTATAGGGATAAGCAAATCATTCACAGACGTAAAAAAACACTAATCTCTTGCATTTATTTCCCTCAAAGTATAAGAAATGAAAACATATAAAAATACATAAATTATAGACCAATTTTTATGAAGAAAACTACCTGTATATTCTTTATAGTCTCTTGGTAGTTGATCTTAAACAATATTTTCAAATATAAACTAAATTAAAATCATCATTCAATAGCATCTTTTAGGAATGCAAATCCTGTATTTTCATTTTTGTTTCTTGATTCAAACAGAATAATCCTTAAGGAAATCCAAGATCTAGTATATTAACAGACTTCTATTCACAAATGCCTCACTTATTAGATTTAAATTGAAAATCAAAATGGAACAAAACTCGTGTTTATAGATGGGAATACCTTAAATAGCAGACTACAATTATAATAAAACTTACAAACCATCAAATTGTAAATCAAAATCTCCTTAGATGCCATTTTAAAATACAACTTGGAATGCATGGAAATTTTAACAAGGGCAGAGCAATGGGTTAAGTCCTTACTGTTGACTTAAAGAGGCTGGAATCACAGTTTTTATATAATGAAGCTGTATACATCATCACACAATTATGTGTGTGACTGAAAAATCAGTTACACTGATAACACGTTTATATTTATAATCACATTCAATTGCTGTCTAAAATGTTTTGAATCATTTCATAAATTAATCTCAGCAGGAAAGAAAGCTCTTTTTCCTCAGTGATTTCTTTAAAATCTCAGTTAGCATAAATTATATCTATTAGCAATTCAGAAACTGCCATTCGTGCTAAAAATGGCATAGAATTCCTACTGTGCAATTACCAAATGTTTCTAAAATACTACATTTTAGATGAAAAGACTAATTTAAGAGATAATCTAAGGAAAAAGTCATTCCCACGGTAACAGTGGTACAGACACATCAACAGGTCTCTTCAGGACAGCCATCCTGAAGGCTGTGTGAACTCATTCAGATCAAAAACTAAGCTGCACTGCCCCCCTTGGACACTGCAATCAAGACTCTATTTCTATTGTCTGCTGAGTGAACTCAGAGGGCGTCAGAAAAATGTACAGTATTTAGCCAGTCTGGGAGGATTTAATAATTTAAACCTAAGGAGGAAACAGCAGCTTCATTCAGTAAAAATGAGAATATTTATCTGCCTGGAAGACAGTTTACATTTTATTGTCCTGACAAAAGAGGAGTCTTTTAATTATGGAGGCATTAGTTTTGCGTGTTTTAATAAAGAAGCATATTAGACATCAAGCATATGACAACTACTGGATGGATGGGGGCGGAGAGTGATGCTAATCAACGCCCAATATAAAGTCAGCATGGCTATTTAAATAAAAACATGAAAGCTAAAGCAGCCCTCATTTCACATAATTGAGTATTTATTACAAAATAGCGTAAGACCTAATACTTAAAACGTGTTAAAAACTTTGATAATGGAAAAATAATCAGCACCAGCTTTCTTTTGCCTTTAGAAAGATAAATAAATCTATTAAAATAGGGAATGAGGCAAAAATAAATCAACTACTCTAAATACATATAATCTCAGCTTTATAATTTAAGACAAAAATGTCACTGGAAACAACAAAAAGTAATAAATATTTAAATTTCAGAATTTAAATTTAGCATGATACCTAATTAAAGACAACTACTGATTTAATAATAAAACAAGGCCAGAAATGTATAATGTGAAGTAGAAAACAAATCTAAAAGTGCTTGTAGATATTTTGCTGCTCAGTCATGTTTGTGTAAAAAAGTTATTTTACTTAAATTATGACAGCCTTCAGTTCAGTTGTGTCTGATTCTTTGGGACCCCATGGACTGCAGCACCCCAGGCCTCCCTGTCCATCACCAGCTCCCGGATTTAGTCAAACTCATGTCCACTGAGTCAGTGATGCCATCTAACCATCTCAGCCTCTGTCGTCCCCTTCTCCTCTCCCCTTCAATCTTTCCCAACATCAGGGTCTTTTCAAAAGAGTCGGTTCTTCACATCAGGTGGCAAAAGAATTGGATTTCAGCTTCAGCATCAGTCCTTCCAATGAATATTCAGGACTGATCTCCTTTAGGATGGACTAGTTGGATCTCCTTGCAGTTCAAGGGACTTTCAAGAGTCTTTTCCAACACCACAGTTCAAAGCATAAATTCTTTGGTGTTCAGCTTTCTTTATAGTCCAACTTTCATACCCATACATGACTGCTGGAAAAACCATAGCCTTGACTAGATGGACCTTTGTTGGCAAAGTAATTTATCTGCTTTTGAATATGCTGTCTAGGTTGGTCATAACTTTTCTTCCAAGGAGCAAGCATCTTTTAATTTCATGGCTGCAGTTACCATCTGCAGGGATTTGGAGCCTAAAAAACTAAAGTCTGCCACTGTTTCCACTGTTTCTCCATCTACTTGCCATGAAGTGATGGGACTGGATGCCATGATTTTAGTTTTCTGAATGTTGAGTTTTAAGCCAACTTTTTCATTCTTTTTCACTTTCAACAAGAGGCTCATCTTCTTCTCCTGCGAGAACTCCAAAACTACAACTCCCTGCTGAACAACTGTCGACTGGAGAACGTTCAGTTCAGTCGCTCAGTCGTGTCCGACTCTTTGCGACCCCATGAATCACAGCACGCCAAGCCTCCCTGTCCATCACCAACTCCCAGAGTTCACTCAGACTCGTATTCATCGAGTCAGTGATGCCTTCCAGCCATCTCATCCTCTGTCGTCCCCTTTTCCTCCTGCCCCCAATCCCTCCCAGCGTCAAAGTCTTTTCCAATGAGTCAACTCTTCACATGAGGTGGCCAAAGTACTGGAGTTTCAGCTTCAGCATCATTCTTTCCAAAGAAATCTGAGAGTTGATCTCCTTCAGAATGGACTGGTTGGATCTCCTTGCAGTCCAAGGGACTCTCAAGAGTCTTCTCCAACACCGCAGTTCAAAAGCAGCAATTCTTCGGCGCTCAGCCTTCTTCACAGTCCAACTCTCACATCCATACATGACTACTGGAAAAACCATAGCCTTGCCTAGACAGACCTTAGTCGGCAAAGTAATGTCTCTGCTTTTGAATATGCTATCTAGGTTGGTCATAACTTTCCTTCCAAGGAGTAAGCATGTTTTAATTTCATAGCTGCAATCACCATCTGCAGTGATTTTGGAGCCCCAAAAAATAAAGTCTGACACTGTTTCCACCATTTCCCCATCTATTTCCCATGAAGTGATGGGACCGGATGCCATGATCTTCATTTTCTGAATGTTGAGCTTTAAGCCAACCTTTTCACTCGTCTCTTTTACTTTCATCAAGTGGCTTTTTAGTTCCTCTTCACTTTCTGCCATAAGGGTGGTGTCATCTGCATATCTGAGCTTATTGACATTTCTCCCGGCAATCTTGATTCCAGCTTGTGTTTCTTCCAGTCCAGTGTTTCTCATGATGTACTCTGCATAGAAGTTAAATAAGCAGGGTGACAATATACAGCCCTGACGTACTCCTTTTCCTATTTGGAACCAGTCTGTTATTCCATGTCCAGTTCTAACTGTTGCTTCCTGGCCTGCATACAGATTTCTCAAGAGGCAGGTTAGGTGGTCTGGTATTCCCATCTCTTTCAGAATTTTCCACAGTTTATTGTGATCCACACAGTCAAAGGCTTTGGCATAGTCAATAAAGCAGAAATAGATGTTTTTCTGGAACTCTCTTGCTTTTCCCGTGATCCAACGGATGCTGGCAATTTGATCTCTGGTTCCTCTGCCTTTTCTAAAACCAGCTTGAACATCAGGAAGTTCATGGTTCACGTACTGCTAAAGCCTGGCTTGGAGAATTTTCAGCATTACTTTACTAGCATGTGAGATGAGTGCAATTGTGCAGTAGTTTGAGCATTCTTTGGCATTGCCGTTCTTGGGATTGGAATGAAAACTGACCTTTTCCAGTCCTGTGGCCACTGCTGAGTTTTCCAAATTTGCTGGCATATTGAGTGCAGCACTTTCACAGCATCATCTTTCAGGATTTGAAATAGCTCTACTGGAATTCCATCACCTCCACTAGCTTTGTTCATAGTGATGCTTTCTAAGGCCAGCTTGATTTCACATTCCAAGGTGTCTGGCTCTAGATGAGTGATCACACCATTGTGATTATCCAGGTCGTGAAGATCCTTTTTGTACAGTTCTTCTGTGTATTCTTGCCATCTCTTCTTAATATCTTCTGGTTCTGTTAGGTCTATACCATTTCTGTCCTTTATTGAGCCCATCTTTGCATGAAATGTTCCCTTGGTATCTCTAATTTTCTTGAAGAGATCTCTAATCTTTCCCATTCTGTTGTTTTCCTCTATTTCTTTGCATTGATCGCTGAAGAAGGCTTTCTTATCTCTCCTTGCTATTCTTTGGAACTCTGCATTCAGATGCTTATATCTTTCCTTTTCTCCTTGGCTTTTCACTTCTCTTCTTTTCATAGCTATTTGTAAGGCTTCCCCAGACAGCTATTTTGCTTTTTTGCATTTCTTTTCCATAGGGATGGTCTTGATCCCTGTCTCCTGTACAATGTCACAAACCTCAGTCCATAGTTCATCAGGCACTCTATCTATCAGATCTAGGCCCTTAAATCTATTTCTCACTTCCACTGTATAATCATAAGGGATTTGATTTAGGTCATACCTGAATGGTCTAGTGGTTTTCCCTACTTTCTTCAATTTCAGTCTGAATTTGGTAATAAGGAGTTCGTGGTCTGAGCCAGTCAGCTCCTGGTCTTGTTTTTCACGACTGTATAGAGCTTCTTCATCTTTTGCTGCAGAGAATATAACCAATCTGATTTCGGTGTTGACCATGTGGTGATGTCCCTGTGTAGAGTCTTTTCTTGTGTTGTTGGAAGAGGGTGTTTGCTATGACCAGTGCATTTTCTTGGCAAAACTCTTATTAGTCTTTGTCCTGCTTCATTCCGCATTCCAAGGACAAATTTGTCTGTTACTCCAGGTGTTTCTTGACTTCCTACTTTTGCATTCCAGTCCCCTATAATGAAAAGGACATCTTTTGGGGGTGTTAGTTCTAAAAGGTCTTGTAGGTCTTCATAGAACTGTTCAACTTCAGCTTCTTCAGCATTACTGGTTGGGGCACAGACTTGGATTACTGTGATATTGAATGGTTTGCCTTGGAAACGAACAGAGATCATTCTGTCGTTTTTGAGATTGCATCCAAGTACTGCATTTCGGACTCTCCTGTTGACCATGATGGCTACTCCATTTCCTCTGAGGGATTCCTGCCCGCAGTAGTAGATTTAATGGTCATCTGAGTTAAATTCACCCATTCCAGGCCATTTTAGTTCGCTGATTCCTAGAATGTCGATGTTCACTCTTGCCATCTTCTGTTTGACCACTGCTAATTTGCCTTGATTCATGGACCTGACATTCCATGTTCCTATGCAATATTGCTCTTTACAGCATCGGACCTTGCTTCTATCACCAGTCACATCCATTGTGTTTGCTTTGGTTCCCATCCCTTCATTCTTTCTGGAGTTATTTCTCCACTGACCTCCAGTAGCATATTGGGCACCTACTGACCTGGGGAGTACCTCTTTCAGTGTCCTATCATTCTGCCTTTTCATACTGTTCATGGGGTTCTCAAGGCAAGAACACTGAAGTGGTTTGCCATTCCATTCTCCAGTGGACCACATTCTGTCAGACCTCTCCACCATGACCTGCCCATCTTGGGTTGCCCCACGGGCATGGCTTAGTTTCATATAGTTAGACAAGGCTGTGGTCCTAGTGTGATTAGACTGACTAGATTTCTGTGAGTATGGTTTCTGGAGAATATTGGACTTCACTAAAAAGATACCCCACGTCCAAGGGCAAAGGAGAAGCCCCAGTGAGATGGCAGTAGGGGTGAAATCGCATTTAGAATCAAACCCCTTACCCCCAAGATGTTGAGAGGGCTCAAACAAACCTAGTGTGCCACAGGACCCAGAGACGCCAGAGACTTGAGCCAGAAATGTGCTTGAGTGACAGCCGTAGCAGGCTTTAACCATTATATACACTCAACATTTCCCTCCAAACAAATTCCCAGTCAAAATTCATGACTTATTTTCTGGTAGTTTTATTTAGCTTTATGTGATTATTTCTACAATGATATAAATGTGATGTTTATCTGGAATTGAAGGCAATAATCAGACTATAAATTTTCTTGAGCTGAATTCTACTATGTGGCTATTAATAACATATAAGAAAACAAAAAAAGAAGAAGAGAAGTATATGAATTATTTCACAATTATTTGAAATACCCATGGTTCAAAGGTCTCTGATTTGGATATGACAGAATTAATGAGAGAAAAAAAAACAAGAACAAAGTTAGTAATCTCCAATATCTAGTGCATTTTCAAGAATTTAACAATCTTACCCCAGGTATAAAGGTAAATATATTATATTTCTGATTTTTTATAGAATTTCTGGGATGTTTTTCTTCACACTTTTCCGGACATCCAAGCCACACCGTACGAGCTTTCAATTCTCTCTTTCTTTGACAAATATTTATCAGCCAATCACAGCAACTGCATGAAACAAAAGATAGGTGTTGTGTATGCTTTTCTAAATGTTTTACAATTAATTCTAAATATCTAGAGCCAATAGTGTTTCTGTATTTACCAGACACCAACAGCTTATCTACTGTTAAGTAGTAAGGGCTTTCTTAAAATGCATCAACTATACTAATTTAAATTTGACGTAAAAGTACTGAAAGAGCTTATACAAGTGTGTGATGACTTCTGGAACCTCAGGGAGACTGCCTGCGCTGTTTAGACCCTCTCACTGGCAAAATAAAACCACTAACATTCTGAAGCAGTCAATGCTGCATATACTGAGAAAAGAGTCACAATACGTTATTGGTAATTCTCAATACACCACTGGGTGATTTTGACAAAGGCTCTTAGACATCAATTAATTAAAACGTGACCATCCAGTACTTTGCCTGGAAAAACCCATGGACAGAGGAGCCTGGTAAGCTGCAGTCCATGGGGTCACTAAGGGTTGGACACAACTGAGCGACTTCACTTTCACTTTTCACTTTCATGCACTGGAGAAGGAAACGGCACCCCACTCCAGTGTTCTTGCCTGGAGAATCCCAGGGACGGGGAGCCTGGTGGGCTGCCGTCTACGGGGTTGCACAGAGTCGGACACAACTGAAGTGACTTAGCAGCAGCAGCAGCATCCTCGTTTTGTCTTAGGTAATCACTTTTTTCCTCCTTTAAAAGATGACTTTTCTAGTAGCATTAATATAAAATTAAGACTTATGACTCAATGCAATATTCTGAAAGGATACCAACATTTAATGGACTATTCAAATGGCAGTAAAAGCTTGACTATATTTTCATATAGTTACCTTCACCTATGAGGTGCCAGGGCTCCAGGGATACAAACTCGTCCCCTTCCTGGGACGCCCCCCTCGTCTACTCAACCATTATATTTGAGTAGAGAGTATAAAGCTTTATACAAGAGTGGGAGAACTCTCGTATAAAACTCTCATAGTGGGAGAACTTTTCATAAAATACTTCAGAAAATGATGAAAAGGTATCAAATTCATATTTAGTAAGCATAAAATAATCATGAATTTAAACTTCAATATTAATAATTCAGTTTAATTAAAATTTCCAAAATGTAGAGAGAGACTCACAATGGTTTATTTAGGAAGGGAAGCTGAAGCCAAGAACAACAGAACCACCAAGCAGGAGGAGGAGGCAGGTGTGCCCTACTTCACTCTGACAAAGTTAAGGGACAATGCCAGTCTCAGAAGGTATGACAATGGAACCAGGGTGACATATATAACCGACTCATGTCACATTCACAGCAGGTCTTCCCTCTGCTCCAGTCATTTGGAGATTATTCTTTAAACATCACTTCACTGTGCTCGCTTCAGCAGCACACATGCTAGAACTGGAAGGATACAGAAAAGGCTAGCATGGTCCCTGAGCAAGGACAGCATGCAGATGCATGAGGCGCACCACATATGAAAAAGAAATCACCATCAAACAAAGAACACTTAGATGTGCTGTATGAGGGAATACACTAGGTGTTTATTCCTTCTGAATATCCACCAGGTTCCTGGCTGGGCTCAGAAAACCTTAGGTCTGGAAGGAGGCACAGAGCTCAGTGCTTCCCTGAGGGAGGCGGGCCTTGTGCCAGGAGCTCACCGCAGACCTTGTGACCTCACAGGTGACTTCAGAGAGGTTCCCTAACCCCTACTTTGTCACTATTAGTAGCAAAGTGTCATGAATAATTTACTTACATGCTAGAAGTCTAGGAACCTTAGTTTTTTTTATACAGAATTATAGAGAAAAAATAAACTACTGAATATGTGTTTTTAGCCTCCTGTTTTTAGCTCTCCAACCTTATAGTTCAGTACAGTCGCTCAGTCGTGTCTGACTCTTCATGACCCTGTGGACTGCAGCATGTCAGGCTTCCCTGTCCATCACCAACTCCCATAGCTAGCTCAAACTCATGTCCATCAAGTCAGTAATGCCATCCAACCATCTTATCCAACCTTACAACACTGTCACAACAACTTACTGTCTAATAAAGCACCCATTCTCCACGTGTGGCTATTTTAGTGTGAAATACTTACTACTCAGTAAAATAAAAGGTCCAGTTCCTCAGTCACACTATCCACATTTCAAGGATTCAACAGCACCAGAGATCAAGCATACTCCCAGCATCCCCGGGAAGCCATGGAGCACGGCTGGTGGACACGGAACACGCTGCGGGCAGCATGGCAGCTGCGACAATGGTGCTCGGCAGGTGTGCACGTCAGACACAGGAGAAACCTGCCAAGAATGCATTCAGACGGGAAGTTTCTTCTGAAACTCGTGACTATCTAATCTAATGGCTTAATGTACAAAAAGTCAGACAAGTCTTAAGATGAACAAAGGACAGCCAAGCTCAGTGTTTGAAAAAATAAATATAAAACTGAAAAAAATGTGGATTTTCCAGAGTTTATCCTGGTATCAACATGGTCTACCAGTAAAAGTCTCTATAAGTGTAAAACCACGGTCTTCATCACATGACACTGTAAACATCTCCTAGAATAAAAACCTCAGTATCGACACCACTATCAGCAGCACATGAAATTAACATCCCAGTAACCTCCGAACTGTTGTACTCTATAAACTCTAAATTAAATACCCAAAACACATATTCAACAGTTAATTTTTTCTCAATAATCCTGTATAGAGAAAACTAAGGATCCTAGACTTCCAAAATAAAACTAAATTATTCATAACACTCTGCTACTAATAGCGAAAGAGTGGTGGTTAGGGAGTCGCTATAAAGTCCAAGAGATGTCAAAAAGGAGATGGCAAGAGTGAACACCAACATATTAGGAATCAGCAAACCAAAATGGACTGGAATGGGTGAATTTAACATTATATCTACTACTGTGGGCAAGAATCCCTTAGAAGAAATGGAGTAGCCATCATAGTCAACAAAAGAGTCTGAAATGCAGTACTTGGGTGCAATCTCAAAAGTGACAGAGTAATCTCTGTTCGTTTCCAAGGCAAACCACTCAATATCATGGTAATCCAAGTCTATGCCCCGAGCAGTAATGCTGAAGAAGCTGAAGCTGAATGATTCTATGAAGACCTACAAGACCTTCTAGAACTAACACCCTAAAAAGATGTCCTTTTCATTATAGGAGACTGAAATGCAAAAGGAGGAAATCAAGAAACACCTGGAGTAACAGGCAAATTTGGCCTTGGAATACGGAATGAAGCAGGGAAAAGGCTAATAAAGTTTTACCAAGAGAACGCACTGGTCATAGGAAACACCCTCTTCCAACAACACAAGATAAGACTCTACACATGGACATCACCCGATGGTCAACACGGAAAACAGACTGATTATATTGTTTGCAGCCAAAGATGGAGAAGCTCTATACAATCAGCAAAAACAAGAATGGGAGCTGACTGTGGCTCAGATCATGAACTCCTTACTGCCAAATTCAGACTGAAATTGACAAAAGTGGGGGAAACCATTAGACCATTCAGGTATGACCTAAATCAAATCCCTTACAATTATACAGTAGAAGTAAGAAATAAATTCAAGGGATTAGATCTGACAGACCGAGTGCCTGATGAACTATGGACAGAGGTTCGTGACATTGTACAGGAGATGGGGATCAAGACCATCCCCAAGAAAAAGAAATGCAAAAAAGCAAAATGGCTGTCTGAGGAGGCCTTACAAATAGCTGTGAAAAGAAGAGAGGCGAAAAGCAAAGGAGAAAAGGAACAATATACCCATTTGAATGCAGAGTTCCAAAGAATAGCAAGGAGAGATAAGAAAGCCTTCCTCAGTGATCAATGAAAAGAAATAGAGGAAAAGAACAGAATGGGAAAGACTAGAGATTTTTCAAGAAAATTAGAGATATCAAGGGAATATTTCATGCAAAGATGGGCTCAATAAAGGACAGAAATGGTATGGACCTAACAGAAGCAGAAGATATTAAGAAGAGATGGCAAGAATACACAGAAGAACTGTACAAAAAAGACCTTCACAACCCACATAATCATGATGGTATGATCACTCACCTAGAGCCAGACATCTAGGAATGTGAAATCAAGCTGGCCTTAGAAAGCATCACTAAGAACAAAGCTAGTGGAGGTGATGGAATTCCAGTAGAGCTATTTCAAATCCTGAAAGATGATGCTGTGAAAGTGCTGCACTCAATATGCCAGCAAATTTGGAAAACTCAGCAGTGGCCACAGGACTGGAAAAGGTCAGTTTTCATTCCAATCCCAAAGAAAAGCAATGCCAAAGAATGCTCAAACTACTGCACAATTGTACTCATCTCACACGCTAGTAAAGTAATGCTGAAAATTCTCCAAGCCAGGCTTTAGCAGTACGTGAACCATGAACTTCCTGATGTTCAAGCTGGTTTTAGAAAAGGCAGAGGAACCGAGATCAAATTGCCAGCATCCGTTGGATCATGGGAAAAGCAAGAGAGTTCCAGAAAAACATCTATTTCTGCTTTATTGACTATGCCAAAGCCTTTGACTGTGTGGATCACAATAAACTGTGGAAAATTCTGAAAGAGATGGGAATACCAGACCAACTAACCTGCCTCTTGAGAAACCTGTATGCAGCTCAGGAAGCAACAGTTAGAACTGGACTTGGAACAACAGACTGGTTCCAAATAGGAAAAGGAGTACCTCAAGGTTGTATGTTGTCATCCTGCATATTTAACTTATATGCAGAGTACATCATGAGAAACTCTGGGCTGGATGAAGCACAAGCTGAAATCAAGATTGCCAGGAGAAATATTAATAACCTCAGATATGCAGATGACACCACTCTTATGGCAGAAAGTGAAGAAGAACTAAAGAGCCTCTTGAAACTGAAAGAGGAGAGTGAAAAGGTTGGCTTAAAGCCCAACATTCAAAAAACTAAGATCATGGCATCTCGTCCCATCACTTCATGACAAATATATGTAACAGTGGAAACAGTGAGAGACTATATTTTGGGCTCCAAAATCACTGCAGATGGTGACCGCAGCCATGAAATTAAAAGAGGCCTACTCCTTGGAAGAAAAGTTATGACCAACCTAGACAGTATATTAAAAAGCAGAGACATTACTTTGCCAACAAAGATCTGTGTAGTCAAGACTATGGTTTTTCAAATAGTCACATATGGATGTGAGAGTTGGACTATAACAAAAGCTGAGTGCCGAAGAATTGCTGCTTTTGAACTGTGGTGTTGGAGAAGACTCTTGAGAGTCCCTTGGACTGCACGGAGATTCAACCAGTCCATCCTAGAGGAAATCAGTCCTGAATGTTCATTGGAAGGACTGATGCTGAAGCTGAAACTTCAATATTTTGGCCACCTCATGCGAAGAACTGGCTCTTCTGAAAAGACCCTAATACTGAGAAAGATTGAAAGTGGGAGGAGAAGGGGACGACAGAGGCTGAGATGGTTGGATGGCATCACTGACTCAATGGACATGAGTTTTGAGTAAACTCTAGGAGCTGGTGATGGACAGGGAGGCCTGGTGTGCTGCAGTCCATAGGGTCACAAAGAGTCAGATGTGACTGAACTAAACTGATGAAGTCCAGTGGCGTCGCCAAGATTAAACAAGTGGACAGAAGCCTGGGGCACTACCAGAACTGCCACTGGATTATGCAGACAGAAGACAACGAGAGAGACAGGTGCTACCAAGTAAAGAAAATACTTGTAATCAAAAAGTACATGTAAGTCTTAGGGAGTTGTAGAGCTAAGGCAGAAAGTAAACGAGCAATATCTGAAGGCAAAGAAACAAGAGTAAAATACACTGGTAAATACTGGTGAGTGAGAAGGAGCAGCAGAGAGCTGCCCCTGGAACAAGCCAGGAGCCTACACCCAGAACAAGGGCAGGGGTCCAGAAGGCGGCTTCAATGACTCATCACTCTGAAGGCACATTCCCATTTATATGCAAATTGAAAGTAATTTCAGTAATGCACAAAGTATCCTTTTTACTTATAAACATTTTAGGATTAGTAACTTTTCACAGATGCCTCCACAATCAAAGTAGTACTCCAATATTAAATAAAACATCTACATACCAGGATCCTGTCTTCTAAAATTTTAAGTGACCATAATTAGGTAACTTCCAATATTTAGAGCTTCCTGAATAAACAAATAAATATTCCATCCATCAAGTATCTTCAGTCACCAAGCCAGAAGCAACTGGGCACTCGCGTCCTCCTGAAAGATCTGCATTTTCCCACGCTTCTGCACTCCAAATGTGCTGCAGGTTAACTGAGAGGGTAGAGGCCATTGAGATCCAGGAATAATCCCAGCATTTGATACAGGCCCCTTCATATGGAAATGCTACTCAAGGGCTCCACTTTCATGGGACAAAGTAATTTTTTATAGGGAGTGAAATGTAAATCTCCTGAGAAAGACATTACTGCTCCACTTCCACCCCCAGAACTACATATCTGAGTGCATCACAGTAACTCATGTGGAGGACATTCAAACGTTTAGAAGACAGATCACAGGAAAAATTTTTCAGAATCAAATTTGTCAGAGTTGGAATTTTTGCCAAATAATAAAAATGAGAAGGCAGATCTTAAGCCTTGAAGAAATGAAAGCCGACTTAATCCCTGAAGAAGAACAATTTTAAAGTAAGCCTTACTACTCACAGAATCTACAAGTAAAAATACACAGAAATATCTAGAGCTCACCAATATTATTTGCTACCTTTACAATAGTCACTAACATTTTCTTCTGCAATTAAACTAATTTTACACAACTTCTACTTTTTGACCCACCACTTAATTTTAGTAACACAATTTTATAATGTCTTGTCATTGTGTTGGTCACTCAGTTGTGTCCAACTCTTTGCGACCCATGGACTGTAGCCTGCCAGGCCCCTCTATCCATGGAATTCCCCAGGCAAGAAGAATACTGGAGTGGGTAGCCATTCCTTCTCCAGGGGATCTTTCCAAGCCAGGGATCAAACCCAAGTCTCCTGCATTGCAGGGAGATTCTTTACCATCTGAGCTACCAGGGAAGCCCCAAGCATACGAGTTACAATCCGTGGTATTTAGTAAATAAAAAGGTTAATGAATATTCAAAACTGGAAATCTATAAGAAATAAAGAAAATAAGACCAATGTAAGTTGCTAACTGTAAACTTTGTCCTGTAAGGTAGTTTTAATTTCTGTAACGATTTCCTGGTGCAGCAGGTGTCAACTGAACATGAAGTGTGGCCACGTCTCAGGTCACTCTGGTCCACATGGAAAGACACTCATGAGTAAAGCTGCCACGACGGCTCAGTCAGCTGTGCCCACTTGACCATCATTTCTTAAGATAAAGACTAAATACATGTCAAGTGTATGTTACTCAGCTGTTTTAAATTCCCCAAAACATGGGTATTTTTGCTACTAACATCTGTATTTTCAAATATATCTTCAGTAAGAAAAGGAATACTACAAATGAAATCCAAAATTTGCCTATGTTCCACTTGGTAAAAACAAAACCCTGTAAGAGACCAAAAATAACTCAACAGTATATTCAGTGTTGTTAATGCTCACAATTCCTGGCAAACACCTGCCCCGGACAGGCAAGTCGCCACTCCTACAGCACAGGCCGCCTTCATGGAGCCCACACTGCAGACACGAGGCCACATTCTGTCCTCACAGCTTCCTGCGTCCATGCCTGCCCCCATGCCCTCAGTCTTCACCCAGGGAAACACTTTCATGCTTTTTTAGACATCATCAGTAATCAACAAAGGAAGATCAATAATCATGCATTTGTGGAAACACTGACACCCAGGGATCCTCCATGCACAACAGGCACTCATTTCCACTGCAGGATTCCCTTGGGAGGTATTCTCTACTGGAAGATGGCAAACCAGGACCTACTGCATGGAGACCACAAGGCCCTGTCCTGGTACCTCTCCTAGTCCAGGAGCAAAGAGGAGGAAGGGCCTTGGCTCGTCAAGTCAGACTCTTCTTCCACCCCTAGCTTTCCCCTTAGCTCTCACGACAGGGACTCTTCCAGCTCGTGGCTTCAACCACGGGGAGAACGCACACCTCAGACAGCACCACGAGCTTGAGTCTGACTCCTTTCTCCACCCCACACTAATGAGGAACACGTGCCACACCATCAGACAGTTCCACCCAAACCCATCCACCGCAGCTGTCTCCTCAGCCGACAACGCTGGCCACTGTTCCCACCGTAACCACCACCTCGCTTCCACAGCTGGTGGTGTAATGGCCAAGCCTCTCCCTGATGGACAAACAGTAATAAAATTATGCTAGGTTTGATACAAATGCATGATTATTGATCTTCCTTTGTTGATTACTGATGATCTCTACCAAAGCATGACCAACTTTCTCTTATTTTTAGTCCTCATCTGTATCCCAGACACCTTCTAACTTAAATGAACTAATGGTCCCAATCAAGGATAAAAGTCATCTTCTCCAACATGATTTCACTGTTCCTCCCTTATTTTTTCTGCCACCTAAAAAAAAGGAATATAAGCCTTCCCCCCACTCCTTTCCCCGTCACAGGCCTATGCCACATGCCTACTGATGCTTTTAGGAAAGTCATCGTTGAGGGGCTTCCACTATCACAATAATAACAACGCTCAACTTCTATCTCCAGACCCTGATTCTGGGTCTGACACAACTGTCTTAGACCAATCCAGTTCAAAACAGATTTATAAAAGGTACTACAGGTACCTCACACTAGTGAGAAGGCCATCATTAAAAAGTCTACAAATAATAAATGCTGGAGGGGGTGTGGAGAAAAAGGAACCTGCACTACTGGTAGGAATGTAAACTGGTACATCCACTAGGGAGAACAGTATACGGAAAGTCACTCAGTCATGGCTGACTATGACCCCATGGACTGTGGCCCACCAGGCTCCTCTGTCCAAGGAATTCTCCAGGCAAGAGTACTGGAGTGGACTGCCATTCCCTTCTTCAGGGGATCTTTCCAACCCAGGGACCATGCCCAGGTATCCTGCACTGCAGACAGAGTCTTCACTGTCTGAGCCGCTAGAGATGCTCAGGGAGAACAGTATGGAAGTTCCTTAAAAACTACCGTCACCGTATGATCCAGCAGTCTCATTCCTGGGCATAAATCTGGAGAAAACTCTAATTCAGAAAGATACATGCACACCAATGTTCACTGCAGCACTGTTTACAACAGCAAAGACATGGAAGCAACCAGTGTCCACCAACAGAGGAATGGATAAAGATGTGGGACATATATACAATGAAATATTACTCAGCCATAAAAAAGAATGAAATAATACCATCTGTAGCAATATGAATGGACCTAGAGATTATCATACTAAGTGAAGTCAGTCAGAGAAAGACAAATACCATGTGATAGTGCTTCTATGCAAAGCTAAACAATGATGCAAATGAACTTATTTACAAAACAGAGTCAGAGATATAGAAGACAAACTTAAGGTTACCAAAGAGGACAGCAAGGGGTGGTGAGGAAGGGGGTAAATTAGGGGTTTGGGATAAACGTATACATACTACTATATATAAAACAGATAAACAACAAGGATACAACACAGGGAACTATATTATACCTTATAGTAACCTGTAATAGAAAACATCTGAAAAAATACATGTTTAACTGAAAAAACAAAAATACTAACAAGGAAGTATACAGGAAGATGTGTGTAGCTGCGTGCAAATACTAGGCTATTTTATGTAGGAGACTTGCGCATCCATTGACTGGTAACTGCAGGGCTCCTAGAGGGCTTCCCTGGAGGCTCAGACGGTAAACATAACACAGGAGACCTGGGTTTGATCCCTGGGTCAGGAAGATCCCCCGCAGAAGGGAATGGCTATCCACTCCAGTATTCTGCCCTGGAAAATCCCATGGGCGGAGGAGCCTGGTAGGCTACAGACCAGGGTCGCAAAGAGTTGGACACCTGTGAGTGATTACCACTCTCACTTTTCAGGGGTCCTAGAACTAATCCTCCACAGAAGCCAAGGGGTACATATAAAATTATAGATGGAAAAGAAAGGAACATAATTTATAAGTATCAATTTACAAATATCAGTAGACTGACAAAAATCAATTTTACCATGTATTAATTACAGGGTCACTAACTGTCTCCATCTTTTAAAGTGTTAGTCACTCAGTCATGTCCAACATTTCACGATCCTATGCACTGGGGCTTGCCAGGCTCCTCTGTCCATGGAATCCTCCAGGCAAGAATACTGGAGTGGGTTGCCATTTCCTTCTCCAAGGTTTAAACATTAAATCATCTGACAAGAAAAGTGAATTTGGCTTCCTGTCCCTTTTGGATTAGCACTGTTTGGTTTTGACTAAGGTTACTTCCACTCTCCAGGATATCATTTAGAGTGGCTTCTTTAGTTTGATATGGAAACAAATGTGCTGAGAAGCTAAGCTTATAAATAACAATGTAACCTAGCTGAGCAGGAGGTTAGGCAGTGAAGGGAGACAAACCTGGTACAGAGGAACTTCCATCCCCCACAGACAAACCACTCCAGGCCTCTCTTTCTTCGCGTGATCCTAGCTCGTGGTAAAGTGTGGTAATCACTTTCGTCGTTCTCAAAGCCCTCTTCAGACATCATTAGTGGCATTTCATCCAAGTGGGCAGACTCATCCTCCAGCTGGTACCTGGAGAGAGGAAAGATCAGAGGACTGAGGTGGGGCAAGCTGTCTCTGTCTACGGTAAGGGTTTCACTCAGGGTAAGAGCTGGCCCAGTTCTACTAATCACACTTTTCTTTTCTCCTCATACTAAGCTAACTTTCTCATACTAAGCTACATGAACCAAGAACTTCCAGATGTACAAGCTGGATTTAGATAGAAAAGGCAGAGGAACCAGAGGTCAAATTGCCAACATCTGCTGGATCACAGAAAAAGCAAGCGAACTCCAAAAAAACATCTACTTTTGCTTCACTGACTACACTGAAGCCTTTGACTGTGTGAAGACAACAAAGTGGAAAAATTTTGAAAAGAGATGGGACTACCAGACCACCTTACCTGTCTCCTGAGAAACCTATATGCAGGACAAGAAGCAACAGTTAGAACCAGACATGAAACAATGGACTGGTTCAAAACTGGGAAAGGAATATGTCAAGGTTGTATACTGTCACCCTGCTTATTTAACTTATATGCCGAGTACATCATGCAAAATGCCAGGCTGGATGACTCACAAGCTGGAATCAAGATTTCTGAGGGAAATATCAACATGACCTAGTGACTGAACAACAAAAATGGTTAAGTTGTAACTCATATTACCTATGTCTCTTATTGTTTAGTCACTAAGTTATGTCTAACTCTTTGTGACCCCATGGACTGCAGCACACCAGGCTTCCCTGCCCTTCACCATCTTCCAGAGCTTGCTCAAACTCATGTCCACTGAGTTGATGATGCCATCCTACCATCTCACCCTCTGTTGTTCCCTTCCCCTGCCCTCAATCTTTTCCAGCATCAGGGTCTTTTCCAAAGAGTCAGCTCTTTGCATCAGGTGGCCAAAGTACTGGAGCTTCAATTTCAGCATCAGCCCTTCTAATGAATAGTCAGGGTTGATTTCCTTCAGGATTGACTTGACTGGATCACCTTGCTGTCCAAGGACTCTCAAGAGTCACCTCCAACACCACAGTTCAAAAGCATCAATTCTTAGGCACGCAGCCTTCTTTACAGTCCAACACTTTCATCCATACATGACTACTGGAAAAACCATAGTTTTCAGTAGATGGACCTTGGTTGGCAAAGTGATGTCTCTGCTTTTTAATATGGTGTCTAGGTTTGTCATAGCTTTTCTTCCAAGGAGTGTCTTTTAATTTCATGACTGCAGTCACCATCCACAGTGATTCTGGAGCCCAAGAAAATAAAATCTATTACTGTTTCCCCAACTATTTGCCATAAAGTGATGGGACTGGATGCCATGATCTTAGTTTTTGAATGCCGACTTTTAAGCCAGCTTTTTCACTCTCCTCTTTCACCCCCATCAAGAGGCTCTTTAGTTCCTCTTTGCTTTCTGCTACTAGAGTGGTATCATCAGCCTATGTGAGGTTGTTGATACTTCTCCCAGCTATCTTGATTCCAGCTTGTGATCATTCAGCCCAGCGTTTCTCATGAAGTACTCCACATATAAGTTAAATAAGCAGGATGACAATAAATAGCCTTGATGTACTCATTCTCCAATTTTGAACCAGTCTATTGCATGTTTGGTTCTAACTGTTGTTTCTTGTCCTGCATACAGGTTTCTCAGGAAACAGGTAAGGTGGTCTGGTATTCCCTTCTCTTTAAGAATTTTTCCAGTTTGTTGTGTCCACACAGTCAAAGGCTTCAGAACAGTCAATGAAACAATAGTATAATAAAATTTTTTTTCTATAGTTATTGTTGATAACACCCTGCTCCTTGGCAGCCAAGAAACCACTGGCAGATGGATATTTCCTCATCACTACGCACACCCCCAGCCTGCCCAGCTAATTCCTACAATGCAGTCTTGCCTGAACTTACCATGAGGCCCTTTCCCCTCGTCGTCCTGCTGGCTGCCACAGAGAGAGTCTGACCCTGACACACAGGGCAAATTCACTTGAGAGAGTGAATATGGGGAGTGGGCTGCTCAACTGGACAGCCAGAATATTGGGGAGAGAACCCCTGAAGGCCTCTGAAGACTAGAAGCTCAGGGAAACGGATGGCTGATGTTTACTGAGTCCTTACTATAGCCAGGTACAATGTAGGTCTGTAATCTGCATCATCAAAGAAGAACATCTTAAAAGAAACAAGCAACTAGGGGGAATAAACGCAGCGTATAACAGGAAAACAATGCTATATAGGCAGTTCTCTCAAATCGATAAAAAAGCAAATGCCTTGAACGACAGATGAGCAAAGACAATTAACAAAGAAAAAAAAACAACTAAGAAAATCACGTTCCACCACATTAGGACTCCAACTCTTTCAACACACACTTGAGTGCCCACTACGTGCCAGCAATGTCCCCGCGGGTACAGAAGCAATACACAGCTCCGGGACTCACAGGACACTCAGCGGAAAAAGTGCTAGGGAGACAATAAAGGAAGCGGCAAGACTGGCAGCAACAGGGTCTTCCCGGATCATCAAGGAAACCGAGTCTCAACAAGTGACACCTGGATGAAAAGCCGCCAAGCACATGAAGGTCTAGGAAGGCAGGGAAGGGGCTGTGGAGCTTGGAGGACTGCAGGAGCGGGAGAGCGCCGGAGTGGCTGGAGTGAGTGAGCCTCACGGTCTGGGAAACCGAAATGAAGCACTCAGTGAGCAGAGGAAGACAATGAAAGGTGTTAAGCCTGGGAATACTTTTCATTTTCAAAAAGGACTCTTAAAACATAGAAATTAAAATAACTGAAAAAAATTAATTCTTAACATCTGGCATAGCCAACAGTCTTGGATAACCAAGCACTCTTAATTGCTGTAAGAAAGTGAACAACTTTTTGGGAGAATAATTTGTGAAGATACATCAAAAGCCTTTTTTTTTTTGTAATGTAATTTAACTTTAACCACAGCTTCTAATTATCTCATGAAAATTAAAAATATATGTAAGATATATCTACAAAGACGATGATCACCATGTTATGCTAGTCACCCAAAAAGCATGGAAAAGCTTCATATCAACAGTTAGAGTTGCTTAATTCATGATGGAATACCATATCATTACTAAAACCGAGAAGGCAGAAGACCTCTGCTTAAAGCAAATGTCCGGAGAAGCAGCAGTCACTACTGACACCCGTCTTGAACACTTCACTCCCCTAATCAAAGGGATACTTGTCTTCATCTCTCATCGAATCTACAAACAACTCCAATTACTCTCAATTCCACCATGGAACATCCTTAAAGCAAGCCACCTATCACTTTAGATGGTTTAGGCAAAAAGTACATAATCTGAAACAATTAATATTTTTCCTCTCAAAAATTCCTTTTACTTCTGTGTAAAAGCACCTCTTTTAAAAGTCAACCAGAAAATGGATATTTATATAAAATGCGATTAAAATTCAAATTACCACTTACAGATATTATAAAATAGTATACAAAATGAGATTTTTAGTCTTTTTCATTAAATTATTTTAGTGAGTGTGCTGCATTTTAGCAAAAGTCACAATCTTATCATGTTTAATGCTAGAAAAGCAGTACAATGAGAGTCTGAAAGATAATGAATATAAGCAACATCAGGTTTAGTAACCTCAACTTCAGAAAGGGAGCCTTTGAACTGGCAAGCAATTTATTCCATTTCCAAAGCAATTTTCCTATTGTATTGAAAATTTTACCTCAGTATTTAAAAACAATAAGATGATGAATAATGGATTTTTTCAGAGACAAGATAAGCAGAGAATCTTAAGTGTCTTTGTTGCCTGGTGTCATACACACTTAATTGGTTTGTCACTCAAGAAAAATCAACGTTTCCAGCAATTAAGTATAATTCTGGAAACATATTTTTTTTAAATGAGTAAAAACAATGTGAACAAAGACGACAGAATGGATGATACTGAACCCAAGAGTACCACCATGCTAAGAACTAACGACAGCTCTCTTCACCACTGCCAAAGGTTTAAAAAAACTAGGAACTTTCAACAAAACATTCAAGTACTGGAAGGCACATAATTTACATGTATCCAAGTAAAAGTAGGTCAGTACAATAACTATCTTAAACTCACATTTTTATCTTAAGTATCCAACAGCCTTATTGTTTCCATTTTGATGAGAAACAGTTCTCAGAAGTCAACTGATATTAAAGGGAGAAAAACACTTAAAATATGCCTACTGCTTAAACCTTCTTTAAGAAAAATAAACACTCCCTTTCTGCCTACATGTTAATAAAGAAAAACAAGGCAATGAAATGCTATAAAAAATGTGTATTTTCTTCATCAAATACAGCTTCCAAGTTCAACTGTGTTGCAATGAGTCATTCAGTTCAGTTCAGTTGCTCAGTCGTGTCCGACTCTTTGCGACCCCATGAATTGCATCACATCAGGCCTCCCTGTCCATCACCAACTCCTGGAGTTCACTCAAACCCATGTCCATCGAGTTGGTGATGCCATCCAGCCATCTCATCCTCTGTCGTCCCCTTTTCCTCCTGCCCCCAATCCCTCCCAGCATCAGTCTTTTTCAATGAGTCAACTCTTTTTCAATGAGTCAACTCTTCTCATGAGGTGGCCAAAGTGCTAGAGCTTAGCTTTAGCATCATTCCTTCCAAAGAACACCCAGGCTTGATCTCCTTTAGAATGGACTGGTTGGATCTCCTTGCAGTCCAAGGGACTCTCAAGAGTCTTCTCCAACACCACAGTTCAAAAGCATCAATTCTTCTGCACTTAGCTTTCTTCACAGTCCAACTCTCACATCCATACATGACCACTGGAAAAACCATAGCTTTGACTAGATAGACCTTTGTTGGCAAAGTAATGTCTCTGCTTTTCAATAAGCTATCTAGGTTGGTCATAACTTTTCTTCCAACGAGTAAGCGTCTTTTAATTTCATGGCTGCAGTCACCATCTGCAGTGATTTTGGAGCCCAATAAAATAAAGTCTGACACTGTTTCCACTGTTTCCCCATCTATTTCCCATGGAGTGATGGGACCAAATGCCATGATCTTCGTTTTCTGAATGTTGAGCTTTAAGCCAACTTTTTCACTCTCCTCTTTCACTTTCATCAAGAGGCTTTTTAGTTCCTCTTCACTTTCTGCCATGAGGGTGGTGTCATCTGCATATCTGAGGTTATTGATTTTTCTCCCAGCAATCTTGATTCCAGCTTGTGCTTCTTCCAGCCCAGCGTTTCTCATGATGTACTCTGCATGTAAGTTAAATAAGCAGGGTGACAACATACAGCCTTGATGTACTCCTTGAGTCGTTAATAAGCAGCAAAACTGTATGAACTAGTGAGAAATTAGAATTCCTTCCCTCCTACAGCAGCAGAAAACAGGGGAATAGTTTTAAAAACAAAAAAATTAAAGGACCAGTGCTGAAGCAGCATGCCTTGACATGAGGAGCAAAAACAAGCAACAAGGACAAGAGTCAGGCTTTACTGACCTACTGATTCCTCTTATAGAATGTTCTATAAAAACTGAACACCGATTTCTTGAATAAGAAATTACACCAACACTATACATATATTCAGACAAACTTCTGAATTAGTTAATGGTGCATGCATGCTAGGTGACTTCAGTCATGTAACTCTTTGCGATCCCCTATAGCCCATCAGGCTCCTTGGTCTACGGGAATCTCCAGACAAGAATACTGGGTTGGGTTGCCATTTCCTTCCTTCCTGACCCAGGGATCGAACCCACATCTCTTGTCTCCTGCATTGGCAGGCAAATTCTTTACCACTAGCCTCCAGAGTTAATGGTACAATATCTAATGTATGTAAATGCCAATCCAGATATTTACAGACAAGCAGGCCAGTTAAGCTAAGGACACATACTCCAGCTTCCCAAAAGGTGCTATTCCAATCACCAACTCTATCTTCATGCAAACTGTCAGTTTAGAAAGTTAAGCAAAACATTTCTATTCTGGTAAGTATAAAGAATTTTATAAACTTGCATAAAATAGTTCTTTTAAAGGAAATGCTATGTATTATAAGAATATGTCTCTGATTCCAAGGAATCCTGGACCTGGGTACTTTGATAAATGCTATCTTAAGAATCATTCTGTACTTTAAAAAAAGCTTTTAATTACAGACCATCACAGAAAAGGAAAACAGTAAAATATCTATTATCATAATAATTGTAAAATTTTTTAGATTCAGAGAAAAATGTATGTAGACACTCAATGAGAAAACTAACACTAAAAAAAAAACAACTGTGTTTCCTCTACCAAGAAACACACTAATATTTTAAAGATAATCAGACAATAGCCATCTGTTCTCAGCATGAGTATCTTTTCAAAAGAGACTGATAAAACAGAAGACTTAAATAAGGTGTGTGTGTGTGTGTGTTAGTTGCTTCGTCGTGTCCGACTGTTTGCAACCCCATAGACTGTAGCCCACCAGGCCCCTCCGTCCATGGGATTCTCCAGGCAAGAACACTGGAGTGGGTTGCCATTTCCTTCTCCAAAAGGAACTATAGAAAGAAAGAAAGTGAAGTCGCTCAGTGGTGTCCTACTCTTTGTGATCCCATGGACTGTAGCCTATCAGGCCCCTCCATCCGTGGAATTTTCCAGGTAAGAATACTGGAGTGGGCTGCAATTTCCTTCTCAATTAAATAAGGTCCACAGCCTTATAGCACAACACCAAAATGTCCAGGATACAATAAAAAATCACTCATACCAAAACCCAATAAACCTCAACCTGAATGAGAAGAGACTAAAAAGATACTAACATGAAAAACATTCAGATGCTGAAATTATCTAACAGGAGTTTTAAAACATTCATCATTAAAGTGTTTCAATGGGCAATACAAACATGCTTGAAACATAAGAAAAAATTAGAAAAACTAAGCAAAAAAACAGCTAATATGAATTAGAATCAACCGGAAACTTTGAAACTAGAAAAAAAAATAAGACTTAAAAACTGAATGGACAGGCTCAGCAGCAGAATGAAGGAAACAGAGAAAAAAATCAATGAGCTTGAAGATGGAACAACAGAAATCCCCCTATCTCAACAGAAGGTGAACAGAACTTATGACCAAGTGGGACTAAAAGAAAAGCTCTCACAAGATGTCACTAGAGTATCAGCAGAAGAGATGAAAGATTGTCCAAATATAAGTATTCAAATAAATAAATGCTGAAAACTTCTAATTGACAAAAGATTCAAGAAACTAAGTGAAACAGTATAAACTCAAATCTATGCTAAGGCCCATAAAAATCAAACTACTGAAAACCAAAGACAAAGCTTGAAATTAGTGAGAAATACCATACCTACAATGGAAATCATTCCAGTGACCTCAGATTTCTCATCAAAAATCATGGAACCTGAAAAGAAGTGACATAACATTTTTCAAGTGCTGAGAGAACTGTCAACCTGAAACTGCATATATGATGAAAATATCCTTACAGAATGAAAGGGAAATAAGACATCCTCAGATGAAGAAAAATTAAGAGATTTGTTTTCGGCAGACCCATCCTCAAAGTATAGCCAAGGAATTCTTAAAACAGAACAGAAACAAGAAAATAGTTTTGGTATACCAGGAAATAAGAGAAGAACAGAAGCTGCAAAAATATGAATCATTACAATAAGCTGTCCTTCTCCTCTTATGTTTTCTAAATTATGTTTGAGAGATAAAGCAAAACTTCTAACATTGATGAGCAGTTCTAACTGTAAGGGAAATGTGTAACTACTTTCATATATGTAAAACTTACATATAATTTTACAAGACACAAGCATACCTCAGAGATACTGTAGGTTCAGTTCCAGACCACTGGAATAAAGCAAATATGGTAATAAAGTGAGTCAAATAAATTTTTTGGTTTTCTGGTACATATAAAAGTTATGTTCACAATGTACTGAAGTCTACCAAATATGCAATAGCATTATGTATTTAAAAAAGTACATGCCTTAACTGAAAAATATTGCTTAAAAATGATAACCATCAGCTGACAATGCAGGGTTGCCACAAATCTTCAATTTGTAAAAAAAAAAAAAAAAACAAAAAACAAAAAACAATTCTGCAAAGCACAATAAAACAAGGTATGCCCATAATTACATTACCAGTGGTGGGAATGAAAGGATGCAAGGTAAGAATTATACAGTTTACTCAAATTGATGAAATATCAACAGGAGTATACTGTGATGAGTTATTTGTGTAATACAACATGTAGAACTACTGCTACATAGTGTTTATACAAAGAGATCCAATGTAAAACACCACAAGTAAATCCAAATGGAATTCTAAAAAATGCTCAAGTGACTGTTAAAAAAGGCAGGAAAAAGAAAAGAGAGAAACAAAAGACAGAAAACATAAAGTAAAATGGTAGGTGTAAGTCCTAACTAATCAATCACTAAACTGAATGTAAATGTTCTAAATGCATCAGCTCAAGGACACACAATGGCAGACTGGATAAAAAGTATAACCAACCACATAATCAACGAAGAGAAATTCACTTTACTAAAAGCAGGTTGAAAGTAAAAGGATGGAAAATTATATGCCAGGCAAACATGAATCCCAAGAAAGCAGGAGTGGCTATAATAATGTCAGTTAAAGCAAACATCACAGCAAAAAAATTACTAGCGACAGACAGGGAAATTTCATAATAAAAAAAATGTCAGTCAATCAAGAATATAAGCAATCCCAACATGAATGCACCAAAAATAGACCTGCAAAATATGTGAAGCAAAAACTGATAAAACTACAAAGAGAAACAGACAGATCCATGATTACAGTTAAGAGACCAACTATCCACCTTCAACAACCAGGCAGTAGTAAACCAGCAAGGAGAAAAGAACTCAACACCATTAACTGCTGCTGTTGCTGCTGCTAAGTCGCTTCAGTCCTGACCGACTCTGTGCAACCCCATAGACAGCAGCCCACCAGGCTCCCCCGTCCCTGGGATTCTCCAGGCAAGAATGTTGGAGTGGGTTGCCATTTCCTTCTCCAATGCATGAAAGTGAAAAGTGAAAGTGAAGTTGGTCAGTAAATGACTCTTCACGACCCCATGGACTGCAGCCTACCAGGCTCCTCCATCCATGGGATTTTCCAGGCAAGAGTACTGGAGTGGGTTGCCACTGCCTTCTCCGACACCATTAACTAACAGGATCTAATTGCATTTCAGAACATTTCACCCAACAGCAGCACAATGTACTTTCTTTTCAAGAGCCCCAGGATTTCTACTGATATAGATCATATCCTCAGTCACAAAACAAACTGCACCAAATTTAGAATAATTGAAATCATACAAATTGTGTTCTTTGATCACAAAAAAATCATGCTAGAAGATAACAGTAAATTTTCCAAACTCACTTCTAAACAATCCACAGGTCAGAGAGGATGTCTCAGAGAAAATCAAAACACAAGAATTTGTTGGACATAGGTAAGTCAGTGCCAAGAGGGAAATTTATAGCAATAAGTATTTACATTAAAAAAGAAGAAAAGTCTCATTAATAATCCAAGATCTCACCTTAAGAAATGAGAAGATAAAAATGTAAATATAATGTAAACATACGTAGGAAAAAATAAACAGCAGAAATTAATGAAGTTGGAAAAAGAAAACTAGAAAACATAGGTAAAATAAAAGATGGATCTTTGAAAAGATCAAATCTCTAGCAAGAACGAACAACAACAAAAAAAGTGAAGGCACAAACCACCAACATCTAAATGCAATAACAGCAAAAAGAAAATAGAGGAATACTACAAACAAGTCTATACACATAAATACAGCAACTTAGCTAAAATAAACCAACTGGTCGTGAGCACAAACTGTCACCATTCACCAAATATAAAACAGATCCTTTGAATAGCTCAATAACTATTAAAGTAACTGAAAGCATGCGAAGAGTTGACTCATTGGAAAAGACTCTGACGCTGGGAGAGATTGGGGGCAGGAGGAGAAGGGGATGACAGAGGATGAGATGGCTGGATGGCATCACTGACTCAATGGATGTGAGTCTGAGTGAACTCCAGGAGTTGGTGATGGACAGGGAGGCCTGGCATGCTGCAATTCATGGAGTCGCAAAGAGTCGGACACAACTGAGCGAATGAACTGAACTGAAAAAGAAATCTCCAGGTCCAGATGGTTTCACTGCAAAATTCTACCAAACATTTAAAGAAGTAACACCAACTTTACAAAATGTCTTCCAGAAACGGAAAGAGAAGAAAACCCCCACTCATCTCATGGGGCCAGGTATCAGGGTAAAATCTGGCCATCACTGCCACTCTACTCATGGAATTTAAAGTCTAATGAGAAGACAAGCAATTAGTCAAGTGCACTCTGTGCTGTGAGGTGAAGCAGAGTACTGTACGAGCCTGGCAGGAGCATCTTCTTTTGTTCTGGCTGGGGCTGAAATCAAGGAAGGTATTAGAAGGCCACCTGATGCAAAGAACTGACTCACTGGAAAAGACCCTGATGCTGGGAAAGATTGAAGGTGGGAGGAGAAGGGGGCGACAGAGGATGAGATGGTTGGATGGCATCATGGATTTGATGGACATGAGTTTGAGCAAACTCTGGAAGTTGGTGATGGACAGGGAAGCCTGGCACACTGCAGTCCGTGGGGTCGCAAAGAGTCGGATACAACTGAGTGACTGAACTGAACTGAATTAGCAGTCAAGTCATTTCAGATGTTGACATAAGTCAGGAATACAGTCACTGTAATAACGGAGATTTGTAAATACAAGGAACAGTTAAAAGAGTACAAAGTAACTGCCGGTGGAATGAGAGGCTGGGGAGAAGGTGACTGGTAGAGAGCCACAGTGACTATCATAAGCCTTTAACTTTTTAAACTATACATAAATGTTACCATGATAAAATACAACCAAAACCAACTTCACAAAATAATACAGGAACACAACTTAAGTCACAATCCATTTCTGTTCCTCTTTCCTAAAAACAACTATCAGTCAATACAAACCCTGGAAATAAAGCAAGAGTCAACCAGGAGACTCTGGAGGGTGGTGAGAATGCAGCAGTGAGAGGTAAAGAGCTGGGTGGACTGGGGACCCAGAACCAGAGGAACACAATGGGCGGACACCTTATGAGACCCCACCCACGAGAAGGACACAGGCCTAGCACGGCCTACTCCATCCTAGCAAGAAAAGGCAGCCCACGAAGGCCCTAACTCCTTTGAGAGTCCACCACCAGCAAGACAAGACTGACAAGTGGCCTTAGGAGGTAGTGTCCCACTCCACCAGAGTGAGACTCCCACATCCCACCCAGGGACACGGGAGCATCCAAGTGGCACCAGTTAGGGCCCCTGTGACAACAAGAGGTTAGACGCCTCGGACAGCAAGGCCTTCCTTGATGTCTCCATGTCCCGTGAGCCTGAGACTCCCCTCTCTCACTGGGGATGGTGGGGGCAGGGGGCGGATTGGTGGGGTGAGGCAGGGGCAAGCAGCATCAACAAACACAGAAACAGCCAGCTCAGGAAATGGCTTCTATCCACGGCCTGAAATGCTTCTCATCTTCCTCAAGATGCCACAGCAGCCACGGGCACAAGCAAAAAGGATTCAGCCACACAGAGTCTCTTGGCCACAGTGGTACTGAGTCTCCTCTCCCACCAAGACACACCAGGGAAGTCAGGAGGCACAGATGGAGAGGAGACAGCTACAGCCACTGCCCATCCAACACAGTCTCGTCAATATGGGATGACACCACCACCTCTCACCAAGAGACCCTGAGCCTGGGGAAATCCCTTCTCCTCGGCAGCATAGAGAGAGACAAGTAGGAGTTCTGGTAGCACGACATAAACCAACAGACCAAAATCAGCACAGAGGCCCTGTGAATCAAACTGTCTTTGGAACTGAGGCCAACAAAGGTCGGCCAGGACCTATGTGCTAAATCTAAACAGGGTTATCATCTGCTAGAATAAAAGATATCAATATGGCCTGCATTCTCCTAATATAAAAGACAAAGTATCAAGGAAACAATCAAAAACTATCCATCATCCAAAGAATCAAAACACTGACAATGTGAATTAGAAAAGACAACCAACTGACATCAATCCTAAGATTAACTCAGATATAGAATGGTGTAACAATTATTTCAAGCACCAAACATAAAAATGCTTCAACAATCAATTTCAAATTCTCTTCAAACAAATGGAAATTATAAAACTTAAAAATACAACATTAGAAACGAAACCTCACTGGATGGGATCTATGTGAAACTGAAAGTCACTCAGTAGAGTGAAAATGACAGAGGACAGAATTAGGGAAATTAAGAACAAATAAATAGTATTTACACAGACTGAACATAGAGAATAGACACTGGGGGGAAAAAGCCTAAAAGAATTATGCAAAACTAACCAAAGATCCAGCATCTGTATCACTGGAGTCCTGAAAGTGGATAAAAAAGAGGTGTGTGTGAAAGAGTACTTGAAGAAATTATTACTAAAAACTCCCTAAATTTGGTGACACAAAACCCAACAGATTCAAGAAGCTTAGCGACTACCAAACAAGTTAAACTCAAAGAAGTCATACCAAGATACTTCATAATTAAACCTCTGAAAACTAAAGACAAAGAAAAAACTTGAAAGCAGCCAAAGAAAAATGATGCATTACTCATGGAGAACATCAATCTGAATGACAGCGGACTTCTAATCAGAAACTATGAAAGCTGAACAGAAGTGGAACAAGTTTTCAGGTACTAAGATGTATCAACAAGGAATTCTCTATCCAAAAAAAACTATCTTTCAGAAATAAAGGAGAAATAAAGACATCATAAAATGAAATCTTAAGACTGCCTATAGGAAGGTCCTAAAACAAAAAGAAAATTAAAAAAATAAAAGAGAAAACTGGAACAGCAGGAAGGAAGAAAAAAACGAGCAAAAATATGGGTATGTTCAATAAGCTATCCTTACCATCACAAGTCTTATAAACCATACTTGATAATTTAAACAAAAAGTTTAACACCATCAGATACTCAGGACATGATTTTTTGTGAAGTTAATCTGTGCTTTTATTTGCCAGTCTAATTTGACTATAGTGACCTGCAAACTTTTTTTATCTAAAAAATACACTTTACATCACAATCCAACAAACACACATACATATATAAGGACATGACATTTAAATTGCTGGGGGAGAAAGTGAAGTAAAGGAACCAAAATTTGTGGAAACCAAGTTTCCACAAATCACTCCATATAGTAAAATACTGATACCAATACACTATGGTGATACCCAGAGCAAACACTACAAAAACTATACAAAGACCGACCCTAAAAAACACTATAGATATCACAAAAACATTCAAGCAAAAGGAAGGCAGGAAGAGAAATATAAGAAACAGAAAAACAGATTAATCAAGTGGCACACTTAAACACTAATGTATCAATAATCACCTTGAATGGCCTAAATATACCAACCAAAAGACAGATTGACAAGACTAAATAATGGAAAAACATGATCCAACAGCAACCCACTTCAAATTCAACACAGACAGGTCGAATGCTAATACAATGCAAATATTTATCCACAAAAAGCAGAAGTGGCTACACTAGTCTACTAAAGGAGACTCCAGAGCAAAAAAAGTTACCAGAGACAACAATAAAAGAAATATCTGCCTGAAGACATAGGGATCCTACATGTATATATACCACATTACTGAGCTTTAAAATGTATAAGGCAAACCTGGCAGATGAGAACTTTGGGGTAAATCTATTGTGAAAGAGGTGGCACATTTTCAAAAGATATCTCCTAAAATCAGCTACTTAGAAGATTACTAACAGTTACTCTTATAGGTAATGACAGGGAAGAAAGGAGAAACCATACCTCTCCACTTCAGGGCCGAACACTAAAAATGGGCTCCTTATTAACTCCTCCTGTACCCTCAACAATTCTACAAGAAAAAATATTGCCCCCATTTTACAGCAGAGGAAATTAGGGCTTACAGTTTAAGTCACCTAAGATCAAACAGCTAGTATGTAAATGAACCAAGATTCAATTCAGCTCTGCAACATTATAATAAGTACTCTTTTGACTATATGGCCTCTCAAACAGCCCAAACCAAAAATTCTAAAACTTGAATCCTGAAGCAACTGGGTACTAAAATCCGTACTTTTTCTGTGTGCTAAAGGCAGATTGCTTCTACAATCCTTCAGAAATAAAAACTTAACAACTATTTCCCCCTTTTATAGGTTTCTTTTCTTAACCACTGTTATCATAGGGGTAGTCTTCCCTTTGGGTAAGAAGTTAAATACGAACTAAATCCAACTAGGGTATGAGACTTCCATTTTAAATCAAAGGTCTCCACTTTTAAATTCTACCACTTTAATAACTGTGCTCACATGAAACAATTCAACCTTTCTGAATCTCCGTTTCCCACTGTTAAAGAGCAAAAATTCCTGTCAACAAAAGGTACTTTGTAGATATGTTTAAGTAAACAGTGTTCTCAGGAAACAAACTGAAATGTCTTCGCGTGCTCTTCCACTTGTGAAGTGACTCCCAACAAGATCTGCATTTCTAAGCCTGACTAGGAGTTGTGTCTGCCATCTTCACGATCTCCTGGAGACGCTGCAAGTTTCGGAGACTAACAACTGCGAGACGGGCGCCGTGGGACGCATCCTGCTTGCGCTGATACAGGCAGCAGCCCCCGAACCCGAGACAGCCCCCTCTCTCCGCCGAGCCCGGCCGGGGCGCTCCGGGGCGGGGGACCCCTCGCAGCGCCGACGCCCTGCCCAGGTCCCGGCGCGCCTGGGCGGCCCCCGTCGGGCCGGCGAGGAAGGGCGCCGGGGCGGGAGGCTGGGGCGGCCCCGTCGTTACCTGCTGGGCCGGTCGGCCCCCGGCCCGGGCCCCGCTGCGCTGAAGTAGGCCGCGCGTTTACGGTTGGCCGCGGCCACGGCTGCCGCGCTGCGCACCGGGTACAGAGGGATCTGGTCCGCCATGGTCAGGCCGCCACCTTCCAGCCCCTCCCCGATCCCCCTCGGCTCACCGCCTTTCCCCGCCTTCTCCCCTCAGCGCCAACCCGGCTGAGGCACCGCCCGCGCGCCTGCCCCTCCACCGTGCGTCGAGGCCTGATGGCGTCACCACGCGTCGGGGCCCGATGATGACACCACCGCGAAGGTGAGGCGCGGGGGCCGGAGGCTTCCGAGGCCCCGCCCCCGGCGCGGCAGGGCCCGGTGACGTCATTCTGTGGCGGGGGCGCGAAGAGGGAGGTGGCGGCGTTCAGAGCCCCAACTCCGTCGGCGACCAATGACGTCCCGGGCAGTGAAGGCCCGAGCGGAAGCCGTGTGGTCCAAGCTAGGCGGGAAGCGGGCCTTTCTTGAGCGCTCCTGGGCCGAGGCGCTGACCTGTTGGTCTGGAGTGTGGCGGATGCTGCCCGGCCGCTCTGCCCCTGCCCGAAGAGGCCTTCTTGAGAGCCAGATGGAGGGCACTGAGGGCCTTGCCGCATGGGAACCTGGCCCACCTCCTCAGCGCAGTGCGCAACCTGCGCGCCTCGCCCAGGCGCACCTGGTGACGCATGAAGCTGGTGGCCAGCGCCTTTTACCATAATAGCGTGACACTCTTGAGTGTCCAGCTAGATAACCACGCTCAACAGCTGACATTGTTACACCAACCAACTAGATAACCACTGTCAACAGCAGACATTGTTTACACCAACCGGCTAGATAATGATTTTCAACTGACCGTTAACACCAACAAGCTGGAACCACTCTCAACAGCTGACATTGTTACTCTAGCTACATAACCACTCCCAACAACCCTAAAGGGTGTAGTTTATTGTCCTACAGGCTTTAACCACTTTTATGTATAACCCAGCAATCTCACCCTAACATTCCTGTGTTAAATCCCCTTTAAACACGTAGGTCCTGAAATACTCTGAGCAGCTCTTAATATCTTTCACACCGTATTTTCCTTCTTAATTACTTGCATAAAAATTTTGTCACATCTTTGTTATATAGCTTCATGAAAGTTGTTTTACCTCTCAAAAATTATAATTTAGCAAAAAGGCAAATTTTCAAATATTGAAGAGCTTCCTTGTGTATTTTTAAAAATGCATGACAGGTTATTAAATGGTGGAATTTAAATGCCGTTCCATGCATTTGAAAGAGTGATGTCACAGTTCTGTTTTTAAATGTAAACACTTAAATGCCAAAGATGCATCATTTGTAACTATCTACACTTTACAATCAAAACAGCTGTCAACACAAAGTGTGTGAGTGAATACATTTCCAAAATTATTTTAGGGAGTCAATGAACAAAAAAGAACTTTGAAGATTGTGCCTGGCAGGCTACAGTCCACAGGGCTGCAAAAGAGTTGGACACAACTTAGCAACTAAAGAACAACAAATTCTAATAATCAGTTAAAAAAAACTACCACCAAAAAATGAATCTTGTAAAAATCCATCTTTAAATATATCTTTTATAGGACAATTTTAACATTTATGATTTCTTACTGATGCTTTCTTTGCTTTGCTCTCATGGAACTCTCCCTTGAGAGAAACTCATTCTTTCTCTCAACAGGTGAAAGGGTAAGTGAAGTCACTCAGTCATGACCGACTCCTTGTGGCCCCATGAACTGTAGCCTACCAGGCTCCTCTGTCCATGGGATATTCCAGGCAAGAGTACTGGAGTAGGTTGCCATTTTCTTCTCCAGGACTCAATGGGTAGTGAAGTTAAACAAAAAGTCTCTGTATTGCCACACCCTCTAACATACATCTGGATTCAAAAGATCCCAGCTTCACTAAAACACATCATATTTCATTCCTTGAATAGAAATATATTTTAAAGGGGAATGATTAAGTACCTTTATTATAAAGGAGAAAAATGTAACTACAACAATAAGGTTTTTTTTTTTCAATTCACCACTTAAAGTGAAAATGTTGGTCACTCAGTTCTGTCCAACTCTTTGCAACCCCATGGGCTATAGCCCACCAGGCTCTTCTGTCCATGGGATTCTCCAGGCAAGAATACTGGAGTGGGTTGCTATTTCCTTCTGCAGGGTATCTTCCTGGCCCAGGGATCAAACCTGGGTTTCCTGCATTGCAGGCAGATTCTTTACCGTCTGAGTCACCCTCAGATAGTTAAGATGGGTGGTGGTGGGGAAGTAGAATAAGGTTTTTTTTTTTCCAATTCACCACTTAAGGCTCTCACATTATAGCAAGTTCATAATTTAAAACTAATATATTTTTGAGGGGTAATTTATTCTAGCTTCTCATAGTCTGAAAGAATTTAAGTCAACCACAAAAAATGTGTCTTTGCATGCATATGAGTGGGTACATATATACATAGCATTTATTTTTTGCCACATGCAACTTCAACCGTACTCAGGAAATCCTGATAACTTGAAATAGAGTTTCAGGTTGTTTGGAATCCGGCTGTTTAGATCAATGTAGAGAGTTCACAGTTTTAGAGCATTCATAATTTCCTTTTAACCACTCATTCAATTACTGCTTCGTAATGAGCTATAGATGTTTCAACTATTCGATCAAAATGGGAGGAAAAATACAGTTAGTAACTTCTCGTGGAGAGTTTCAAAGGGTTAGCTAGAGAATAAACTGGAATCAAACTACTCTTTGGAGTCTTGTTATAGCTGGTCGGAATTTGGAATCAGTAAGTCTGTTCTGTATCAATAGCTGTGTGGCTGACAAGGTCTTTCTACCCATAATTTTAAAGTCTGAGAATCCTTCTAGTCACAATACCATCGTCTCAATAATGAGATGCCACCTCTGACACCCCTGTCCACATCCCCAGCAGCCCCTGGTGTCCCGTGTCCCTTTTCCTAGGCTGGGGCCTCCTTGCCTGGCCCTGGGCTCTCAGTGACCCTTCCCTCCACAGCCCCCTGGGCGCTGCACACATGTCCTGGCCCCGTCATTTCCTGCTTGTCACAGCCACACTTCAGGGATCTGAACAAACTGGAAGGAATGGCCCTCCCACTTCACTGGGCTTCCCTGGTGGCTCAGCTGTAAAGAATCCACCTGCAGTGCGGGAGACCTGGGTTCGATCCCTGGGTTGGAAAGACCCCCTGGATAAGGGAAAGGTTACCCACTCCAGTATTCTGGCCTGGAGAGTTCCATGGAAAGTGTAGTCCATGGGGTTGGGAAGGCTATTCCTGTGAAATTTTTATTTCAGAAATTTTGGGGGTTTTGGTTCTAAAATTGCTATTTAGTTTTTTAAAAATTGTGTCAGTATCTCTGATGAGATGTCTTGTTTTCCATTTATTTAAAACATACTTCTTTTACTTCAGAGACAATAGTTACAATATTCACTTCAAAGTCTTGCCTGTGGGTTCCATCGTGGGTTCATACTGAGATATGGCTTCATTGCTTCTCTTTCCTCTTGAGAACAAATTCCATTTTCTTGATACTTCAGATGACAGGTCATTGTGGACTGATCGTGGACACTGTGAATGTTAGGTTGCAGAGATTCTGGATTCTGTTATTGTTCTTCAATGACTGTGTTTCATATTGAAAGGTTGTTGTTGAATTACGATGCCGGGATTCTTGGCCCCCGGAGGAGAAGAATTCAATCCGGGGCCAAAGACGAGGCTTGATCGCTCAGAGCTTTTGTGTAATAAAGTTTTATTAAAGTATAAAGGAGATAGAGAAAGCTTCTGACATAGGCATCAGAAGGGGGCAGAAAGAGTACTCCCCTGCTAGTCTTCAGCTGGATGTTATATAGTCACCAGCAGTTTGTTAATGAAAGAAAGGAATGTCTCAAAACTTAGAATGGCGCCAGGCCCCTCACCCATAAGATGTATTTTGGGATAATCTTGGCTCCAGATGGTTCATCTTGGGCCATAAAAGGATTAACTTGAATCTTGAAGAAGGGCAGAGCACCATACAAATAGTGTTATTTACATAGATTAGAGGAACAATATCGGAGTATAACATACTGGTTTATCAAGTAGGTTCTGAGCCAAAAGGCGGAACCGACTTGAAGACAGAATTTGGGGTAAATGCATAGTACATTAGCATAGCCTAAGATAAACATTTCCATAAGAAAAAGGCATTGGTTAACTTCAGGTGAAACCAGGTGTCATGGCAACACAGAATTTTAAGAGAAACCTCCTTTAAAATTTGTTTCCTCCTGCCGCTTAAGAGAGATAAAAATGTCTGACACTTGTAGGCTATTTCCTCCATTTGGAGACCCCTGGCCTTCCTGCCTGTTACCCTCTCAATATGCTCACAGGAGAGTTTTATAGGAAAATTCAGTTTTTCGATGTGAATGCCAGTCTCGGTCTAGATCTTATTTCCTTAGCTGAGCTAACTTAAGCCTGTTTCCCATACACATGGCTCAGGGTCTGTCAGAGACCACTGGAGGATTCCATGAACTTTCCAACCCAAACCCTGTAGGCATTTCATAACCCAAGGTCACCTGTGTTTTCCAGTCTTGTGGGAAAGTGAGTGCCTCCTTGCCTCCCCTATGGGACTCCAGCATGCAAGACACATAGTGAGGGTCTTGAAGGTGTCCTGGGGGGTGTGTTTCTCACCCCACCCAGCTGATCTCTGAATCAATTCACCTGTAATATAGCTTCCATCACACGTCCAACTCCAGTGATAATTAGTGGTGCTGCCTTGGATGTTTGCAAGCCTGAGGCTGACAGCACCCCTCCTTCACAATGGCCTGTTCTCCCGCTGTACTCACCGAACATGCAAGAGAGGAGAAGCAGCAGTTATTGTTGATAGCCATTGTGTTAGGTCTAATTTGCATCTACATCTGAAAGGATAAGAGTGATGGTTCTGGAGCTGCACATTAAACACATTAAACACAGGTGCTTTCCCGCAACACCCTCCTCCCAGTTCTGAGCCCTTCTTCCTGGGAAGGATGGTTACAATTTGTCACCACAGAAATGACACTGCACTTGCTGTTGACAATCTTTAATCAGGTAAATTACTTGTTTTTATTATGCTAAAGACAGTTTCCATGAAACTTTCATACTGTGAGCATCTTCGTTTAAGTTGAGATGGAAAGGGTTGGAAGTCTTGACAATGGACAGAAACGTGAGTCCTGAAGACGCATGTCCATGATTGCTTGTAGAATAAAAGTCAAGGCTTTGGTGTCTGGTCACCTTTGTCCCTGTTCAGGGTGCCCATGTCCACTTGACCATCATCCCATGGGGCACACAGGCCCTTGTGGACCCAAACACAGTCACCCTCACTCTGCACCCCTGCAGGACAGAGCGTGGACCTCGTGAGGCAGGGGCCACTTCTGGGTATTTTTAAGTTGCTGCAAACACCAATTTAGTGTTAGTGGGACCAACTTAGTATTTAGTTGGTAGCTTTAGACAACGAGTTTTAAATCATTAGAACTAGGTTCAAGCACATTTTATTAACAGGAATCATTACAATCAACACATTTTGGCCAATGAGAAATAAGTTCATTTACTCCCATAGCATAAAATGAACGAATGCTTGGAAAGCATTTTCTGCATCCTGCTGGTTGTGGAAGTGTTTTCCCTGCAAAAAGTTGTTGAGATGCTTGAGGAAGGGGCCGTCAGTTGGCGAGAGATCAGGTGAATATGGCAGATGAGCCAAAACTTCTCAGTCCAATCATTCAATTTCTGAAGCATTTGTTGCGTGATGTGTGGTTGGACATTGTCTTGGAGAAGAATTGGGCACTTTCTGTTGACCAATGCTGGGTGCAGGCATTGCAGCTTTCGGTGCATCTTATTGATTTGCTGAGCATACTTCTCAGATGTGATGGTTTCTGGGCTTCAGAAAGCTGTAGTGGATCACTCCAGCAGCCAACCACCAAACAGTAACCATGACCTTTTTTTGTGGCAAGTTTGGCTTAATGACCCAGATAACCATGATGCTGTGATCACTCACCTAGAACCAGACATCCTGGAGTCCGAAGTCAAGTGGGTCTTAGGAAGCATCACTACAAACAAAGCTAATGGAAGTGATGAAATTCCAGCTGAGCTATTTCAAATCCTAAAAGATGATGTTGTGAAATTGCTGCACTCAATATGCCAGCAAATTTGGAAACCTCAGCAGTGCCACAGGACTGGAAAAGGTCAGTTTTAATTCCTATCCCAAAGAAAGGCAACGCCAAACAGTGTTCAAACTACTGCACAATTGCACTCATCTCGCACGCTAGCAAAGTAATGCTCAAAATTCTCCAAGCCAGATTTCAACAGTATGTGAACTGTGAACTTCCAGATGTTCAAGCTGGATTTAGAAAAGGCAGAGGAACCGAGATAAAATTGCCAACATCCATCGGATCATCAAAAAAGCAAAAGAATTCCAGAAAAACATCTATTTCTGCTTTATTGACTATGTCAAAACCTTTGACTGTGTGGATCACAACAAACTGGAAAATTCTTAAAGAGATGGGAATACCAGACCACCTGACCTGCCTGTTGAGAAATCTGTATGCAGGTCAAGAAGCAACAGTTAGAACTGGACATGGAACAATGAACTGGTTCCAAATTGGGAAAGGAGTACGTCAAGGCTGTATATTGTCACCTTGCCTATTTAACTTACATGCAATTTAACATACATCAGGCAAAATGCTGGGCTAGATGAAGCACAATCTGGAATCAAGATTGCTGGGAGAAATATCAATAACCTCAGATATGCAGATGACACCACCCTTATGGCAGAAAGCAAGCAAGAACTAAAGAGCAAGAACTTGATGAAAATGAAAGAGGAGAGTGAAAGAGCTGGCTTTAAACTCAACATTCAAAAAATGAAGATCATGGCATCCGGTCCCATCACTTTATGGCAGATAGATGGGGAAACAATGGAAACAGTGACAGACCTTATTTTCTTGGGCTCCAAAATCACTGCAGATGGTGACTGAAGCCATGAAATTAAAAGACACTTGCTGCTTGGAAGAAAAGCTGTGATCAACCTAGACATCATATTAAAAAGCAGAAACATTACTTTGGCAAAAAAGGTCAGTCTAATCAAAGCTATTATTTTTCCAGTAGTCATGTATGGATGTGAGAGTTGGACTACAAAGAAAGCTGAGTGCTGAAGAATTGATGCTTTTGAACTGTGGTGTTGGAGAAGACTCTTGGGAATCCCTTGGACTGCAAGATCAAACCAGTCAAACTTAAAGGAAATCAGTCCTGAATATTCATTGGAAGGACTGATGCTGAAGCCGAATCTCCAATAATTTGGCCACCTGATGTGAAGAACTGACTCACTAGAAAAGATCCTGATGGTGGGGAAGATTAAAGGCAGGAGGAGAAGGGGGTGACAGAGGATGAGATGGTTGGATGGCATCACCGACTCGATTTACATGAGTTTGAGGAAGCTCTGGGAGTTGGTGATGGTCAGGGAAGCCTGGTGTGCTGCAGTCCATGGGGTCACAAAGAGTTGGACATAACTGAGTGACTGAACTGAACTGAACTTGGCCTTGGGAAGTGCTTTGAAGCTTCTTAGTCCAACCACAGAGATAGTCATTGCTGGTTGTTACATAAAATCCACTTCTTGTCACACATTACAATCAAGAAATGGTTCGTTGTTGCATAGAATAAAAGAAGATGACACTTCAAAATGATGATTTTAAAAAATTTTCTGTCATCCCCTGGAGAAGGAAATGGCAACCCACTCCAGCATTCTTGCATGAAAAATCCCATGGATGGTCCTCGGGGTCATGAAAAGTCGGACACAACTGAGTGACTTCACTCACTTTCTCATGAGGCACCCACCTATTTTCACCTTTCCAATTTGCTTCGCATGCCAAATGACCATAGAACGGTCAACAATGGTCAGCAATTTTTCGCATAGTTGTAGGAGGATCAGCTTCGATGATTCTCTCAGCTGGTTGTCGTCAATTTCCAATGGCCAGCCACTGGGCTCCTCATTGTCAAGGCTCTCGTTTCCTTTGCAAAACTTCTTGAACCACAACTGCACTGTACGGTGGTTAGCAGTTCCTGGGTCAAAAGTGTTGTTGATGTTGTGGGTTGTTTCTGCTGCTTTATGACTCATTTTGAACTCAAATAAGAAAACCGCTCAAATTTGCTTTTTGTCTAACATCATTTCCCTAATCTAAAATAAATATAAAATAAACAGTAATAAATCATTAGAAAAATACATACAGCAATAAGTGTGCATTAAAATGATGTATAACATAACCACATTAACTAAGAATGTATTCCATTATCAAACAGCAAAGTTCAGCAATGCAAAACAAAAATTACTTTTTTTACCAACCTAATATTTTCAGCAGCATTCAGAAGTTAATCATAAGAAGCTTTATGAAACATGCTACCTATATCACAAATCACCTCTGAAAGCCAGATACTCAAGAGAAACCACAAAATTTGAGGAACGACCCAAAAAAAGCACTCAGTGTCTTCCTTTAAAAAGCATCTAAAAAGAAGGAAATTCTCCTTCCTTCCCTAGAATAGTGCCCGTTCCTTGTGGAGGCAGAATGATGAAGTGGTTGTGGGCATGGGCTCAATAAAAGGTCCTCACCTCACCTTGGCCCCGTGCCCTGAGCTCACAGGCCCTCCTGAGCCTGGGCTCTTCGTCTGTTTGACAAGGAGACAGCACCAGCCCCACCCCGCCCCAGGGCTTTGTGAGACGTCCACAGGATTTGGCCTAGTCCTGGTACAAAGTAAGTGATTTTAAGGAGGGGCTCTTACTCTCTTTTTGCAGTTGTTGAAAAGCAAAAATGCCCTCCTCACCCCAAAACCATCTTTGGAAGAGGCAGCAGTGGCCCGATGTGCAGTAGTTAGGATGTGATCAGGAGTGAAGGACAGTGAGGGAGGTCAAGGCTGAGGCTGCCTTTACCCAGATGACCTGGAGGTTTGACCCCCTGGGTGAGACAGCCCTTGCCCTCTGACCTCCTGCAACACTGTGGGGCTACTCTCGTTCAGAACACAGTGGAAGCTGCCTTTTGCTGTGGGCCCAGTGGTCTTTTTCATCCTGTCCAGAAAGGACCTGCATCTTGTCTGTTTCCTCTAGTGACCACCATGGTCTCACCTATACCAAGAGCTAACAAACATTTGATGTATAAATTGTGAAGTTTTTTTTCTCTTCCTTGTATTTATTGATAGTATTGATCCTCAGCATATAGTAGAAACACGCATTCCATGTGTTCTGTTATATACTAATGTTCAGTTCAGTCGCTCAGTCGAGTCCCACTCTTTGCTACCCCATGAACCACAGCACACCAGGCCTCCCTGTCCATCACCAGCTCCTGGAGTTTACCCAAACTCATGTCCATTGAGTCGGTGATGCCATCCAACCATCTCATTCTCTGTCGTCCCCTTCTCCTCCTGCCTTCAATCTTTCCCAACATCAGTCTTTTCAAATGAGTCAGCTCTTCGCATCAGGTGGTCAAAGTACTGGAGTTTCAGCTTCAACATCAGTCCTTCCATCGAACACCCAGGACTGACTTCCTTTTGGATGGACTGGTTGGATCTCCTTGCAGTCCAAGGGACTCTCAAGAGTCTTCTCCAACACCACAGTTCAAAAGCATCAATTCTTCGGCACTCAGCTTTCTTTATAGTCCAACTCTCACATCCATACATGACTACTGGAAAAACCATAGCCTTGTCTAGACAGACCTTTGTTGACAAAGTAATGTCTCTGCTTTTAATATGCTGTCTAGGTTGGTCATCGGAGAAGGCAATGGCAACCCATTCCAGTACTCTTGCCTGGAAAATCCCATGGATGGAGGAGCCTGGTAGGCTGAGGTTCATGGGGTCTCGAAGAGTCGGACACTTACTGACCGACTTCACTTTCACTTTTCACTTTCATGCACTGGAGAAAGAAATGGCAACCCACTCCAGTGTTCTTGTCTGAAGAATCTCAGGGATGGGGGACACGACTGAAATGACTTAGCAGCAGCAGCAGCAGCAACAGGTTGGTCATAAGTTTTCTCCCAAGGAGTAAGCATCTTTTAATTTCATGGTTGCAATCACCATCTGCAGTGATTTTGGAGCTGAAAAAAATAGCCACTGTTTCCACTGTTTTCCCATCCATTTGCCATGAAGTGATGGGATCGGATGCCGTGATCTTAGTTTTCTGACTGTTGAACTTTAAGCCAACTTTTTCACTCTCCTTTTCACTTTCATCAAGAGGCTCTTTAGTTCTTCTTCACCTTCTGCCATAAGGGTGGTGTCATCTGCATATCTGAGGTTATTGATATTTCTCCCGGCAGTCTTGATTCCAGCTTGTGTTTCTTCCAGTCCAGCGTTTCTCATGATGTAGTCTGCATATAAGTTAAATAAGCAGGATGACAATATACAGCCTTGATGTACTCCTTTTCCTATTTGGAACCAGTCTGTTGTTCTATGTCCAGTTCTAACTGTTGCTTCCTGACCTGCATACAGGTTTCTCAAGAGTCAGGTCAGATGGTTTGGTATTCCCATCGCTTTAAGAATTTTCCGTAGTTTGTGGTGATCCACACAGTCAAAGGCTTTGGCATAGTCAATAAAGCAGAAATAGATGTTTTTCTGGAACTCTCTTGCTTTTTTGATGATCCAGCGAATGTTGGCAATTTGATCTCATAGTTCGAATAGGAAAAAGGAGTCCAAAATGGCAGAGGCTAAAAGCCAAAGAAAGGAAAAAGCCCGTGAAAATGGAACAAAAGAAAATCCACATGCTGAAGTGAGAACTTCATGTGAAACAAACACGCCCCCTTCTTGGCCAGGCCAATTTGCATAGGGCAGGCTCAAGGCGGGGAGGCGACAAACATATAAAAGGAGGAACCCAAGCCAGATTGAGCCCTGTCCTTTGGGGTTGGCCCACCCTCATGCAAAAGAAAGTGTGTGTTTTCCTTTGCTTGCCGAATAAAACTCTGGGCTGTAATCAAGCTGTAACACTGGTTCACCATTTCAAATCTTTGCTGTGGCAAGACAGAACTAAGGAAATTACACACTCCCCGACACTATTATTGTTTACCTGAATGCTAACTTTTCTCCTATTGTGCTCAGTCGCTTAGTCGTGTCTGACTCTTGATGACCCCATGGACTGTAGCCCACTAGGCTCCTCCATTCATGGGATTTTCCAGGCAAAGATACTGAAGTGGGTAGTCATTTCCTTCAAGGGACTTTTCCTGACCCAAGGATTGAAACTGTATCACATGAGTCTTGCATTGGCAGGTGGATTCTTTACCACTTAGTGTTTAATATGTTTTTCCTATATTAGATATGGATATATCTGCTTTTAATAGTCAAATAAAAATAAACCAAATGCTGAAACCCTTTTTCCTTTGGAGTTTTCAGACAGTCTAAGCTTACCAAGTTGTTATAAGTGAGAGATTCCAGATGTGCTTGATACGCTTGTAAAATCAGAATTAACATGCAGGGCCCAGGCAGCATGAGTGGCTGGCCCAGGGACAGCTAGCCTGACAGCTGGTAGGAACACAGCCTCTCTGGGAAAAATTTCCAGATTTCTTCACAGAGGCTCTCCAGTGTTCAGCCACCCTCATTGCCGGGAACTTACTTTCGTACAGAGGCTTCACATCACTTTCCATCCAGCCACGGTCTTGGGTGGGCTTCCATTAGAATGAGGATGGCTGGACAGTGGACACCCCTCCGTGATCTACCCACATTCCCCCTGCATCCCCCTGCCATCCTCTCCTCTTTAAATAAGAAGCCCCAGGAACTTTGACTTTTCCAAAAAGTTTAAGTTTGTTTTACGAAAGCACACTCTACAGATGTTTATTATTTTCACACGTCATTTTTTATTAATAATTCTCCACTCTTCCTACTAAAAAATTTTGGCAACATTTTTAAAATTAATTTTTATTGAAGTACAGTTGCTTGGCAGAAAACTTTGCTATAGAAACTTGACATGCATCAGAGACCATGACAAATTTATTTTCAGATGTATTTTAAGGTATGATGTTGGCTTGATTAAAATCTAGGAGCCAACAGAGCTTCTCATCTAAGAGCTGATGCTCCAGGGGAAGCTGTCGGGCCTTCATCTCTCCTCTCCTTCTTACCTGCCTATGAAGAAGTGAAGTGTTAGTTCTTCAGTCATGTCCAACTCTGAAACTCCTTGGGCTGTAGCCTGCCAGGCTCCTCTGTCCATGAAATTCTCCAGGCAGGAATTCTGGTGTGGGTTGCCATTTCCTCCTCCAGGGGATCTTCCCGACCCAGGGATTGAACCTCTCCAGGTCTCCCACATTGCAGGCAGATTCTTTACTGTCTGAGGGACTAGGAAAGCCTATGAATTACAGCAAATTTTAAACTCTGAGTATCAGCTCTCTTACCTGAGGGATGGGAATAATAATAGTATCGATTTCAAAAGATCTCTGTGAGAATGAAGTACAAGAATGCATACTGAGCACTTGGAGTGCACTGGACCCAGAAGCACAAGTACGGTGACCCTGTTGAGTCCTTTCGGGCTCTGTCTGCCTTGAGTTCCTTGTCTCAGATACTGGTAGGATAAGCAGTGACCCGGCAGGCCTGCCTCGCTGGAGGGACTGCAGGACAGGGCATCAGACCGGCACCGTCATCGCTGGACACTGAGGCTTCCCCAAGACCCGAGAATCACAGGGACACCCACTGCATTACAGAACCTTCTTCTGTCCCCTTTTTATAGAAAGTTGCTGGAACATTCCATCACTTAGAATTCATTAATGCTTCTCCCTCCAGAAAGGAGGGAAGCAGAGCTCCCTCCCTTAAGAAAAGGCTCAGAATTAAAAATCCTTATTAAAGAATATTAATACTCATGAACTAAGAAAAACAAAAGAAGAAATTGCCTGGAATAAATTCAGATCACCCTTTGATTTTGCCCACTGAGACGTGTAAACAACAGAGCCATTGAACAGAGGTGGCGTGGACTGGAAGAGAGGCTCTGACTCCCACCCAGGGAACCTCTGCCCCTTCGGCCCCTAGCCTTGGGGAGTGCTCACCTGGTCTCAGTCAACTAGGATAATTGTGGGATATGGATGGGCACCCAAATGAATATCGTAGGTTATCAGCCTTTCCTTCCCAAGAGAAAAGAAATGACAGTATGAAAGGATCAAGGTAAGCAAAACAAAACTACAGGCGCTGGGAAAGTTGGATTAATAGCTTGTGTTGCAAGAGGCCATACTGTGTCAAAAACACTTCTCATATAATTAAAATGTAAGACGTGCACATTATGAAGTATGTTTGAGAGTATCGACTTAAATACCTGTGGACAGAACACCTATTATTAAATATGTTTATAAAGGTTAGAAAAATACTGTGGACATAGATGCAACTTCCTTTTCAATATTTGAGCTTCAGCATGTCCTCCTTGGAGAGTAGGAGCAGCGGAAGGACATTCAAAGAAACCTCTGGGAGCCCTGCCTCTTATTTTGTTCACTCTCTGGCCAGCCCTGTGGGAGCCACACAAGCGTATTGCCAACCTCTCTGGGAGAGTCACCTTGTCATGGGGTCATACGGAACAATGACCTTCATGGAGATCACAGAACCTCAGGGACGCCATGCCACGGAGATCCCACAGAAAGTCAGCAACGTACAGCCAGGCAGCAGCCCGCGTGTGCGTGCTAAGTTGCTTCAATCATGTCTGACACTTTGTGACCTCATGGACTGTAGCCCACCAGGCTCCTCTGTCTGTGGGTCTCTCCAGGCAAGAATACTGAAGTGGGTTGGCACTCTCTCCTATAGAGGATCTTCCCAACCCAGGGATAGAACCCTCGTCTCTTACGTCTCCTGCACTGGCAGGCGGGTTCTTTATCACTAGTGCCACCTGGGAAGCCCAATTACTATTGTAATTATTACTCATTCAATGATTAGTAATCACTTAGCTATTTAATCTGGTGGGCCGTGCTAGGTGGGTGATTAGGACAAGGAATAACCAGGGCTTGAATGAAACCAGAAGCAAATATGGCACCTTCACCTGTGCCTGCATGGCACCTTCTGAGGCCAGGTGAGGGCTCAGGGGAGGCAGGCGGTTGGCTGAGTGGCCAGGGGGGCACCTCCCTGGCCCGATGGAGCGGCCCTGAGGGAAGGCGTGGCCTGTGGGTGCTGTGGGCGGGGCCACACGCCGAGTTGGTTTTTCCTACGATTTACACAGTCACCATAACTCACACAGAAATGCATCTTCGGGCAGAAATTTTTCTTAATAACAGGAATGAGAGCAAGAGGGAGAAAGGCTCTCTACACGGCGGCACCATTGGCAGCACCCTGGCCTCCTCCCGCTGTCGGATTCCGTTTCTTCCTCCTACAAACCCCACTGATCGAGCATAAAGAGCCATCCGTTAGGGAGGGCTGCCCCATCAGTGTCACTCTGAGCAGGTGAACGAGGCAATTGTGAGAAGCACTCTTAACGCCTGTTGCAGCCAATCTAGCTGCAAGATCAAGGCGACTGCGTTGTTTTCATTTTGCTTTGTTTTCTACATTATGTTTCACGACAGAAAATCAAAAATAGAATATGGATCTGAAGACCACGTTTGGCGTATGTGCTGGGAAGAAGCGTCATAAACTGGGCATTTATTCAGATTTTCAGTATAACACCAACAGCTTTCTATCTAATGAGAGTCGGAGCCCACACAAGTGTAAACCGTCTGAGAGCGCTGCACATGCTTCTGTAAAGGGCCACGTCAGGCGGCGTCTCCCCACGAGACGCAGGAGTCGCTGGGCCAGGCTGTGAGTGCTGGGGGCAGTTCTCAGAGCATTTGTCCTGTCACCTCCGATCCCGTGGGGGTGGGGGGCGCTGGGTGCCCTGCGCTCTCGGCCGGCTCTTCATGTCTGTTTGCACGGTGAGCAGCTGGGACACGAGGGCTGTCCCTAGCCCAGGCAGGGGGCAGCAGGCCGCCTCCCTGTTCTGAGACTCAGGCGTCCTGGCTCAGGGTTCCTCTCGCACATGTGCAGCTGTCACCAGTGGGGAAGGGGCTTAGAGACCTGGGGCCAAAGCCTGGCCGCTGGTGCAAGTGATGAGCAGTTCCGCACATCTGACCCGAGAGCCTGTGTCTCCTACTGGTGCCCTGGACCCAGCGCCTGTCCTGGGCAGTGTGTGAGTTTGTGAGCAGGTGGATGGACGCTCAGATGGTCAGAGCTGCTGACAGGACCTACTAGGTTCTGGAACATTAAGCACTTAATCTGCAAAATACCCTGATGTTATTTCCAACACCTGCAACCACAGGGGTCTCCCCTCTTCATCTAGGCGGGAAACCCGACCCAGGAAGGCCAGCAGCCATCCAAAGGCAGAGCTGCTGCAGCCAAGGGCACAGCAGGATGGCCTTCCTCCCCCTGTGACGAGCTCCCAGGAGACACGGAGGGGACGTGTGTGTGAAATAAATGAGGGCGTGAGGGACCCAGCTCGGGGTGGACGAGGACTGAGGGCATCCGGGTCAGGCTGAGGGGACATCACCGAGTGAACACCGGCCAGCAGGGGCGAGGCGGGGTCGTATGCGGGCCGGGTGTGTCTCTGAGCAGGTTCCAGGCCTGTCTCCACCTGGGAACCCGCAGGACACTCGTCCCTCTGACCCTCTGGCCAGGACAGGTGGCTTCCCTGCGGGAGCCTCTGGTTTTGAGGTGTGCTCGGGGGACATCCCAGCACTGAGGGCCACTCGCCTCCCAGCCCAGAAGCCCTGCCCTTCCGAGTCCACTTGGGTCGGCAGACTTCTCTGCTGCTGGTGACCAGAGAGTCAGCATGGGAATCAAACCAGGGAACCGAGGCCATGGTGAACGTTAACATGGTTGCTGCCTGGTGAGATGTTGGTTCATGGGGGGCCAGCCCCCCACATGCAGGTGACCCTCAGGGGCGGCCTCAGACTGCAGGGCACTCCACGAGGCCTGGGCAGGTCCCATACTCTGGCCCAGAGAACCGGACACTGGGCCACAGGGCTTCTCTAGCCGTGAGGCTCCTGCCGCTCGGACTCATGCATTAGGAAGTAGGAAGGGGAGGCACCAAGGACTGGCCATGGTGCCCTGCAGCAGGGTGCGGACACACGTCTACCCAGCGGGCCCGCCGCCAGAACCTGGGAGAGAAAAGGGCCACCTTCCCTTCCCCCAACTCTGCCCCAACTGTCTGGCCCTACAACGCCTGGATGTTGGAGTGAGATAATGAGTTTCCTTTGTTCCCGAGGCCCTGGGAGCCCCCCGGGTGGGGGAAGTGCAGCTTGGCCTACAGACCAGGCCTGTGAACGAAGCACACATGAGGTTACGAAAGGAGAGGAGGGGCTGGCAGCCCGGGCGGACCCTGAAGAGCCCAGGGGGCTGCAGACGGTGAGTTCGGGGGACGCGCCTGCACCTTAGGACGAGGTGGCTGTCACCAGAGCCGTAGTGGGGGGCTCAGGGTTTCCCACCCTTGTTCCGTGGTTCACGCCTGCCAACCAGGCAGACCACACTCCTCTCCAGGAGATGCACGGGGCTCGTGAGCTCATTTAAGGCTCTGAGAAGTCCTGCAGCACAGAAACCCGCCTTAGCTGCCCCGAGTGTGTCCCTGAAGAATCCGATTCCCAGGCCCTCATCCATGTCTGGGGCCGCCATCCCTACTTGATCAGCACATTCTTTCTAGACATGAATTATTTGAGAGCAAGAACTAAAACTGGAGGGTTTCCACCTGGACATTGTGACTATTGGTCAAAACAAACTGAAAGTTAAGTGGTCCAAAACTGAAATTCAAAGTGAGTTAAGGATTGCTTTGGGAAATGCCATTCTGCTGATTTTGCCCTCGGATTTAAGGAATATCTAATACAAAGGCCTGCAGGCCAAGAGGAGCACAACAATCCAGCTGCAGTTTAGGCTGAAATTTGGTGAAAGGAAGTGGATTCAGTACCAAGACAGGGCTCTTCTCAAAGCATCCTTGGCTCTGAAAGTGGTTGGGAAAGCACACATTTTTAACCTTGAAACCAACAGATGATAAGATGTAGTTGTTTCTTCAAACACCGAAGATCTGATGACTTGGGATAATTCGAAAAGTAGAAGCTGGGGAATTATAACATAACCTGGGACATAACACTCTCGGTTTGGAAAGCAAGTGAAAGTATGACTTGCTCAGTCATGTCCGACTCTTTGTGACCCCACGGACGGTAGCCCACCAGGCTCCTCTGTCCATGGGGTTCTCCAGGCCAGAATACTGGAGTGGGTAGCCATTCCCTTCTCCAGGGGATCTTCCCCACCCAGGGATCGAACCCTGGTCTCCTGCAGTGCAGGCAGATTCTCTACCGTCTGACCCAACAGGGGTTCCAAGTCTCACTGACATTACCTTTCTAAAGTCATCTTTTAGCAAAATACCCCTGGGATGGTGCCTGTCACTCATGTCCTTCCCAGGAGGGGCCTTCCCGGGTCACACAGCATTTGGCAAAGTCTGTCCTGGTGCGTCTTTGCTTTTTAATTGAAGTAGAGTTGATTTACAGTGTTGAGTTAGTTTCAGGTGTCCTGGAGCGCCTTTGAATCGTCACTTCCAGAATAAAGACCTTCTGTGTGGCCACCTTGGAAGTGTGCTCCTTTTTGTCTAAACTCTTTTCCCTGGAGCCGTTTCATATTCCTACAGTGGGTCCCCAGGCTGGACGTTTCATCTCTACTGTTGGTTTTACTTCAGAGTTTAAAACAAACTTGACCTGTATGCAGAAGGTTTTGGCTCTATTATTTCTGTAATCTAGAACATATCTCAATGCTTCAGTGATGCAAGCACAATATGGTTTCCTCAACAAAACTTGCAATATCTTTTTCTCAACAACTGATTGCACCCATTCTGCTGAAGAGAAAGGTTTTAGGATTGCCTTTTAGGCTAGTTTGTCACGGTTGGGCTAGATTCATGCCATCAAAGCAAAGACAGCTTTGGGTGGAAAATTCCATTTGCACAGCAGTGAGTACACACGTTCGGTCATAATTCACAAAATGTTAGTATTTCTCTTGGATTGTCAGAAAAATAAAACCCATGTATTCGTCAAGACAATTGTTTGGTTTGGGGCTGTGCTTTGTGTAGTTAGAGCCATTAATCACGTTTATATCTCTTTTTGAGTTTTCTGTTTATAATTCTTTGGTCACCAAATTATTCTACCTTCCTTTTTCCGTGTCTAGAAAGATGCAATTTCAGAAGTCAGAGGAATCAGTTATCAGGATGGAATGAATCTTTGCCTGTCACGAACTAAATACAGTCTTCCTGGGATCTGATTTGGGTAAAGCTACAAAATTAAAATTCTATCCCAGCATTTTGCATCTACTGAAATTTTAAACATTTTTGCAGGACAGAACCACTATAAGTAAAAATGTTCTCTTTTGTTTTAACTTTCTCTAGGTCTGTAGTTTCTTTCAGAATCTTTTATCAGCTCTAGTTGGACAGTTATATCCTGCCTTTCTACTTCTTTGGTACAGCTAGATTTGTTCTTCTTGATTTCCTGTATGAATCACAAATAATCTCCCCAAAAGTTCAAGAAAAGATCGTGCTGTTTACTAAGTGCTTTTCACCTTAAAAAAATCTGCATTTCATCATTTTGTTACCAAGTAGTTAGTGACCTTTCCCTACGCATATTCATAATCCAAAATCGTTATTAAAATCCTTCAGGATTATACACGCAATGCATGCATTCAGTGAAAACCTCATTATGTTCATTCTTATATATTTATACTCAAATAGGAATTGCTCATTTCAATATATAATAACATTTCTATTTCAGGAAATGCAAAGAAATTAATATAAAAATTCTAATATAAAGGGATACATATTACCATCTAGAAATGCTGAAAGAATAATACAAAGTTAATAAATGTAGCATGTGGAAAAATAGTAACAGTGAAAGAGACTGCTCTCAAGAGTCGGCAATAGCTTTAGCTAATGCTTATGTGGTCCTCACCTAAAGCTATTGCCTATGTGGTCCTCACCGTTTACCATCACTGGTCTGACCTCCTTACAAATGAGCCTGTGAAGCAGCCCACTCGACAGCTGAGGAAATGGACACGAAGGTCACGAAACTCGCCGATGACTACACGGCCAGTAGGTGATGGAACCTGCGTGTGCATCGTGACAGACTTCAGATTTTATACCCTGCAACCCACTCCAGGACTCTTGCCTGGAGAAGCCCATGGAAAGGAGCCTGGTAGGCTACAGTCTGTGGGGTCACAAAGAGTCGGACACGACTGAGTGACTTCACTTTCACTTTCACCCCTTTAAGTAAACTAATGACTCAGAGAAAGAATGAAAGAAAAAAAGAAGGAAGGAAAGGAACAAGGCAGAGGAACAGAGAGAAAGGAAAAGGGGCACCCATGGAGCAGTGGCCTTTGTTTCAACCGTGACTACTTCACACGGATAGCCTGTCCACACGCACACAGATACAAAGTGAGACTCACAATTTCAACTCGCCGTGCCGTGAGGTCTAACATTTTTGATTCCACTTTCTTTCATTAAAAAAATGCTGGTTTAGAGCCACTGAATTGATTTCATGACTCGCAAATGGGCTCTGACTTGGAGGACTAGTGTTGACGGAGAAACTCTTAAATCTCTCTGAACACAAACGTAACAGAATGAGTATGTAGTTTTCGTTTGAAAAGGAGAGATATCTATCTGTACTAACTGCTTCTTCTGAAGATGATCAGTGAAAATGTCAGAATCCACTTTTCTAGCATTTGAGTCAATAGGAAACAATAGGATGGATTAAATTGGAATTCTGAAAGACTTATGTGAATGAAATACCTCTGTTACAATTTTGATATGGGCAACAAATAAACCCCCACAACTTGGAATTTGTAATTATTTCTCAAATTATTTTCACCATAAAAGCTGTGAGCAACTTAGTTTTTGATTTATCTATATTACACTTAAGAAGACGTCTAGGCAACAGAAATAAAATATTCACATATAACTTCTTTTTTTCCAAAACACAAAATAATCTCAGATGATTTGCTTAGGAAGGAAATGATATTGAAGGATATTTAGCATTTTCTTCACATGCAACTACATAACGTTATATAATGGAAGTACATAAATGCAAAGTAAAATGCAATCTCTCAACTGATGAATGGGTGTGCCAGTTTCCCAGGGTGACAAATTAAGAACATTGAGGCAAATTGTATTTAAACCAATTGACAATGGTATCAGATGAAAAGAAGGCTGAGCACCAAATAACTGATTCTTTAGAACTGTGGTGTTGGAGAAGACTCTTCAGAGTCCCTTGGACTGCAAGGAGGTCAAACCAGTTGATCTTAAAGGAAATCAACCCTGAATATTCATTGGAAGGACTGATGCTGAAGCTGAAGCTCCAATACTTTGGCCACCTGATGTGAAGAATTGACTCATTTGAAAAGACCCTGATGCTGGGAAAGACTGAAGGCAGGAAGAGAAGAGGGCAACAGAGGATGAGATGGTTGGACAGCATCACCGACTTGGACATGAGTTTGAGCAACCTCTGGGAGATGGTGAAGGACAGGGAAGCCTGGTGTGCTGCAGTCCATGGGGTCACAAAGAGTCGGACATGACTTAGGGACTAAAAAACAACAGTCAGAGGAAATGGCTGATAACTGAAATAAAAATAAAGGTCACTTCTGCAGTTCAAAGTGTGTGAAAGGTTCATCCCTTACAGCAAGACTTTTGGATTCAAATATATAAATGTGACTGTTTAGGTCCATAACAGTTTTCAGTGATGAATGTAAATTCAAATTTGACACTAAGACTTAAGCCCAAGAATCAAATTCAAGACTTTAACCGCTAGGCCATAAACAACAATTTCAAAAATATGGTGCATTTACCTCAAAATTTAATTTTAGGCTTATATGGGCATGCTCCAGAACCCTGCAGTATGCTAAAAAATTAAATGTGAAGGCGCCTAGAATTCACCTCTTTTTGACAGCTGAGCCCAGTTATGGTTACAAAGTACCTACATTTGGGCTCAATAAAGCAAGTGCTTTGAACAGACCATCAACCTTAATAAAAATAATACACAGGTTACAGTGGATGCAAGAGACAATGTAAGTTTAATAAATGGGAAAACACCATCTACTTTGGCTGTTTATTTATTCCAGGACCAAAACAGCTACGAAATTTCTGAGTTTCTAATTTAGAAAATCTTAAATAGGGAGAGAACAGTTTGGACAAGCCTGGCTAACAGTTTTCAAAAACTCATTAGTCCTGTAAAATTTCAATTTATCCTCTCACATTTGCAAGGCGTCCAGTGCATTTACCAATAATACCCTTTTCTTTTCAAGTTACCCTCACCTCCATCTGCAGTTCCCATATCATTAAGCTGAACACAGAGATGTGATTGCAGAAAAGCCATTCAGCATTTGTCAATAATCACTACTGAGACTCGGGGAAGGGGAGACGCAGAAAATATTAACGTTCTTTGGCAGATTCACTTTCCTCTGGGTTCACTCAAACTTCATCAAAGTTCTGGGGATTTTTTCTGCATTTATAACTCCAATTGCAGTACACCAACACATATTTATTGGGCATGGACTATACGCAGAACTTTGGCTCAGTGATGAAGGTGAAACGCTTGGTCAGAATCTGGAACATGCTTCTCGAGAATAAATTCTGGGATCACTATCACCCACTACACACAGCGCCCATGCCTTCATCTTTGCTCACAATGAGGCTCTGACACAGAGCAGAAGCCAGGTGGGTCACTGGGGAGGGTCCATGAGAAGGGCTCTGACATGGACGTCACATACACTGACACAGATGAGCGTGTGAGAGTGAGTGCAATACCTGGGGTGGCAGCAGCCATCCTGTGGTCATGAGTGAGAGTGAAAGTTGCTCAGTCATGTCCAACTCTTTGCAACCCCATGGATGATACAGTCCATGGAATTCTCCAGGCCAGAATACTGGAGTGGGTCGCCGTTCCCTTCTCCAGAGGATCTTCTCAACCCAGGGACTGCAGCCGGATCTCCCACATTGCAGGCGCAGATTCTTTACCAGTTGATCCACAAGGGGAAGCCCAAGAATACTGGAGTGGGTAGACTATCCCTTCTTCAGGGGATCTTCCTGACCCAGGAATCAAACCGGGGTCTCCTGCATTGCAGGAGATTCTTCACCTGCAGGCATAGAATTCTTTACCAGGCGGATTCTTTACCAACTGAGCTATCAGGGAAGACAGAGCTCAACAGAACACCCACCATAAAGAGGAGGAGGTGTGAAAGGCTGAGGGTGAAGTAACAGACATCAGTGGTGGGGTGGGGTCTCCTGGCTAACCATGGTTCCTGAGGGTAGGAATCTCTCATCTTCTACTCCTGCCAGTACTACAGGAAACAGCTGTCATCCATCCATCATCTATCTACCTACCCACCTACCCCCCCATTATCTACCTCTCATCTACTGAATACAGTAAGGATTGTTACAAGACTGACTTGTATTTATCATCTCACAGTGTACCAGGCACAGACCTTTCTGCTGGAATCCCACCCTGTGTGCTGTGGGTATGTGAATTATAATTTGCCCGTCCTTTGTAGATTAACTGTCTGGTGACCAGAGATAAGTGGTGTGGCTCATTAGTGTGGCCTCTGGACCAGAAAGAGGAAGGAGGCAGCCCTGTTGATTCTCACTTCGTGAAGGATATCCGGGAAGCCTCCTGCCCTGGGGGTGGTGTGGGCAGAGCAGACTGCAGGAATTTGCGTGAGCAGGCGGCAGTGTGAGGTCTGTGTGACTGTGTGTGGGTGTGTGTGGGGGTGTGAGCGTGGTATGTGCGCCTCACCTCTTCCCCGACCAAGTTCAAGGCCCGGGGGCCTTCTAAGACGTCGGTCTGGACTCAGCAAGTCCCCTGGGACCCCAGTCCTCTCCGAGCCCCCACCGCCCCCCGCAGGACTCAGCGGTGGTCTTCACGGCAGGAACTCTGGAGGCCGGGGAGGTAGGAAACTGCCGAAGAGGCGGGCTCAGGTCACCCCTGCCTGAGCCCCCACCTGCTGAGGCAGCAGGGCCCTGGAGGTGCTCCCAGGGAGCCAGTGGGCTTTCCGGCCCACCTGGGGGGCTTCACGAGGCAGCAGCCCTGGAAGGCGCTGCCCCTCGCTCTGCAGGAGGACCACCCGGGGTGGCGGGGCTGGGGCGAGGCCTGCAGGCCCCTGCCTTCGGCCCCCACGTCGCTTCCTGGCAGCTGGCGGCTCTCGGCTTCCTGAGCGTTCAGAGCCGCCTTCCCCAGAAGCCTCTCCTGTCCGAATTCCAGCTCTCCGTACGTCCCGGGGGCGGGCATCTCCAGTCCACACAAGCGGAGTCTCTTCGCCGCACAGACTGGGCGCTGGGACTGGGGCCATTACCCCCCACTCCCCAGCTCTTCCTCGGACCTGTCCCGGCCGCGCGTGCAGACAGGTCGCTTTGGAGGGAGAGCAGCAGGGGCCCGGGGACTCGAGGAGGAGCCGGGGAGTGAAGCTGGTCTCCATCCAGAAGGCGAACCAGGGCCCTGGAGGTGACGTGGGAAGGGGAAGCCAGGAGGCACCCCCCACCCCCACCCCGCCCTCCTCACCTGCAGCGTCAGGGACCTGGGGGCGTCCCTGCCATCAAGGGCCATAGAACCTGCGTCGCACCACATTCTGTTTTTGCTTTTGGAAAGTACTTCATATTTTCAGAAAGGCTGGACTGTTTTGAGATCGGAAAGGAAACAGGCTCTCCCGTAAAGGTCTGAGACCGCGGTGAGGTAGGGACGGAGAGATGCCAGCAACGGCTCTCAGAGAAGTGGTGGGTAGGGTCTGGTGTCGCCACCAGGGAGAAGGTTCCCGAAACGGCAGAAGTCTGAGTCCGCACCCAGCGCTCTGCTCTAGGAATTCGGACGCATCCCAAGAGAAGTCCCAGCCTCTTTAATTACAAGAGCAGGGAAAACACAAATTGTATCAAACGTGCAATTTTTAGAAGCACAGAAAACACAGAGTTTTCCAATACACAACCAAGCTGCCCATGCAAACCTGTGCCGACTGCTTTCTCTGCTTAACCTTAAATCCTAACCCTAGTATCTTCTCACCTCAGGGAGTATGCAGCATTAAAACAATTACGCTTTATTTTCTGCTCAAAAAGCTGAACTTGTTATTCTGGACAAACAAGTATTTGCAGAGTTGAAGGAGGTGATTCTTATAGAGTACGCATAACTTATCAGTAAAGTAGAAACTTCCACTAGTGAAGATCAAAACAATTTAAACTAGTTCTTATCACTGACTTTAAGATACACATTGAGGTTTAAGAATGTCTTAAAAGGTGAGTTTTATGAAGAGCCAGGCAACGTCATTTTTCCTGCAAGATCCCATACCTGTGTTACCTTTATAGTATTCACCAAAGCTCAATCTGGTGGTACTTTTTCCTGTGATTACAAGTACTATTTTAATGCACTTATAATTTTAAATACCTACACTTTATTCCCTTAATGCTCCCAAAGTAAACCAAGTCAGATACCATCAACCACACTGGACATCACGCAAAATGAACTACTGGGTCACTGTTCACTGTCGTCAAGATGGAATCAGTCTTGGACAGCAGGAGGCAGGGCCTGCAGGCTGACTCAGATGCACCTGCCCAGCGGCAGACGGCGTCCATCTGGCCCTCACCGCCTCCCGGCGGACACAGGAGCACCAGGTAAGGCAGCTTGTGCACGCTGGTCTCCACACCACGGAGGATGCTTTGTGCCAAAGTGAAGCCTGCAGGCAAAAGCGGGTGTTGAAATCATCTGAGTTTCCCTTTTCAGGGATTGTGAGAAACCTTTGAATCTGTCTTCAGTTAAATACCAAGTCCAGGCACAAAGACCACTGGGTCTGTATTTCTAAAACTGAGTAATTCAGCCCACTGGAAGAGAAAGATGCCTGGGCTCAGAGCTCAGCCTCAGGAACCAGGCTTGAAAATAACCAAGTTAAGATCTCTAGTTTTATGTATTGTTTTGCCTCATCTTTTAGCTTTGATGATCTCAGTTCCCCGATCAGGGACTGAGCCCAGGTCACAGGAGTGAAAGCACCACATTGTAACCACTGGACTGCAAGGGAGCTCCCTCACATCACAATTTCTAATTTAAAAGTTGATCTCTACTATTTTCCAGCAAAACAAATTAAAAAGTGACAAAATCAAGGTTAAAACATAAAATGAAAAAAAGAGAAAAACACAAGCCAGGATATACATTCTGGATAAGAGATGACAATGCAAAAAAAACACAAACATAATGGGAAGGTTTCTAAGTGGACCAGGGGTTCATCGTGAACAAATGAGCTGGAGGTTCATCACCTTAAACAATATTCAGGGATTTGTTCAAGTCCTAGAAAGTGTACTAAGATTATGAAAAATGTGTAGTTGCCCTCAGGAAAAGCTAATCATTTACAAATATTTATTGAAAATTTCCCAAATTGCCTACAGCTCCTAATTGAAAATCCATGAGGTTAATGCAGCTATAAACTCTGAGATGCTGGTGAGTGTTCTACTCTTTATGTCTCTGTCAGTGTTTCTTTTCACTACAACTTCCAGATTGGCTGCTTTAATAAGTTGGTGCTTTATCCATATGTAGCTACTCATCTTGGGGTTAAAATTATCAGCGGGTTGGGTGACTTATCCATGATGTCACAGAATTGAATTGCTCACCTTTAGAAGAGCTCCTACCTCTTTTCAATTATCTAGTTTGTTTAACCCTCAACTAGGAGACACCTGGGTTCCAGAACTCTTCTCCGTGAGCCCAAACCCCTGCCCGCACGGCCTCTGCAGTGAGGGGCAGCTCCTCTGTTACCAAACATCACAAACAGCAGAACAAAAAGCCCCAAATGAGAAGCCAAGGAAAGAATGGAATTGCCGAAAAGACAAGATAGGAAACGCTCATGCTTCTTGCTCTCAAGCAGTCTCTACCCCAAGAACTGTTCCTAGACCCGTCTATTTCCTAGGGAGAAACCAAACAACTCCAGGCTTACTTGTGAAGGAAAATGAATTCAAAATCTAACTTACCATTCAATTATCTGAATGTGTCGGGAAGTTTCTATGTGCTCCTACCACTGTGTATCCCTAAAACTTCTGCTATCATCAGAGTGGAAAATTTTTTTCTGAGGCTGCCTGTTTTTCCTTGGAGGCGGTGTTTGTGGGCCAATGTGACATATTCCTTTTTCTGGGTAAATTTAGGTCATAACAAGACCTGTTCCCAAGCTGCCCTTGATACTGTAAATAGAAAAGGTAAATTTAAAAAAATGTTTTATATCACACATATAATCCATCTTGACAAGAAATGTGGTGCCTTTGGTCATTTAAATATTTATATCCTGACTTGTGAAAAGTTAGGAAAGTTCAGGTGTCCTTGAGGTTCAACTAGAAAGAAAACTGATAAATGGGATGGAAGCAGCAGCTGGAGAGGGAAGGAGCCCACACTCCTGAGACATTCCTAGTTCACAGATAATTCTGTGGTGTAAAAACACGCACAGCAGACCAACGTGGATAGCATCTAGTGGAATGTGCAAAATCCCCGTGTTCACAAGTGACCACATTTGGGACTATAGCTAGACATTTATTTCCAGGTCTGAGTCAGATACAGTGAGTAACTCACAGGGATACACACATATCCCTTCACTTTGGGGGCTTATGAATCATGTTTTCCATTCAGTGACGTAGAGAACCCTTAACATGCATGGGCACTCACACTCACGACTCCCTCTCCTCCCCTCTCCTGTCTCACCAACATTCTGATTATCCCCCTCTGGGTTGGTCCAGTGTGCAGTGAATACTGAACTCAGCCATGAGGAAGAGCTTGAGGCAGTCGCTTAAGAGTAATCTGCAAGCCTTCCTTCTGAAGACATCTCACCAGAACTGCACATGCAGTTATAAATTAGGACGGGGAACCCAGCGCTAATAGCGAGGTTCTCTAATTGCTCACCAGCAAGAACGATGAGACAACCCCTGCTCCAGAGTAACCTCTGCTGAGTGTCTGCACTGACATAGATACCTGTATGTCACCTTAATGAGCTCTGCATGTGACGTGCACACACAACAAAACCCAATCCACCTGAAAAGGTCTTCTTTCTGACAGAAAATGCAGTCAGCATAATGTTCACAGAGATCGACTTTATTTTACCTTATAGTTGCATTTTTAAAAGCTTCAATAAACTTAATGATTTTTTAAAAAATCAAAGATACCAACACATTTTTCATGGTCCAAATATGATTCCACATATTTTCTTTAGCAAAGTCATTTGTAATAGATTTTTCATATTTATATTCTTAGCTAATCATTTGCATCTTCTCTCTATACAGATGCCATCAATTAGTCTGTCTATTGAATTCTGAAGGGGGCAGGGAAGAAAGATGTACATTACTGGTAGTTGTTTAAAGAAAAAAAAAAAAAACACTGATTTTTCGAAGTGGGAATTTTATTGTCATCAAATTCTCCCCCGCTGTTGCAGATGGGAGGAATTGCTGGGGCTCTCACAGGGTGCAGCCTGGCCCGTCCCCAGCCTGAGCCACTGCGGGGAAGACCAGGGCCACTCGGCAACACTGACGCACCCACGGCCGCCACCCTGGGACAAAGACGTGGACAGGAGCATGGCAGAAGAATGTTTCTATGGTGATTTCATTTTAAGGTTTTTCGTTCATAAAAAAGTGCTGAAACACAGTGTTTTCCACTTAAGTGAAAAAGGATTATCTTCCTAGTGTTGCACGGAATATTTTGTAGATCAGATTTACCCATAGCTCAAAATCAGCCAACAGACACGCTCACAGAAACATTTCACAGCCTCTGCTTTTCAAAGACGCACCGGATCCCTAGAAAAACTTCCTGAAGGAGCGAAGGAGTGCCTCAGCCCTGGAATGAGCAAATGAGCACAGGACTTAAAACACAAAGGCTGAACCCGAGGTCCTCAGGTCGGCTGGCATGCTCGCAAGGTGACAGGCTGGCTGCAGAATTATTCACATGTGACCTTATTATCCACCGAAAGCATGCACCAGGGGAAGAGACAGGGGTCTGGACTTCCGTGGCTTGGACAGCCAGCCAGAATAAATAAAGCACGTTGAAGGTGGGTGGGCTGGAAACGCCGTGCAGCCGCTGGTAACAAACAGCCCTGATGTTTGCCTCGGCTTCTGCGGGCGCTAGGCGCTGCCTGCCGGGCACAGAGGGGGAGTGGGCAGGGGACCCGGGCTGCCTGGAAGCTTCCACACACACAGAGTTAAACAGTGAGGGCTTCATAGCAATTGGTTTTTGGCCCTTAAGCAATGCTTTTTAATTAGTTTGAAATGTTAATTGTTCCTGCAACCAACTTAGAATAGAAATACATTTAAATAAATAATTTTTAGGGATTGTTGGCATTTATGATTCTTTGATATACTGTCTGAGCAGCTAGAGTTCATGTCAGGAAGAAGTAAATATCCAGGCTTGTTAAGCCCAAACACCTCTGGTTTTACACTGGAAACATTTTTGAATTAAGAAGTAAATCTCTTTTTTTTTAAACATTTTCATTTATATTAATTACTTTAAACGACTGTAGAAATCTTTTGCTATTTCCATATCATGTTAAAAAAATGACTATCTGATTTAGTCGGTTTCTCTCTCATAATTTCTACTCTAGCTCTGAAATCAACAGGGTTTTAATTCCTAAGGCTCATGGCATATGACACCTGGGCAGTTGTTTAGTGGTTAGTACCTTTCTCAACATTTCAGAAACACCTAGTGTCTCCCAGGCGAACTTCACTGTGGCTTCTAGGTATCAGTAGTTATTTTTTTAAAAGAAGAAATGGATTATGTATGTTGAAATCCAGGAGCTACTAAATTATGTGAGGTTTTATGCCTTATCACATGTTTTTGGCAAGGTAAAGCTTCTTTTCAAGTGAGGGGCACCCTTCATCTGGGACTGACAGGCTCAGGGGGCGCCCCGCACCTTCCTCCCTGGCCTGCTTCCTTGAATCACGGCTGGAGGCACAGCTATTTAGTTTTGCAGGGACCCAAAGAACCGAGGTTTTCCTCAAGGCCCACCACGGGAGGGTCATTCAGAGTGCAGTCATTTTCGGACACTGTCAACAGTCTCTAGTCCTTAGACATTTTCTACCATATCTTCTTCCATCAAAGATGTAAATTAAAAAAAAAAAAAAAAACCCACAATCAAAAGGCTGTATTTTTATTTTAGAAAAAGGTGAAACATGAAAATTTCAAGACCAATGAAGACACGCTTAGATATGGCTTAAATCTAAGCTGTCAGACCTGACTGACTGTCCCTGGAGAAACACCACAAATATACATCCACCATCAATGACCATAACCTCAAATTCCACTTTTTCCATTAGAATAATCAAGGAGCGCCATTCAGAAATAATATTACATCCGGCATTTTATTCAATTCCATGTCAAAAATAGGAACCTAGACTAAGACATCCATTTCAATCAGTAGATGTGTCAAGCCACAGATTTCGTCATAAAAAATATTGGATCTGGGTAACAGCTCTGCACTGGTTCAGGGAGGGCCCGGCCCTGCACGGTGCTGCAATAGAAAAATAGTGTCTCTCCACCGTGCGGAGGGACAGCCTCACCCGGACACAGGCCGGGCAGTCTCACTGCCCGCTGCAAGCCGCCTTATGTACAGCACTTTACATTTCTCTTTTCTCACGGTATATACACATCTTTCTGGGAGGGCAGAGCACTACATGGTACCAAATACGACCCCCCCCCAAAAAAAACACACCAAAAGGGACACAGATAAATAATAACAACATTCACTGCTGAAACACAGCGACACCGAGCACCTGTTTTCTCTTCCCGACACAGGGACACCCTCACCCATCCTGGGAGATGAGCAGGTTCCCGGGGCTCACTCCATCCCATCTCTGTGGGAAACAGCGGGAGAGTTCCGTGGTTTTTTCCGACAGAAACCACTGCTAGGCCTGCTCATCTGTGAGGCTCTGAAACTCTGCTCAGTGACACGATGTGGTCTGCGCTGGCTGGGGCTATGTTAGGAAGATTGTTCTAGAGCTCGGTCTCTGCTGAGGCGGCTGACTGCCCGCCTCCTTCCTCGAGGCTCGCTTCCCAGCACCGTCCCTGGGCACGATGACCAAGGGGACCGCACAGTCGGAGGAGGTCCCGCTTTCAGACTCCGGCACACGTGCAGCACACAGAATGAGGTAGAACACACCACCTGTCCACACGGCCTGGCTCAGCTGAGCCGCTTGCACCTGCCCGGGGCCCTTCCCTGACTCGGAGCAGCTGACCGTCACCAGCAAAAGCCTGCACTTTGAGTGACTGGACCACGGTGCGCTTCGTTTGCATCTGAGAAGATAATAAATAAATCAGAAACCTAGAAAATGTCCCGGTTGTGATGGATTATACTGCCCGACACCCGGCAGCTCTCGGTTTATTGGACACAATGCCAGGCCTGCAGGCAGTCGGGATCTGGTCTGCGGGCGTGCGAGGAAGCAGCAGAGGGGACGGCGAGCTCACACCTGCACGGCAGCTGCTTGCTCCCCCCTCCCGGCTTGTGTTGGTGTCACAGCCCTAGGACGAGTTCACCAGAGTTTTGGTGGGGGTGGTCAAGCTTTTAAATGGGCTTTCTAGAAAAGTTAAATCACTCAATGTAAGAAATGGCAGGCCCTACCTGGTGGTTTTCCTGGTTAAGGAGCACAGATTTCTTGTATCGTTTGACCTAAGACCGTAACAGCATTTTTTTTTCATTTTCCTTCAATCAAAGTACTATTTATAAAATGCTTTACATCTTTTAAAATTTTCAAATTATAGACAAACCTCCCTAATACAAAATACTAAAAGTGCAATAGTATAAATTAAGAGTTTGCAACCACATTATACAAACATTACTTTTTTATTGTACAGCTTTGATAATGTGAAATATTTACTCACAACTGCTATAACGTTGTGAATAATTCACGGTGACGTCTGTCTGTGACTTGTTCCCAATTGCTGGGCTACAGACCACACTAGAGACCACTGTCCACATAGCAGCTACAGACATTTAAATTAAAAAAAAAAAAAAAAAAAAAAGGCTTGTTACTGACAGGTGCTTGCACACGAAAAGCATGCTGTTTCCTAACAGAACTTCACAATTTTGCCTGCATGGAAATCACCCACTTATTTATAGTAAAACAAATCTTGCTTTAAAAAAAAAATTCACATAGCCAGATGTATTCTGCAGTACAAAAGCTCCCGTTATGGTCAGGCTGCATTGTCTGTGACCCGCATCATCTGAACGTCATAAATACTACAGGCGAAGGTGCTGTGCGGCACCGGCGTCGGGCGCACTGGACCGCGTCATTGAGATGAGAGTTGTAAAGACAGAGTTCAAGTTTCTAACTAATTCCAACAAGACCACTGGACGAGTTTCCCTGGCATGGGGCGGGCTCTGGAGGGATGGAACGGATGTGGTCTGAGCCCCTTCGGCTTCCGAGACGGCTCTCGGAAGACGTCTCTTTCTGACTCAAATCGATCTCCAAGCTTGCCGAGTTCCCAAGTTCACCTCGAAAGGTGCAACCGGGCAGCGCAGGAGGCCACCTCAGGCGGCCACCCAGTGACGTCTTTCCCGCTCCAGGTGAATCGAGACGGAGACCCGCAGGGCAGGGACGTGGCTAGTTAATCCCAATCTCCTTGTTATCCTCAATGAACCGTGTGAACGGCCGGCTGCCTCCTGTGTCCGAGTTGGCTTTGTCCAGCCCTGCGATGGGTGGGCTGCTGCCTGTACGCGCCTTGTCCAGCCCGGCGGCCAGGGAGCCCAGCGGGGGGAGGGCGCTCCCACCGAGACTTACGGGGAGCTGGGGGAGGCCTCCGTTCTGGATGACGGAGATCTCGTTGTTCTTCATGGCCAGCCCGTTGGTGATGGCAGCGGCGTACTGGTTCCAAAAGCTGGGGTCCACGTTCATGGCCCGTGCGGCCAGATCCTTCTGGAACATCTCTGAGAACTTGAGGGCATCGCCGCCCAGCAGGGCCATGGGGTTCTCCACTGACAGGCGGCGGCCACGCCTGGCGGGAGCGTTGTTCCACATGTGGGTGCCCATGTGCACCTGCGGGGACAGAGCCACACCCGGGTGTGAGCACGCCCAGCCTCCGGTTACAGGGCATCCAAGGCCAGGGGGCGCCTTCCATCTCCTTTCCGTCCCCTCCTCCCCAGCCTGAGCATTCATCTGGGACAACAAACTTGTTAGGTGAGGTTTTCTGAACATCTGAGACGTGAACCTGCAACACTCTTTTCGTCCAGTACAAGGCAAGCTGACCGATGAGCTGATGGACATCCCTATCAGTTCGCAGCTGGACAGCATGACTTCCCCACTAAGGTGTCAGACCCACAGGCCACCCGGAGGGTCCCAAAGCTCCCCTACACCCAGATCGTCTTCTGCTCAGAACTCCTGCCTTTCCTGTGCCTCTTTCTCTGGTTTTCTCCCCAACACAGAGGAAACGTCTGGGCACCTGTGGTCAGCAAGGACCTTAGGTGGCCTTCAGGAAGTGGAAGCCACGTCCACAGTGCCTACTGAAGGGGGTGGCTGAGACCCCACACGCAGCTAACCTAGGCTGGAAAGCAGCACGCTGGCCTGAATGGCTCCGTGGTGCTGGCCACACACCCTGCCTCCAGGGAAGATGGGCTGCCTGGCTGCATTTTTGATACCAACGTTATATCATCGTACCGTTTGCCCCTGGCCCTCGGGCTGGGAAGCTTCTGCCAAATGCCCACTGGGCCCTCTTGGCAATCATGTGGACAAACCCACAGGTCAAAGCCCTGGCCTCTGGACAGGATCAGCGGGGCTTGTGCCAAGTGGAAGCATTTAAAAGCCTAGCTATTTTGGTACCAGTGACCCACTGGACTCAGGGCAGCAAGTGTGCATCTCCCCAACACCCTGCAGCCACTCAGGTGGCACCAGCCTCTCGAGGGGAGGACAGACTGGCACGGAAGGCAAGCTCCTCGGCTAGGCCCTGGACGTGCGTGGGAGCGCCACATGGAACACGCATCCCTGGGCACACATGCAAGGCAGACTTGCCGTAACACTCATAGACACCGCACACGCACGCTCTCTCGGGGGTACCCCTCAGCCAGGGCCATAGGAGGCGAGGGGGCTCCGGGCGACCCTCACCTTGAGGTTGCCCTTGGTGGTGAAGGCTCTCCCGCAGATGGTGCAGCCAAACGGCTTCTCCCCAGTGTGGGTGCGCTCGTGGATCTGCAGGGCGCTGGCCGAGGAGAAGGTCTTCCCGCACGATTGGCAGTTGTGCTGCTTGGGGGTCCGGCGTGGTGGGGGGGCCAGCATGGGCGCGAGGCCGGGGCTCATCACCGTCGGGGGCCCAGGGGGCACCTGGACGGCAGCCGGCAGCGGCGGACCCTCGGCCAGCAGGCTGGCCTTGCTGTGCCCGTTCACTTCCGTTTTGATGGTGGTGGGCGTGGAGCCAGGGCCCAGGCTCGGGGTGCCCTGGCCGGGACCTAGAGCAAAGTTGGGGTCAAGCAACTGGGGAGGCAGCTCTCGCAACCTGTGGGTCAGTAAGTGCTGCTTTAAGTTACCCAGCGTGGAGCAGCCGCGCCCGCAGGCCGCACACACGAACGGCCGCTCCTTGGTGTGGCTGCGGAGGTGGATCTCCAGGGCGCTCCTGCAAGCAAAGGGCTTGGCACACACACGACACACAGTGCTCGCACACTTACCCCGATCGCGGCTCAGGAACAGCAGGCTAAAGGGGGCCTCCTCCTTGATGGCCGGCCGGCCCGGGTGGGTGGCCGTCAGGTCCAGCGCCCCTCCATTCTCGGGGCCGGGGGGCGGGCTGTCTAGCTTCTCCGTCTTCAGCTGGGTCTCCTGGTGCTCCTCCTGGGCGCCAAGGCCCGGGGACTTGGAGGGCAGGCTCTCGCTGTTACTGTTCCCGGGTGACAGGGCCTGCAAGGAGGAGGACGACTCAGACAGGGCCGGGCTGCCGGCACTCCGGCTCTCCAGGTCGCCCACGGCCGAGGACGAGTCGTTGCTCAGATGGTCGCTCTCCCCAGACCCATTCTCCAGGGACTTGAGGGCGCTCAGCTGCGGGCAGCTCATCACCGAGTCCATCATCTTCATCTGGTTCTCCAGGGCGGCGATGCTGGAGATGACGGAAGGCGGGGAGGGCGGGCAGGAGCCCGAGAAGGCCAGCAGCGGCTTGTTCGGGTCGCCGGCCGCGTCCTTCAGCTCAGCATCGTCCTCTAGGGAGTTGTCGTCCATGTCGTCGTCGCAGGCGCTCAGGGCGTCAGCGGCCTTGTCGTCGTAGGGCAGCACGGCGTCCATGGCGTCCTGGAAGCCCTCGGGCAGCGGCGTGTTGGGGATCTGGCCCCCCATGTGCATGCGGATGTGCTGCTGAAGCACCACGGCGTTGGTGAACTTCTTCTGGCAGATGGGGCAGGAGTGCTGCACGCGCAGGGGCGGCTTGGCGCGGTGCACGCCGAAGTGCGTCTTCAGGTTGCCCTTGGTGGTGAAGGCGCGCCCGCAGATCTTGCACTTGAAGGGCCGCTCGCCCGTGTGCGTCCGGTAGTGCATCTTCAGGGCGCTCTGGCAGCTCAGCACGCGGTGGCAGATGACGCACTGGTTGGGGTCTGTCATCTTCTTGTCTATATTCTCCACCAGCTGCTGCAGCTTGGAGGTTTCAGACGTTTGCATAGAGTCGAGCAGCCCTCCGAAGGGGAACTTGGCCTTAAACGGCTCGGCCCCGGCTGGGAAGACCGGGCTACAGAGGCCTGGGGATGTGCTGCTGTCCGCCAGGGCAGATGTGGTGGAGACCTGCCCCGCCGTGGCCGCGAGGTCCCCTACCCTGGCGTTTGCGCAGGGCAGGCTCACAGGCTCGGTCTTGGGTAGGGAAGATCCACTGGGCGCCGGCTGCGGGGATCCCGCAGCCACCGGGACGCCTGCCTCGGAGCTGGTCAAGCCTGGGGACAAAGAGGGACACTCGCTGGACGCGGGCGAGGGCCGCTGCGGGGAGCGGCTGGCGGGGGTGAGGCTGGGAGAGTCCACGTAGCTGCCGACGCCCACACCCGGGAGGGTGGGCGGGAGCTGCAGCCCCACCGAAGTGGGCACAGTGGGCAGCGCCGGCTTGCTGTCCAGCCAGGTGGTGACCGGTTTCTCTGGCGGCAGCGACATCCCGTAGGGAATCCCGGAGCAGGTGGGCACGTTGTCCAGGTACTCGGGCACCGGGTAGGGGTTCATCTGGATGTGGGGGTACTTCTCCTTGTGCCTCTGGAAGTGCACCTTCAGGTTGCCCTTGGTGGAGAAGCGGTTCCCGCAGATGTTGCACTTGAAGGGCCGCTCCCCCGTGTGCGAGCGCAGGTGAATCTGCAGGGCACTGTCGCTCCCGAACACTTTGGCGCAGAACCTGCACTTGTGCTTGAAGAAGGGGTCCTCAGTGCTGGCCTTGGGCTCGAACACCGACACGTTGGGGGGCTTGCCCTTGCGGTGCTTCATGAGGGCCGACAGGGGGTCCAGCGCGTTGGCCGTGGCCGCGATGCTGACCAGCGGGTTGGGGAAGATGACGCTGCTGGCGGAGGTCTGAGGTAGCAGTGGGCTGGGCAGGCTGGGCGCGGAGCTGAGCAGCGGCCCGGGCCCCAGGGCGGGGGGCGTGGGGGCGTTCTGTGGCCGGGAGGCGCCCCCTGAGGGGCCGGCCGCTGGGGCGGAGGCCGTGGAGGTCGCGGGGGCGCTGGACTCCGGTGCCGAGGGGGCCCCACCCGCGACGTGCGGGGTGCTGGCTGTGGACGCCGGCGCGGCCAGGGGCTGGGGGCCCTCGTAGGCCGCCGGCGGGGCGGCGGGTCCCTGCGCCGTGGCCGCGGGGCCAGCGCCGGCCGAGAGGGGCAGGCTGGGGTGCGCGGCCGGCCCGGGGTGCAGCGGCGGCCGGGAGGGCGGCAGCGGGCGGCTCATGAGGGCCACCTGGCTGCGGATCTGCTCGATGAGCTGCAGCTGCTGCACCTGCTGCTGCTGCAGAGCCACGAGCTGCTCCAGGATCAGCGGGAGGGCGGCGGCCGCCACGCCCCCGCCCGGGCCCGCCGCTCCCGCGGCCCGCGAGCTCTGCGAGAACTGCGCCACGGCCACCTTGGTGCTCAGGAGGGTCTCCAGGGTCACGTTGGTGCTGGGCATGCCGTAGGCCGCCCCGGGGGCTGGCTCTGGGCCTGGCGGCGGAGGCGGCTGCCCCGCATGCGCCGCGCCGGGCCCCTGGAAGCCCTTGTCCGCAGGCGCGCCCACCTCCATGGGCTCGTCCTCCCGCTCGGGCGCCCTCGCCTCCGCGGCCTCCCCTCCCTCCGGGGCCGCTGCCGCCGCCGCCGCCGCCGCCTCTTCGGCGGCCTCGCTGTCCGCGCGCTCGCTGGCCGAGCTGGCCGGGGATGCGTCGGGGAAGTCCTCGGAGGGCGGGGCGGGCTCATCCTCGCCCACGATTAGCACCAGCGGGTTCTTGGTGCAGGCCTCCTTGTGCGCCAGCAGGTCGGCCCACTTGAAGAATTCAGCGCAGCACTTCTCGCACACGTGTGTGTCCTCGCCTCCGCTCCGGCTCTCGTTGCCGCTGTCCGCGTCCTCGGCACCCTCCCCGGGGGCCGCTGGAAAAGCAAGACATTACATCAGCCTGGCCTCAAGAGACAGCCCGCCCTCCATCTCAAAATTTGGCACATAAGTAAAATCAATATTTTTTATTCTGTACAAATTACCCCACTTCAACATTTCTGACGTCCTGGCGTGTGTATTCTATGACTCTTTCTAGCTAGCTAATCATTTTCTTAGCACAATCCATCAAATTATGAGGTTCTATCAATTGTGGATACTGCTTCTTAATGAAATTCCATAGAAGCCATTGATTTCCAATATTTTCATACAATCTGCAGCCACCCTGTCTGTTGGGTACAAAGCCAGCCTTCGATGGGCTCATTAGGACTCCCCTACCATCCGGCTTCCTCATTTCCAGCAAAATCAGAGATGCCTTTGCCAGTTCGCTTAACATTGCTAAACTAATCTGTAACCTTTCAAACTCACGTCAGCACCTGACGGGGGAGCCGGCTGCAGCCTCTCTCCTGGGCTCGGACCACGGAGATTTATTATCTTTATGCTGCGCGAAGACATTACAGATTTAATGTAATTCTACAGAACCTTTCAAATCAATGGGCATTTATTTCATGGAGGAAATTTCAGCTAAATACTTTCATTTGTAAATATAACAAAGAATATTTAAGCACTTCTTACATCTCTGCTCAGAAAAACAATCTCCCCGACTTGCAGTTTGATCAACACATCAATCCTGTATCTTTTTAGCGGGTGCACTTGCCTCCAGATACAGTACATTTCTACATTTCAGGATTCACCAAACAAATACCATCAATATAGTCTGTGCCTAAAATTAATCATGTTTAATACAATTAATTGCCTCTGTCAGATGCAATATTTCTTGGCAAAATGAACCAAAATTATATGTTACTGTTACTAGCCAATCGTGTCCCACAGATTGTTAACAAACTAGAAATTATATATTTAAAGTTCATTTATGTTGACATGTTTAACATGAGAACGTTGTAGTCAGACACACTTTTTGTACCTATTTTCATCTATTCCCATAGAAAGACTTAGCAAATTATATGCTTGTGCCATGGTGGAAACCCTCTAATTGGTTACACATGTTTAATTACTGTTGTAGGCAGCGACTTGCCGACTCCTGTTACCCTCTTGTGCCGAATAACAACCCTGTTTAATGAATGATTCTCATTCACACCTGATCAAATAAATAGCTATACAGGAAGGAGAAACCAACATCTGAGGACATGCCCAGCTCCTATTTTCAGGGGGGCTGGGGTGACAGGCCCCCCTCAACGGGGTGCTCAGGCTCCCTGTGCCTGCCTGGGTAACACTGCCTTGCAACTGCTTTTTGTCAACTTGCGGATGGACTGACAGCAACAAATCACCTGAACAGAGACAAGTGACAGCCTCAAGCCGGCCCTTTGTTGTCGTGCGCAGTGGGGTGTGAGCGCCACGCATCCTCAGGTCCACATCCCCGAAAACCGTTTACTGTTGAAACATCAACAAATGGATTTGCTGCAAAGCCTCCATGTTTTTTCATTTCGGGTTTTAGGGAAAGAAGGATTCGGCACTGATCTCAATAAAGAAATCTGACTTGTAAAAAATATCCTGTGAAAACATTTAGTCTCCCTGCTAGAGAAGAAAATAAAACTATAATTCGAGGTTGGTCGGCTGCTCTCCACAAGACTGCTATTTCCAGGTAATTTATACGTGCCTTTAAAAAATTATTAGCAGTGTTCATTAGCATTTTCTTAAGTGGCTCAACCATTTGAAGGGGAAAAAGTTAGAGCTGCAGCCCATAAAGACCTGCTAGACTTTTAAACTAAATTCAGTGCTGAAGCTCAGACTGCAAGGAGTCTCCTTACTGCACAGAGGCAGGAGCGGAATCGGTGTCTGTAATGAGGTCGAGTGTAGCTGGAAGCAAAGACATGGCTGATTTATACTGCAGATAGCAGCGTTAACAAAATAAATGGTTGGAGTACTTAACTTTGCTCTATGTATGCAAAATCTGATCTGAAACTCGCAAAGGTTATAGAACAGGGCAGGAAAAAAGCCTCAACTCTTCAGGTAAATAATTTCTTAATGATAAGAAAACACGGGCTATCTCACATTTTAGTTCACCTATTTTAAAAAGGCAAAGAATCTCTACAATTTGCTTATAACAGTGGGTTGTTTTTCTGCAGACCCACATATTAAAAAAAGCACTAGTGGACATTTTAAAAAGTTCATCTGCATTAAGCAATCAAGTTGGAATCAGTGTTATACTGTATCAGAAATAGTGTAATTATCAGAACACAAAATAGTCTAAAAGTTAATTTTAACACTTTAAAGCTATGATATAAAAGGCCAGCCATAGTCTTCATAGTTTTAATTTTAATATTTTTTAAAAAGAAAACTACAAAAAAGAGAAAAATACAGAGAAATTAAATACTGCTAATTTTTTGAAAAATTATTTTTACATCTTTATTCCTCAGAGAAGAAAAAAATATAACTTACATGGTATACAAAAACATTCACATGGTATATACGTTTAAAGTTTTACACAATTAAACACAGTGTATATTTTGTCCAAAGGATATTTTTCATTTTCTTTTCCAAAAAATTATTATTGAAGTATAGTTGATTTACAATGTTGCATTAGTTTCAGGTGTACAGCAAAGTGATTTTGTATATACACATATTTATATTTTATATCTGTATTCTTTTTCAGATTCTTTTCCATTATAGATTATTAAAGAATAATAGTTGAATATTTAAAAGTTGAATATAGTTCCCTGTGCTATATAAGAATATATTTTTTAATATGGAGTATGTATTAGGGACAATTCACTAAGAAAATGCTTAGAAATTGGCTGATTGCTGGATCACTTAAAGTGCAACAACTGCTAGAAGAATTTACTTTACGTTAACTTACATCTTTATAAATGAGCATTTCCCAGATTTTCTTTGTAACAAATTATGGCATGTGAAATAAGCAAACAGGATTTTATTTTACACTGTACTTTTCTCTAAAGTTTTAAGAAACCCAAATAAATCTCTTTACTTTAAAGATACATTTTTACATTTCCATTGGCTTTTTTCATGTGCTAAGTATGTGGGGTTCACCTGCAAAGTCAAGAAAGCTGGGAAGGTAATTTCCTCCTGCCCTCATTGCAGGTTAGCAGCATTATAACTATGCCTCAATTGTAGAAACCATGCACAGAATAATAATATTTAAGCACTATCTACCAAATAATAAGCCATTTTGTTTAAAGGAAATTGATAATTACCTAAACACAATGAAGATATTCTTGCCAAAGTAAAATAAACTTCCATTGTATGCCTCTAAAATTGAAGAAGGAAAGCAAAATTGAAGAGAGGAAATCGGGTGAAAATGGCATTCTGAACATTAGGGCCTGTTAGTTCATTATGCTAATGAACCTAACAAAACAGTTGTTGGATTTTAGAAGCGAAGTTTCATAATAATTTGCCTTTTAACTAAAACATATTTAAAAAACTACCATCAGTGAACAAAAAAATTCCTCAATACCATTCATATTTCTTATTGAGGGCAAATAATTTAGAATCACCACCTATAGTTTTCTTACTGGGGTCTGCATGAAATACGGTAACATGATCACTTCAATTGTTAATTTCTACTTGTTTCACTATCAAATCTGAGTGGGATTAGCATTCCATGAAAGTTATAGAGAAGCACAAATTTCACAAGACAGTCTTGAATGCAATGAATACAAATGAAAAGAGTCTAATACGTCACGTGTGGAATTGAAATTTTGGGTGCATATTTTAAGAACGTTTTTAAAGAACAACAAGCACTTCAACTGAATTGGTTGGGAGAGAAGAACCAAAGCGAGCCTGTTTCACTGGGGACAGAGCTCTTTAGAAGCAGCAAGACTGCACTTGAGTCCAGAGTGAAAGCAGCGACCTTATGTCGCGTTCGGGGTGAGACGCAAAATAAGTTGTTATAACTTGCTTCTCGTTACAGTGGCTACACGCATCGTGTTACAGCGTAGACATGCTAATCTGGAAGTACTTATCTTTAAAAAAGTGCTTTCTATAACAAGAAAACCCTCATAGGAAAGATCTGACAGCAGCTGCAATTTTATCATATAACATCTAAAGTCCTTTAATCCTGCCGTTGTTTTAAGCCACTATTGTGTCGGATTCAACTATCTTTTAATTAAACTTACATTGGAAACTGGCTTTTGCATTCTAAAAGTAGAAGTTATTATATCCATTTGTTGATATGGCGTTAAGATTTTTGTTTCACGGAAAAGCCATGTCCATGAGCCACTGTAACAACAGTACAAGTTTGAGAAATTTATTTCCAATGCAATAGGAAATTCTTTCTTCCTAAAAGGGACAACTGAAAAACGAGCATTGTTAACATTATCGTTAATGTCAAAATAATTTATTTTTTGCATTTTGGCAGATCGACGACTTAAAGAGACTTCAAACTGCAAAGAGTCAGGGGCTTAGACTATGCAAGGGTTAGAACTAGTGGAGAAAAATGCCAACCAGTGCACCCAGGAACAGAACTTAGGCAGGAATCTTCCCTTCTTGGTCAACAGGAGTATTTGGTCGAGGTTACACACAGCTTTGCTGGACTGACTTCGTGTCAACGAGAAGAAGGAGCTGTTGTGAAAATAACCCTATTCTGCTAACGTGAAGGATGCGATGGCCGTGGCTGCCAGCCCGGGGATGGGGTCTGTTCTCCTGGACACAGTCAGGAGGAGGGACACTCAGGAAGCTGAAGCTATTTCAACTGGAGAGGAGATGTGCAATTAGTTTACAGCTAGCCCCACACTTACTATTTATACATGAGGTTTTCAGGGTTTCTAACGCTCACCATTCAAGCACTCCTGAGCACGTGTGCCATCTAGGCTGCCACAGGAGGGGCAAAAGGCTTCCTTCGCCTTTCAGAGAGAGGCCTCCAACTAGGGAGGGCCTCAACGGCAGTATTAAAAGTACGTATTTTCCCCCTTCTCACTAATAAAAGCACAGAAGATGTTTAACAAAAATGTCCCCTTTGTAACTATGGGTGTGAAAGGACCTCCCCTTGCGTCATCTCTCTCAGCTCCGATTCCTGGTCTGCTATACAATATACAAGGATCATGTTATACAGGGATCAGGTTTTCACTGCCTGCAAAAGCTCAGGTGGTCTTCCAAGTAGAGATGACCTGGCAGAGTGCTTACATGCCCAGTGATCTTTTTAAGCTACAAGTAAAAAGCATCCCGGTAATATTGATGAGAATATTTGCCACATGACGCTTTCCTAAAAAAATTCTAAGTGGAGTTCTCAGTAAGGCGTTTTTATTCTCTGCGTCCTGGAGGCAGTACCTTGTAAATAAGTAACCACTTACACAGAGCAGTAAACAGGTGTTTGATAATTTTGTTGATCAAGCTCAAACTTTCACCTTGATTCTGCTACACTTTTTAATTCCTTTTAACAAGAGGAGAAGCAAAAGTTGTCCCTTATGGGAAAAGGGATGTTAACCTCTTCACTTTAATTAGTAACTGGGAAACAGACACGTGGGTCTCGAGGAAAGGAAAGTGTACTTTTCTCCTGTGCCTTTTCCATCCCTTAAAAATCTAAGAAGCATTTTTCAAGTTTTCCCAAATTGTTAGGAGACACTATTTTCTTGCAAATTAATTCTTTTTAACTCCTTATGATAGCTTTGAATCCCATAAAGAAAGATGAATTATCACATACTGAGCCCAAGCTGTGAAACAGGAGGAGACAAATAGAGACCCCTACTGTGTTTAACAATGTAGAAGAAATTCCAGACGCGATAGAAAAATTTTGTCCTTTCCCTAGACCTCCAAGCGTGTGCGCTCGGAGCCGGACAGCGGAGGGCGCTCGCGCCTCGCCCAAGCCGCGCTGACCCGCAGGCCGGCTTCCGCCGACTCAGTGGCCCACGCCTCAAATGTGTTAAGGGCGGACCACCTGTGGCACAGGCACCAAACGCCTTCTGTTTAAAAGGTTTGCGGGTTCTCCTCTGCGGGGTGAAGCACCGGGGAGGGAGAACACTGTTTCCTTTATGGACGCACGCAGCTGGAAAGCAGCCACAACGTTCACTTGTCTTAACTATCTGCCCGACGCTGTATCCAATAATAAGATGTTTGTCGCACTTCAAGGTTGCACAATAGTCCTTTCATTCAGATACTGTGCTGTAATCGCCCTTCCGATGAATGCACGGATATCACTGTCTGTGCCTCACGAGCAACGCACAAACCTGAAATTCGGCGGCCAATGCAGGCCATTTCGATCAAAATTCGGGGAGGGGAAAAGCACGGTTTGTGCTGGGTCACTTTTTTGGTCCAGATAAACTCACACATGAAACTAAACGAGCTACTCCACCATGCATCTATGCAGCCAACTGCCTAGGTCCTCCCCCAACTCCTCACTTTCCATATCCACCGGCACAACGATAAAGAAATAAGCCAAGCCTCTCGGATGCACAAACACCTGGCCTGCAGGGCCCCGCAGCTGCGGCACTGCGCGGTGTCCAGGAAGAAGGCGCCCATCCGTCGACTGTGACTGTCGACTCCTGCACTCGGCCTCAGGTTATTAAATCATTTCCAGGATTTGCCATCACCTCAGCACACTGTTCCATTTCTACAGGGGAAGTTTACACATGAGCAAAGAAAAAAAAAATCCTCCAGTAAAAGCTCTGCCGGGGGGCTGAAGCCAGCGTCTGCCTGCGCTGAGCCTACAGTCAACGATCAAACGGTGGTCTGGAGAGGGCACTCAGCAAAGAGGACCAGGAATGCCAAAGAATTAAGACCAAGAGCCACGGCACCTGCAGGGTTAAACAGTTCAAGATGTAACAGCCGCACAAAAGAAAACGGGTCTCTCTCCCTCTTGGAAAACTATAAACACTTGTGCTGAACTAGCCGGGCATCTGATAAGCCCAGCAGTACAGGGCAAACCTGTAGGTCCCCAGTCCACTCTCAGAGCCAGTGTTAACACTTAACAGAACACTGGTGAGTCCTGTTGCCAAGGTCAGCAGCACAGATGCACTAATTGTATTATGAGCTTGACATCTAGTGGCCACCCCTGGCAGGGCAAAGCAGGCAAAGGGTAAACCAGCAGGTCTGCTGCAGCAGTGCTCTGAGCCACCCACCTTTGGTAGAGCAGTAGGAAGCTGCAGTCCCCTGCAAGCCCACCTTCTCACAGATCCCAGGCCCCAAGGCTTCCTGGAACATGGAGGGGGAGGGGTCCCGGATGGTCAGCAGGACTAATCCGGGATGCCTGGAAGAGACAGGCCCACGGAGGGGCGCCTAGATGCCACCCCAGAGCCTCAGGTCTCCCCGGACCCAAGCTCTTGCCTTTAATTAACAAACAGGCCAACCCTGATCTCTCACATAAACAGAGCCCGTTACATTATTTTATTATTTCAATGAATATTTCACACTTGCCTTACTCATCAGCTTGGAAATCACACGGTTAACTGCTTTCAAGATCACAGAAGTGTCCAAATTAGAGCGAAAAACCTAAGGACAGGGCTTAAGTTTATATCAAGTAATAGTGAAAAACTGAAAATAATCTAAGGACGGGGCTCCTTTTTAAAATATAAAAGTTTATGTAGAGTAATAATGAAACATTCAATGTCTACATAGCTTTTACTTACGCCTGGTCTTATCCGGAGTGTGGGCAGCATCGTACATGCTGTGACGGCAAACCTGGCCCACCAGCGGCAGAAGCAGCTCTCGTTTTCACGAGGCTGCTCTTATCCTGGCAGCTGGTCAAGAAACCATGAAGGAAGTGAAAACTAACAAAACAACAAAACCTCTTCCTCTTGCAGGTATTATTTAACAATTCTCTTTCTTGAAACAATTTCCAGCCTTAAAGGATGGGGCATGACCTCATTGGCAGTTAAGCAGGTTTTTATTTCATGCAAATAAAATACTTACATTTAAGGATGTTAAATTCTAACTGGTGTTCAGTACACAGAATGGAAACCTTGGTTGCACCTTTGCTAAATTCTCCCCAAAAGAAAACGTTCTCAGAGCTATCTTGGGGTGAATGGCAAAGCCTCTTAGAGACTGTAGTTGAAAATGAAATCTGACCCACTTTTGCCATCATCTTGTATACAAAAAATAATCAGCTTGCTAAGTAATTCCTGCTGTTGGTCCATACCTTCTTCCTTTTCTGGATCTAAACAGACCTAAAAATATTGGATTATGCATAGATTGTGGAAGTTTAAATGTGCCTTAAAAAAATCCCTAACTCTTACATAATCAGCTCTTTCTCTGTACGGTGGGAATTAATTGGCAGACTTTTTATTGGTCGCCAAATTATGCATTTTTAAATAGATTAGGATTTTAACTGCCATTTTAAAAATAAATGTTTGCAAATTCTTCTTTTCCTTTCCCCTCCTGCTTAACTTACTCCTTACCTTTCATGTTTTAGAGAAAACAGTCTGCCTACGGATGTTAGAAAGTGGCTTCTGTATTGTTTCCTTTTGCAATGCTGAATTGTAACTGTGTGAGTGAGTGCCCTGAGCGCTGAAGGCAAACCATGCACAGACAGATAAAAGAGAAAAGATCTCAGCACCCAGGGCTGGGGGCCTTCTTTCCCTTAATTTAAACACAGTCGATGAATACCACTGGTAAAGTCTTAAATCACAGAATCACCACATTTTAAAGGATTTTTAAGATAGCCATGTAACTGTGAGTTGGCAGAAAATAAAAAAACATGATACAGGATGGCAAACTGCTTTAAATTATAATATTCTTTTGTTCTTCCTTATATACATATTTTCCTTCTAACGACAATAAAATATATCCCTCCTAATTTGTATTTTATCCAATGAAGGATAGCAATAATACACCTTTTAAAGCTCTTAGTAGGAGTGTAAGTGCTGTTCCATCATTAGAAGTTTTAATTAATTTTTCTTAGAACAAAAACATTCAGCTGGCTCAGAGGATTTCAATATTGGTGGCATACATTTAATTAACTGAATCCTAAAACTGCATCCCATTTATTTCTAAATTTTCAGAAACAGGAAGGGAACACTTTGCAATTTTATAAGATAGAACCTATTGGGAATGTAAGTCGAGTCCCAGCCATCCTTAAAACACATCTTTAACAACAGAATAACTTTAGAACTTTATGTAAATCTTTACTGCTTTTTCCCATTCTACATACGTCATCATAGTTCACTTTTGCAATAAGGGCTGGAAAGCACTAAGGCATTTTTGGATAGCTGTCTTTTCACTGCTTGCCTAAAAACTAAAGCCTGAAAAATAAGTCACATTTGTCTCTTAAAAGAAATAAAGCCTTTTACTGTAAATTAATGTGACTGTGCACCTCTGCCCCGCCCATACCATACTAAAAATTTTGCATAGAATATGTGTTTCATGTCATTATCAAGAACTTGCAATTTTATTGCAGGCATTTACTGGTTTAATTAACATGTAACACCCAAAGTGATACAAAGGAATTATTTACTTCCTTTCTAAAACAATGTAAACTTAGTTCACTTATAACTTGATGCATAGTTTGTTTATTTCCACTGCTTTTAACAAAATATAATTCTGAGAATATCTGAATTCATGGGGGAGTGATTTAATTTTCACGACCATTATCTTTAAAAAAATATTTTACTTAATTCTCCTCCTCATGGCGATCAGTACAACAGAGTAATACATACATGAACATTCCTTAAGTGAACAGAGAACAGAGTATCTTTTATGCTCCATGAACAATCAGCTTCAGAATAATTTAATCAGAAAGAACTATTTTTTAAACAGTTTGCCGGAACAATCGGGGGAACATACTCCTTGACTGAGACTCAGCCCCAGACAGGCTATTTTTGGCCTGTTGCAAAGTATGATCAGGAACTGTGGCAATATCTTGATTACAACTCTGAATGATTGTGAAAAACATAGCCTAGACAAAAACTTTAATCCCATGGTGGGTTAAAAAAAAAAAAAATCCTGAATATGTTTCACCCCTAAATAAATTCAGTAACAACAAGAGGAATTCAAAGGAGAACTTGTGAATAATTTACTCCATCTTAGGTTTTCAAATAAGGGCTCTGGACCCCTCCACATGCACTAGGAGGTACACCATGCTCGCATTTCTGAAGTGAAATTAAAAATGAATAGCAGTGCCTCAGCTTGTTAATCGTTAAATACAAGGGGTTTTACTCTATTAATTAAAATATGCTTTAATAAAAAGAGACATTGCACATTTTGATAACGACCCTACAAAGCTGAGAAGTATTTACATTGTTGCATTTTGGGGCGGCTGTGAAAGCCGATTTTAAGCTATTCAGGAGCCACAATAATAAAGCTTTAAAATTCCTCACTGGGATGCAATGTAGTTCTTTTGAAGGAAAGACTGTCTTTCTCATTCGGCAGAAATAAATCCATTCATTTGATCATGTAGTCATTGAGGGCAATAGAAAACAAACCAAGTGTGAGAAATTCTATGTGATGAAGTAAACAAAACAAAAAAAAATCCATTTCCATGACAAAAAGATTCTTTGTCCTTAATCTACCCACCATATGCAAGCGTTTCTTTTTAGCATATCTCCCGTTCTAATCTTGGGTGACCAGGCGACACAGATAAGAACCTCTTACCTCCGCTGCGACAAAAAAAGACCCTCACGAGTTCACGAATTTTATTTAATTCCTGAATTCCCAGCCGCGTAAGAAGCCTTTGCTCCTTTCTCCATTCCGATGTGGACAAATACCTGCTTTGGCAAACTTTAGGGCACCGCTCGCTAAACTCTTCAACTCCTTTTATTTTCTGCAGCCTAGTTCCCAAAGCAAAGATGCGTATCTGCTCTAAACCACTTATAATAGGTTAATTCAAAAAGTTGGCCGGCCTGTTTCTTAAGGATCACACTACTCGGTGCCCGGACTCCGGGCAAGTGCAGGGTCGCCCCGCGTCCCGCGATCGCCCCGCGGCCGCCCCTCCCGCACCCTGGGGACCCGCGGGCGGCGCGAGGCCCGAGGCTTCACTTTCCCGGGCTGGGGCGCGCCAGGCCAGCCCGCTCTTCGCCCAGAGCTAACTTTCGCGGCTCCTACCTTCCCTCCTGGATGGGCAGGAAGTCCCTACCCCCAAGCCGACTGCAAAAGTGGCCGCGGCGCCTCCAAGAGCAGGAAAAGGCCCAGAAAACCGAGAGGCGACAGAAGCGTGCCGGGGTCCTACCGCGTGCACGACCACCCCCCGCGCCGCGGGGCAGCTCACCCGGGGTTAATTCCCAAGGCGGCCATTAGGAAAGGCCAGGCCACACCGATTTCCTACTCGCCTCGGAATGGGATCGCTGGTTTGTCGGCGCGCCCGGACCTCTCGGGCTCCGCGGCCCTCGGGGCACAACCAGCGGCCGCTGGCCTGCAGGGGAGGGGGAGGCCGCGGTCAGGGCGGCGGATCCGCTCCGAGAGCGCACCGCCTGGGGCGCCGGGCGCCGAACAAAGCTGCCCCGGCCCGCATCCGGCGGTGGGAGATCCCGGGACGCGTCCTCGCCGCCGCGCTTTCCCGAGTGGGCGCCGCGATCGCAGAGGCCAGCCCCAGTGTCCAGGCGTGGTGAGCCCGGGGGGCGGCGCGGAGGCGGCAGCTCGGCCCCTCCCGCCCGCGCCCGGCTAGGCGCGCTGGCCTCCGCGGGGTAGCGCGGGCTCCCCGCGGTCCCCGAGCCCTGGCGCCTCCGCGCGCAGCTCAACTCCCGGCGGCTGAGCCAAGTTTACTTCGCCCGAAACTCCCGCGCCGCGCGCTCCGGCGGAGGACCGGATCCCCAGGCTGGCCTGCCCGGGTCGAGCGCCACACGGCAGGCACCGGCTCGCGGGAGCCCGGGCACTTTCCGGGTCCGTGGGGCCCACGCTCCCTCCAGACGCCCGGCCGCCCCGCGACCCGCGGCCCCTCACCGTGCTCGGGAGCCCCGTCCGGCGGCGGCAGCTCCTCGTCCGACTTGAGATGCTGGGGCTTGGCCTGCTTGCGCCGAGACATGCTGCTAGCGGCGCGCCGGCCCCTCGCAGGGCAGCGGCATCAGCGGGGCGGCCGGCGGGGACGGCGCGGGGCGCGGGGCGCGGGCGGCGGCAGCGGCGGCTGCGCGGGCCGCGCATGGGGCTGAGCAATTAGGCTGGTGAATAATGCATGGCCATTAGCAGAGGGCCGCGCCGATTGGCCGGCCTCCAGCGGACTCGGGCGGCCTATGCAAATGAGGCCGCGCTCGCAATTAGCGGCCGCGCGGCGAGGAGGGGCCGTCGCCTGCGGGACCCGGGCGCGCGGCCGGCGCCGCCTCACATCGCGGGCTCCGCGCTCTTCGGCGCCCGGTAGCGGCCCGGCGGGCCGGGAGCGGCTCCGGCCGCGGCGGCCGCCCGGCCCCGAGCGCAGGCAGCAAACTTTGGCGGCGTCCGCGCGGCGCCTCTCCGCCGGCGCGCCGGGCTCGCCCCTTTATAG